>NC_082646.1:41198488-41501518 GCF_028023285.1 Balaenoptera ricei | reverse complement strand
ATGCATTTGCGATCGTGGAGCGAGCCCAGCAGATGGTGGAGATCCTAACCGAGGAGAACCGGGTGCTGCACCAGGAACTTCAGGGTTACTACGACAACACCGACAAGCTCCACAAGGTACCGGACTTCCCCAGAGGAGGAGAGGGAGAAAGTTCTCTGGAAGGGGAACACAATTCCTTACCTGCCCGTGGGGGGTTGATTCCCTGACTCACTGGCCAAAGTTTAACCAGACCCCTTTTTATGCCAGGCGCCGTGCAAGGCTTTAGGGAGACAAAAATAAACATGCCACGGTGCCTGCCTTGGAGGAGCTTATAGTCCAAAAGGGGCAGAGTTGCCTAAGTTAAACCTGCAGTGGGACGTCAAGAGGCTGCAGGGGGGGCAGCAGAGGTGCCCCTGGACCTGAGACTCAGAGGCTGAGTAGCATTTGATGGACAGTGTGGAAAAGGGGACACCGAGAGTAACACAAAGCAGTGAGTTGAGAGAGACAGGTTTTTCCTCTAAATCTGGGATCTCAGGCAGGAACCTTGTGACTGCCATGTTGGTTTCATTAGCTGGTTTCTGCAAAAAGCAGCGATGTCTCAGCACTGAGGGCAGAGTACAGGTTACCCCGTGCTCTCCTTATGCTTATGACTTAACAGGTGGGGAGATGCTGCGTAATTCCAGCCTGTGACATTGTCGTGGGAATATTAGGATGTACGGCAGCCTTCATTCTTAGGGCCTTACGCTGAAAGCCAAAGTCAGCAGGAAGACATCCAGCGAGAGTGAAATCACGGGCAGTGATTTCATGATGACCCACATGCCAGCACCTGAAATGCTGCAGGTAGAAAGGAAGAGGTGAGGGGCAAAAGTCATAGGATCTTTTTTTTAAGCAATGTTTTTTTAAATTTTTATTTATTTATTTATTTTTAACATCTTCATTGGGGTATAATTGCTTTACAATGTTGTGTTAGTTTCTGCTATATAACAAAGTGAATCAGCTATACATATACATATATCCCCTCCCTCTTGCGTCTCCCTCCCACCCTCCCTATCCCACCCAGTCACAGGATCTTTTCGGGCTGCAGAGCCCCAGGGCACTCGAGTTTCCTTTCTGGAGGCAACGAGGCATGTGTGGTAGAAGGCATCTCCTAAGAGTCTGGGTGCCTGCTCTGTCCTGGGCTGTCAGGGGCTTTTGTAAAGAGAAAGGGTGAGAATGTAAACTCACCTGGCTACAGAAGCATTGCCACTTGGTTCTGTGTAACAGGACATGCTCGTGGCTGGCCCGTGGTGTTCACTGTGCAGTGTTGATCTCTCAGTTAAGCCTGGCCTTTCTGCTGGTCCGGGGGTCAGAACAGTCAGCCCCTGTGATTCCCTGAGGGCTGGCAGCAGTCGGCTGGGAGCAGTGGGTGGAATGATGCAAACATTCACAGACAGGACCTGCCGCAGCTCATTTGTGCAGAGCTTCCACCGAGAGGGTCTGGAGCTCCCTGGAGTCAAGACCAGGCTTGGCCCGGAGAAGTCTGGCTGCCTTTATTGGAGGGGAACAAATGAGGGCCGGGAACCAGCGGGCTGCTAAGGATGGCGGCCTCACTCCCAGCCTCAGTCGTACCCTTAGAAGTTGGGAAACACGTGCTGGCTCCTGGTCTTGGCTGGAAGTCACTGCTTAGGCCCAGGCTTGCCTCTGATGCTTCCTGGGGCAGCTTCTTTCCTGGTACAGTCTGAAAATTGGGAAGGGCCAACTCAGCATTTCCTGGGAAATCAGTCATTTTTTTCTTCTCCCTGGTGAAGCCCTATGGCAGACGCTTTCAGGAGCCGTGCAGACTCACCTGAGGGCAGAGTGTGGTTCTCTGTCTTTTCCATGGATATTTTTTGAACAGTTGCAAGGAGGATGCATAAATTGGGAGGTCTTGTGATTCTCTGTTGACTTTTTATTAAGATACACTTTTTTATTGACCTGTAACATACATCTTTTTTTTTTTTTTTTTTTTTTTGGCCGCGCGTCATGGGGGATCTTAGTTCCCCGACTAGGGTTCGAACCTGCACCCCCGGCATTGGATGCATGACATCTTAACCACTGGACCGCCAGGGAAGTCCCCTATACATCTATTTCTTGATGTTGATGCCCATTTCTATTTTGAAAACCAAAATCAGCCTCACAGTGACTCATTTTCCCTGCACAGGGGATGACTTTTTTTTTTTTTTTTTTTTTAATTTTAATTTTTGGCTGCGTTGGGTCTTCATTGCTGCACGCGGGCTTTCTCTAGCTGCGGTGAGGAGGGGGCTACACTTCGTTGTGGTGCGCGGGCTTCTCATTGAGGTGGCTTCTCTTGTATGGAGCACAGGCTCTAGGCGCGCGGGCTTCAGTAGTTGTGGCACGCGGGCTCAGTAGTTGTGACTCTCGGGCTCTAGAGCGCAGGCTCAGTAGCTGTGGCGCACGGGCGTAGTTGCTCCGCAGCATGTGGGATCCTCCCGGACCAGGGCTCGAACCCGTGACCCCTGCATTGGTAGGCGGATTCTTAACCACTGTGCCACCAGGGAAGCCCGGGGATGACTCTTAAACTTTGTGACCAAAAGCATTTTGATGACTTAAGGAGAAAAATCAAAAGCTGTGTCCCTTCTGGATTCCCAGACTCCTTCAGTCCCTTGAATGTTATGAATGGTTCCATAAATATTATATTTCATTAACCTGTCATATGTCGAACTGGAATCGTCAGTTTGAAAACTCAGGTTTTGATGGATACTTGCCATATTTATCACTAAGTTCCGCAGCTCTTCTCAGCAGCTAGGGCCAAGAGACAGAGAGCGGCGTGAAATCGTGACTTGACAGTTGAAGGCTTGTGTTCCCGAGGTCATCCTAGTCCAGGCCTCACGGCTCCGCTGTGTCTCAGCAGCTGCTTATTTCAGCCTCAGGTCTAGGGAGAGGCCTGTCCAATGAGGTGACTTTACTCCTTGGGGATGCTGACCCCCGCTTTGGGTGGAACCACGGTGCTGCGCCGTAGGGTGTGGTTGCCCAGTGCCGGCAGGAACATCCAACCTAGAATCCTTCCTCACGGCTTCGGGGGCACTCGCAGAGATTCATCGTCAGGGCAGAACCAAAAATAGATGAATTTTTAATTGCAGTGCTTAGCCTGTGTGCACCGAGCCAGGAACACAGCAGGAAACAACGACTAAACTCAGAGGCTGCCAAAGTGCTGCCTGGAAATGAAGACCCTGTTTCCAGAGAGGCACAAGGCGGTGATTATCCCTGTTAGTGTTGGAATGATGGCTGGGGACCCCCAGAAAGAGCAGTGGTCTTTCATTATTTCCTTTTGGACACTCATTTTGCTTCTTTTTCCTCCCAGTTTCCCTGAAACATAGTTCATGGACGGAATTTCCAGCTGGACCAGACTATGAGCTGGGTGGCCTCGGAAGCCATCAGGGTGGAGACGGACGTTTGAAGGGAAAGGGCGCCATGTTTACCGTTCCCCCGGGCTTGCTTTAGCAAAGACCCTCTTCTTTTGTCAGCGAAACAGCGGTGGCTGTGATCGGGCAGTCTGAGGCTTGGATGGCAGGCCTGTCTTCGATTCTGTAGGTCCCTGAGCTGTGCATGTGAAGGTGTCAGGGAACAAGCAAGTTTCTAGAACTGGGAAGGGCTGAGATTTTCTCCGGACACTTTTTTGTGCATTTGTTTCATGGCAGCAATGCCAGTGAAAGCTGTGTGAGGCTTTCCCCTCTGCTCGTAGTTCTGTTTCTGGGCCAGGGAATGCTTCTCCATGTGATTTCAGGGGATCTTGCAAGCCTGGCCTAAGAGCTTCCTGATGTCTAGGCTGGAAGGCAGGATGGGAGCTGTGGAGGCAAACCCAGTATCCTCTTCACACGATCATCCTCAGACTATGAACTGGCCCAGATATGTGTATATCAAAGGCAGCCTCTCCACCTCCCTTCACCTCTAACACACCTCAAGGGGAACTTAAGATGTTCTGGAGCTGCCGATGTGAAGAAGAGGGTGTGGTTCTCCTTCTGAAGGAGTGTGCAGTCAGAAACTGTAGAGCTTTAGACTAAAAATTATTAAAATAATTCTAGTCCAGTTTCCCACCCCTTAGAAGCCCTTGCTTCATGCCTCCGAAAAGAAGTTGTTCATTTTTTACTTGAATGTTGCTAGAAAAGAGAAGCTCACTACTGGGTAGACTTTTGGGAAAGGTAGTTAGGAAATTCTTCCATATGTTGAATCGTTGTCTCATCTGATTAACTTGCTGCGTTTAGTCGTACTTTTGTCCTCTCCGGTCACACTGAAGGAGACTCATCTGTCTCCACCACGACAGGTATCGCTTCTTATAGGAAATACATTGTCCAGAACTATGACCCTTGCCCTTTCTCTCTTGGTAGCTACAAGCACATAACCCTGGCCCAGTTCCTGTCTGCCTGAGTATCTGAGACGGTAAACTTTGCTGTCTCGGGGACGCTGCAGTTTCCATTTATAGCGTGCGGATGGAAGTTCTTTTCATGAAAGGAAAGAATTCGCAACCGGGTGTAGTTTTATCAATGTCCAAGTTTGTCTTTAGGAGTTATAAATATAAAGATTGAGTAAACCGTCAGTACTTTTGTCATAAGAAGTCACAGGCCTAGGGCTGTAGGGACTGTTTCTGCCCTCAGGTAGCTGACAGTCAAATCAGAGACACAAAATGCATCAGAATTCCAGTCAGGTGAATACAACAGATGAAAGTATGTGAAATCAGATGGAGGGAAGTTCCTATGGGTGGCCTAGTTGAGGAAGGCATCCTAGTTTCCCTGGGCTTGAAGCATGAGCACTGTCTCACGGTGGACCCCTCAGGGTTTCTGGTGCCCTCAGCTTCCTTGGGGACTAGGTGATGCCTTCGGTCTAGATGGGGATGGTCCAACTGTCCAAACACAAAGGCCACCTTTTACAGATGGAATTAGCGTAGAAATGGTGGTATGTTTTGGAGCCATCTCTTCTGAAAACAAAATTAAAAGGAAGGAGCGTAATTTGCGGTAGGGCTGTGAACAGGATTCAGGACATGCTGTTCTTTCTGCTGCCACGTGACCAATCACTCATGATATCTTCGGAAGAGATAGAAAGGCCTTGTAGAAATGAGGGGACTGTGGAACAACCAACTCTGCTATGAGGAGGCCTTTGGGAGCATCCCCTGGTGCCGAAGGGAGCCTTGGTTTTGGGCCCCTCCCTGGTTGGAGGCCACTGAGTAGAAGGCCTGATGTCCTCCAGCCTCTTCACCTACCTCTTCTCAGATGTGTCTTGGCTCCTTCTGTAACCTCCGGGGCATTGACCACATTCTGTCTCCTTCTTAACGTTTTTGGCTTCCCGGCTGCAATGGCACCCCTGGCATCAGTCTCTCTCTTGGGTTCTCCTGCCTTGCCTTCTCCTGCAGTGTCAGCGCTCCCATCCTTGACCCTCTGATCTTCTGTTGATCTCCCTAAGTGGTCTCACTTTGTGACTTCATCTGTCATCTATGCACAGTGAAACAACTGCCCACCTGACTTTCGGACCTGTCTCTTTCCTGCTAACTGTTCTGCAGGCACTTCAGACATGGTATCTCCAAAACCAGACTTTTGGTTTTGGTAAACCTGTTTCTCTTATCATTTCTCTTGGTTAAGTCTTGTTACTCTGTCTTCTAAGCTATGAATGTCTGTGATTTCTTTCTCCTTTACCGTCCAGACCAGTCACGGAGACCTATTGATTCTACTCTTCAGTGTCTTGGGAATTTGTCCTTTTAGTTATCTGGGTTCATGCCCTTGTCCTGTCATTAAACTGTTTATGTTCGCTTCTTACCTGGACTCCTTTCTCATGCCTTCTCTCCCTACACCCACCCTGCAACCCCATCCTTTAATATGATCTCCATAAAACCTCAGGTGCGATTTATGCTGCTCTCCCCTCTCCAAGCTCTCCCCCACCACCCCACAATTACCTCTGCCCGTAAAGTCCTTCTTTATGGCGCTTGCTCCTGCCACTTGCCCCTTGCTGTCATCCCCAGATGACCTGTCGTGTCAGAGACATGCACTTCCCTTCGTGGCTCTGTCTTGGCTCACGCCCTGTATTCTGCCAAGAATGCCAAAGCCCTTTGGCCTTTTCTTTTCTGCTTGGCAAATTCCTGTTCATCCCTCAGGACTCATATAAAATGGCATTTTCTCTGGAATCTTTTTTATAGAAACCCTTTCTCACCCCTGCAAAATTAATAACTTTGTCTCTAGGCTACCATAGCATTAAATCACCACACCCCTTGTCACATTGCACTGTAGAAGAATATGTATCTCCATACAGGCCAGCTCTAGGCTGTGAGACCCTAAAGACCAGGAATTGTCTTATATCTGTTTCCTCGGCACCCAGACACATAGTAAGTGTGCAATAGGTATCTGTTAGGGTATGTATTACTTATAGGAGTCTCAGCAGGGACTTTTTTTTTCTTTTTTTTTAAATTAATTAATTAGTTTATTTTTGGCTGTGTTGGGTCTTCGTTTCTGTGCGAGGGCTTTCTCTAGTTGCGGCGAGCGGGGGCCACTCTTCATCGCGGTACACGGGCCTCTCACCGTCGCGGCCTCTCTTGTTGTGGAGCACAGGCTCCAGACGCGCAGGCTCAGTAGTTGTGGCTCACGGGCCCAGTTGCTCCGCGGCATGTGGGATCTTCCCAGACCAGGGCTCGAACCCGTGTCCCCTGCATTGGCAGGCAGATTCTCAACCACTGCGCCACCAGGGAAGCCCAGCAGGGACTTTTTGATCTGGGCAATTGGAGTTCCGGCAGTCGAGGTGTCTGCCTTATGGTGACATAGCTCTCCGTGGAGGGACCAAAACATGGTGCAGGTCTCTTGGTGCCCAGGGAGAGGCGCTGATGTTCTCAACCCTGCCACTTTGCCTCTGATTCCAACTTTTGGTAGCCAGGTTTGCAGGTACTCTTTCCCCTTTCTCCTGCATTTATGTTATACAACAATAAAATGGGATTTATTAATTTCTACTTTAAAACGTGCTATTATGTTAGACTCCTGTTCTATCAGTTATAGCTACTTGTTATAGATTTATATATGCCGTAGATTAAAGGCTCTCCCAGTTACAGCTCTTGATTTCGTGAAATACAAAAAAAAAAAAAAATTGGTTTTTATCCCATGTCTTTCAACTCCCACATATAAAGAGGTTTTCTATGGTTTACAGTTAGATACAAATCCATTAGTCCTTTATATAGATAATTTCATAGACAAAGGGATAACAAGGCCGAGCGATGAAACCTCTCTTTGTATGGATTTTATGTTCCTTTGGGGATGGGTAGGAGGGTCTCAGGAGAGCACTGTACTTGGAGTCAGGAAATTAGGGTTCTACTTGTGATCCTTTAGTTTTCCCGTACTTTAATATTTTCCTCACATTAACTAGGAAAAATAATAACAGCTGTAAATTGCCATACTTAATATAAGCGGTTTAAGTTATGTTTATTTTATGTTTATTATTTTTTTAAACATTATATTTTACTTTATTTTAGTTTTTGGCTGTGTTGGGTCTTTGCTGCTGCACGCTGGCTTTCTCTAGTTCCATCAAGCGGGGACTACTCTTCGTTGCAGTGCACGGGCTTCTCATTGTGGTGGCTTCTCTTGTTGTGGAGCACGGGCTCTAGGCACGCAGGCTTCAGTAGTTGTGGCACATGGCTCAGTAGTTGTGGCTCGTGGGCTCTAGAGCGCAGGCTCAGTGGTTGTGGCTCGCAGGCTTAATTGCTCTGCACCAATTGGGATCTTCCCGGACCAGAGCTCAAACCCACGTCCCCTGCATTGGCAGGTGGATTCTTAACCGTTGCGCCACCAGGGCAGTCCTAAGTTATGTTTAAATTCACCCCTTCCTGATATTTGTACCAAGAGACTATTACCAGGTGACATTAGATGGTCCCACCAGACTTGTGAGTCTGTAATTCACAGGATCCTAATGTGGCCCTGGGAAACAGATGGAGGGGGGTGGTGGAGTCGGTTGCAGGATTTGGAAGACAAACTTAAGACACAGAAAGGCTGCATTGAAGATACAGCCTTCACAGCCGGAGCATCGAAGAATCAGCATAGCTAAGGCATGGGTGGGAATGTCAGAAGTCTCACTTCCGTGCTGCTTCTTTCTTTCAGTTTGAAAAAGAACTTCAGAGAATCTCGGAAGCCTATGAGAGCCTGGTCAAGTCTACCACCAAGCGAGAGTCGCTGGACAAGGCGATGAGAAACAAACTCGAAGGCGAGATTCGAAGGCTCCATGATTTCAACAGAGACCTCCGAGGCATGTCAAGTTCACTCATGTTTTCTCTACCCTAAACGCCCCGTGTTGCTGACAGCCTGACTTCAGGTCCAAGTTATGTTACATAACCTTGTAAATCCCAACCCCCTGGGAAAAGGGCACCAGAGAGCAGAAGTGTTCTTTTCACATTGTAGGTTGTAGGTTGCAGCACTGAGCCTGAGAAGTGACAACCTCTATGCACGAGTCCCTGACAGGGAGGGAGTATGTGTGCAACTCCTTCTTGCTTTAAAAGTACTTAACGTGACTTGTGTTGTGAATGGGAATGTCTGAAAAGACCAATGTTCCATGCACAACCCTTGCCACATCAAGCTGAGGCATTTAGTTGGATTCTTTGAAAGCCAACAGTTAACACTTGCTTGATGTATAGTGTAGAAGGCAGAGTTAGACACATGTCCCTCTTGGAGAAAAAAAAAACCCATAGTGTGAAAAGAGTAGATATATATCAACTTCCTGAAAGCTATGGGCCCCCTGTTACAGGATCTTGGCAACCTCCAACATGCAGAATGATCTGACCCATGAAATTATACTTCACTTTCAGTCAGCCAAGCCATTTTTCAGTTCCCTCGTGTCAAAAGACTCAGTGTACTGGCAGTCTGTAGCTGGAACCTACCTTTTTTTTTTTTATTACTGCAAACCCTTTAGTCTTGGGTATTATGTAAGCTCAATAAAGACTTGTTAGGCTGAATTATTTAATTGAATAGATGAAGATTGACCAAATGGCATGAGCAAGCCTAGAACTCACTGAGTAGAATCTTCATCCATTAGGTCATCTTGACTTGTTTCCTGGTATTTATTTAATTGTTATTTTTAATTTTTTGCTTCCCAGCTATAGAGGGCTGATGGTCAAAGTTAGAGGAGGGCTGGGTTTGAGGCCAAGGGGACTCAACCCCTTTTCGAGGACTCTGCTGGCCTTGCAGGAACCTGTTCTTCGCTGCCTGCCACTGGTGCACACCTTGGCATTAGATTGCATAAAGGCACAGCATGGCGTCTAAGGACTTTTCCTTTTGATGTTCTAGAGCGTCTTGTCCCCCCCCCCCAAGAGTTGTTCAATTTGGGGCTCCTCCCTGGGCATCTCTCAGCACCCAGATCATTTGCCTGTTGGAGGATGACTTAAATGCACGTGCATTTCTTTGTAATCGTTTCCTCTCTGTGCACAGATCGACTGGAGACTGCCAACAGGCAGCTGTCCAGCAGGGAGTATGACGGACACGAAGACAGAGCGGCCGAGGGGCTTTACGCTTCCCAGAGTGAGTCTCCATGCTTACCTATCCCAACTGGGTAGTTCTAAAAACTGGGGGCCTGAGGAAAGAACCCTGTTAGTTTTAAGTAAGTTCTGTGCTGCTTGCTTTTTGTTTGTTAATTTAACATATAAGCTGTTAGGCTGAAGATGAGACCCACCTAGGTCTGCCAGAGACAAAGCCAAGGTTGATGTGTATTATTTCAGTAATGTCTATTCCGACCTCCTTACCTACAGTTTCTGTTTCTCCCTAATGACCTCCATGGGTATTATAGATTACTTCCTGGCACTCGCCACTTGGACTAAGGCACAGTTCTTTTTCCCCATGGAAAGGGAAGGAAGCCTGTGGTGGGATTTGCTCTTCTGTCACATTCTGTGTGTGCCTAGGTTGAGCAGTTCTGGACTGGCTGCCCCTGGCATCATGAAGCCACCTAAATGTTCCCAGCACGTGTCTCAGTAGGTGATCCTCGCTTGCAAACCATTGAGCCCATTTCAGCCAGGAATAAAATGGCTTCCTGTGCCTCGAGATTTATTGGGAGAATATTCTATTAATTTCACCAGAGACAAATGATAGAAGCAAGTGGGTTTTGAGAAACCATCGATTAAGTTTCGAATTTCTGCACATTCATTCACTGTCCAAGTCAGAAATGTAAAACTCCAACTGGCTTTTTTGGGAAGCTGTTTAGAAAACTGAATTCATTTCTCTGTCATAATTCTCAACAACATTGTGAGTTAAGTGCTCACAAACTAAAGACAGTTTGAACAACAAAAAGTCCTGTGCTCAGACTCTGGCCATCCATTGTATAATGGTGGTATTCTGATGCCTGGGTCCCTCAACACAGCTCTACATTTTCAAGGCTGGGAAACAATTGGTTAAACTTTCTAATTTCCAGTACTATTCGTTGGGGTTAAGCTCCTTTGTTTTTCCCAGATTTACTCATGATTGCACTCCAGGTTGAGTCTCAGGTTCATTTTTTAAATTCTATTTTGGCAAATGGACACTAATACAGTCTTGGGCTTTTGCATCAGATTCCTTTGCAATCTTGCAGTTAGGTGAATTGGCCCGTGCTCCAGACTCACATACAAAGCTATATATATCAGCATCTTGAATTATTCACTTTCCTAACAAAAGTTATTTCTTCTCATGGGTGCAGTAGATTTACCATTTCATCTGAGCTTTCATTTGAAAAATGAGTCACCTGTACTATTTGCACTTAGGATTTTGACACCTTAATTTTGGGTGATCGTGTGCTTAGGTAGAATAAGTATCTTTGTGGCAGTTATGTCAGTGATGTCACTTTGCTGATACTCTGCCTTCTTGTCAGGGGCTATTATTTTGTCACTTAGTTTGGGTCAAAATGGAAACGTCAGTGAGTTTCATCTGATGGGCATTTGCTGTAACCTCCCAGCCTAGGCTGTGCTAATGGACTAATAGGTTTTGGTGTCGTGTGTGTTCAGAAATGTTCCCAAAGATTTTAACCTTCTGGCTCAAAACTAAAACATCAATAACGTAGGCAAAGAGGCCCTTCCAGCTTTACAGGGAATGATTTGTTCTGTGCAAACATACGCTGCTGTGTTCCAGAGGCGTAAACAAGAGAGTCCAGGGGCATTTTTCAACTGTTGAAATGTGCCTCAGTGTTGACATGTGATGTAATTGCATCTTGGCAGGACATTTGAAGCAGGTTTGCTAACAGTGATATCTAACCAATTTTTCAGTACCTGGTCTTTTCAGGACATGTGCCTTCCTCACAGCTTTATAATTATTTGCATTAGCTTTTCGTCTCCTGGTGTAGCCAAGAGATGGACTTGAGATGTTATTTCAAATTTACAATAGGTTTTTTTCTTAGTGAATTGGAAGAACTCTTTGTATATGAAGGAAATTAGCATGTCCTCTGCCAAATATAGTGCAGATATTTTCCCCAGTTGGTTTTTTATCTTTGAATATAGTGTTCTTTATCTTACAGAAGATTTTTCAAGTGACTGTATTTATGCCTTCTAGGTTTTATGTCATACTTAGAAATGCTTTTTCCAATCCAAAATTATAAACATATTCACCTATGTTTTCTTCAAGTATATTTATGATTTCATTGTTTGCAAGGCTTATATTTTAGAAGCTAATTAGGGAGGCACAGAAGAAGAGAAATTCATGAAGAACTAACCTGTAGGCAAGGAGACTAGTTAACAGATATTTTAGTATCTGGGCAAGAGAGGTAGAGGTCCTGAACTAAGACAGAAGTAGTAGTGGAGGGTAGGAGACAGATAAACAAGTGACAAATTAGTAGGACTTGGTGACCAATTGAATAATGACAGTGAGAGAGAGAGAAAAGAGTGTGACTAGAGCCACTAGATGTTTGATCATCCTTTACCAATAAAAAGCAGGAGGAGCAGGAGGAGTTGGGATTAAGTAACCAGTGAAGGTTTGAGCATGTTGAGTCATCTCATGCCCATAGCTAAGTGAGCAGGTATAATAACAAAGGTGCAGACGTACCCTGGAGGCTGGTGATGGGTGGTGCTCTCTGTCAGGCTTTCCTTTTAGCACGTGGGCACAGAATGGCAGGCACAAATTACTATCTCTCTTCGCAATTATTAATGTGTTCAGTTATCTGTATAGTTTTTTAGAAGCTCTATTGTAAAAGTACTTTTCAGTGCCTAGTAGTCATAATTATAAACATTGGGCACTCGAGAGGAGCCATCCTTTTTTTTTTTTTTTTTAACATCTTTATTGGAGTATAATTGCTTTACAATGGTGTGTTAGTTTCTGCTTTATAACAAAGTGAATCAGTTATACATATACATATGTTCCCATATCGCTTCCCTCTTGCATCTCCCTCCCTCCCATCCTCCCTATCCCACCCCTCTAGGTGGTCACACAGCACGGAGCTGATCTCCCTGTGCTATGCGGTTGCTTCCCACTAGCTATCTATTTTACTCCTTTTCAAATGAGTCTTTTGAGGTTCTAATGCTTGGCTAAGAGAAAGGGAAGTCTGACTGCATAGCAAATAGTAGTGACTTCTCTGGATCATGCCTACCAGGAGCTAAGGCTATGGTGGGAAGCCCCTGACAACCACCTTGGCCAGTGGAAAAGTTAGAAGGAAAGGGAATAATAACATGTTTGACTTTTTTGCTCAGTTTTCAAGTTGAAGCTTGGAGTCCAGGTCCAAGAACACCCAAGGCACTCTTGAAGCATGAGCGGTCGGGAGGACTTCTGTAAACTCTCAGCTAACGGAAGGGGAACATCCTTCCTGGCATGATTTCTAAATTTCCCTGCTGCCCAGAGTAGTTTTTCTTTAAAGAAACAGAATTCTGCTCTTTAGTTGGAGCCTGATGAAGGCCTGGAAGGACTGCCTTGGTCATTACCACTTAGCTCTACAGGTTGAAATGAACATTCAATAGGGCGATAATCGTGCTCCTCTCGGACATGAGATTTGTCTGTATTAAAAATCTTGCTGAATGAAGTGCTTAGGAATTTGATGAGTCTGAGGAGTGTTTTTCCCTATCACCTCATGGCGTTGTGTTTTTCTCTTTGGAGGAATTCAAAAATGTGTGCGTGTGTTTTCTGGTTTTACTTATTTGTTTTTCCAAATATGTTTGCAGCCAAATTGCTCCTTAAAAACAGAGCATCTAGCCAATTTCCTTTCTGATCTGACTGAGTGAAACTGGGACTTCTTGGTCCTTTAGCTTTTTTAACTTACTGAGAATCCTAGTTTTCCCATTCACTTATTTGTCACATGTATGTGTGCGTGCTTGTGTACACACACACACACACCAAACACAGGCCACTGTCCACTAAACACAGTGCCCTGGGAATGTCTGTCATCATTCTTAGCTCTGTCTTCTAAATAAGTGAAACGTTTTAACTGTTTCTTTCTGAAAATTGGTAACTCTGCAGAATTTCCATCACTAGTAGGTCAGAAAGCCAAAAATAAAATATTAGATGTGGGGAAACTAGACTGGCACAGATGATCTTCTTATATTCTTGAGTGGAGGGGGAGCTGATTAGCTCTGGCAAACTTGTATTATTCCAGGATGAAACCCAGTCATGGTACAGGATGGCCATCAACTCATCTCCCCACCACCACCCCCTTAGGATTCTTTAGGCCCCATGGATTCAGCATATTCGGTTAAACTGAAGTCTATGTAAGTCAGATTCTGGCTTTTGTTAAATGTCCCTGTCCAAGAAAAAAAGGTTTTTTGGACATTCATTTATTTGTTTAAATTAATAAGTAATGGGTGTAAATCAGTCAAGACTAATTCATAGGATTTGATTTCCCTTATAATCCCCATGGGTTTAAAAATGAACCAAAAAAGAGTGTGGGACCACTCCATTAAAAATAATAATAACTTGCCATTTTCAATGTATCTTATAATCGTCATCTTACCCTTGAATTTTATCTTAGGTACTTTGATTTTCTGTCTCTTATAGAACATTCAAGAGACAAAAATAATTTCCTAAAAGAAAATCCCTCTGGTTTTTGTATTTCCTCTAAGGGCTTGTGTGAAACACAAAGCAGAAACTACAATGACATAAACATTAATTCTGTTGACCTACATAGAGCATAAGGAGCTTATTCTGAATCCTCACTGGGTTTCATTACATCATGTTGTGGGTTTCTATCAGGCTTCAGTAGGAAGGAGAGGTTAGATGTTATCACACGTGGATGCACCGGGCTTCTTCCCCCTCTGTGGGCCTGCTGGTGCTTGCAGCTCCTGACTCAGTGGGAAACCCCTACTATAAGCACCTACTCTGCCTACATTCTCTATGGACACCATTCCTTTGCATGGATCTCCTCCACTAGGTGAGAGAACTATAGGCATTTTTTACCAACATCCATCCCCAACCCTCATTAAAACCCTTTGGATCTTTATGTACCTGGCACTCAATAAATGTTTATTGAGGGACTGAGTAAAAGTGGGAAATCCCTGTAACAACAGGCTTGAAATTCTCATCATGGTGCATCAGTATCAAAATGTTCTTTTTAGCTCAATGTCTCCCAGTCATGTTGGGAGCTACCTCTGGTTTTGCTCAGTTATTTCAAGCTATTAGGTGAAATTATTAATGAACTACCTTCAGAATAAGAAGCAACTTAAAAATGCCTGATTTTTTTTTTTTTTTTTTTTTTTTTTTTTTGCCTTCCACCTTCCCCCTTTCCTTCCTTCCTTGGTTTTTCAAATAGGAAGATATTCAGGTAAGGGAAATCTTCTACTATGAGGAACAGTAGTATTTTTTCATGAAAATGACTGCTCTATACTACAATATAGTTGACTTCTGGTTCCCTGACTCCTTCTCTTTACTCTGCTATGGTTATGTTGGAGATGAGAGCTGGCTATGGTATATGAAAGTTTTTGTAGCAGCTGGCCATATTTTCACACTAACCAATCCATAGACCATGCCAGACACCACAGATCAGCTACTGGGCAAAGGGGAAGGAATCGTCCACGAAGCCTGCCAAGGTGCATCTCTTAAACCAAGAAAATGTTCTTGCCCTAAATTAATGATTCTCCTTTTAAGGAGATGATCTTTTAGATGACGTCTATATTTAGTAGGACTGTGCGATTCTAAAAAGCAAAGGTTTTGTAGGCATGGGCTAAAGCAACTAATGTTGGATCAGTTACTGTATCTTCTGGTTCCTGGGCTCTCACTGACATGTTCAGTGACCTGAAGTTAGATGCTTAATCTCCCTGTACCTACATTTCCTCTAAAGAAATAGAGGAATAAATCTCCCCATTTAGGCAGCAGAGCTCTTCGGGCTAATCGGTGATAGGAAATGCAAAGAAGACTTTATACCACGCATTTATTCTGCAACACTTCTTCCTGCTCCTTTGCAACCTTCCTCCACCTTCTCTGAAAGGACCTGCCAGTTTTCAGGGTGGGGTCAATGGGCCGTGTTCCCAAAGAATGCCTGGGTGGCCCGCCGAGCCTTGCTGGGTTTGGAAGGCAGAGCATATGAGTGCTTAAGCCGCTTGATCAACCTTGACAGGCAGCACCAAGAAACTTCAAACCTCCATGACAACCAGCAGCGCACCCAGGCTGCAGGGCATCTGTTTATGTTCCATCAAATCTTCTCCCCAAGTGTGAAAAGTAATGTTCCTCAATTTAGACCGATTTTCCGTTCTTAAAAAACCAGAACTGATGGCAGAACGGTCTCTTGGTCATGTGTTGATATCCAGTGTCTAACAGGTGAACGTGGCTTATGATTTTCACCTTGTTGGTTTTTAAATTATTTATTTGCTTAGCATTCCTGTTTGGGGATTGAAAAATCAAGTGTCTCGAACTTCATTACGATCTGTGTTCCTTGCACTCGTAGCTAGACGGATGGATGGAGGAGGCACAGACTGAAAAACAGACTGAAACCCATTTGCATTTCATGTGGCATCAGGGACCCCTCACTTTCGCTGGCAGTTCAGAGGCAAGAAATCCACGTTCAGGTCTCGGCTCAAATTAAATGGCAGTTATTCAGAGAAGGCTGCCTGAGATAGGATCCGGTCTTCCTTTTATATACTCCGCCAGTAGCCCGTTCCCTTTGTAAACAGTCATCATACTGCAAATAAGGAACTGTTTGGATGATCATCTTCTCTCTTCCCTTACTAAACTGTCCACACCATGAGGGCACGGACCCTGACTGTCATCCTCACCATCGTATTCCCAGGTCACCGTGTTTCAGAAGCTGGCACAGTGCCTGGTGCTTAGAAGCATTTAATAAACATTTATTGGATGTTGAATGAAATGATGACCATTATCACGTATTCAGAAAGAGTTATTGGCTACCTACCATGCATGCGCAGTGTTCTAGGTCATAGGTCAGCAAACTCTTTCCGTAAAGGGCCAGAATGTAAATAATTCTCTGCTTGGGGGCCATAACTACTCAACTCTGTCCCCGTAGCCCCAAAGCCGCCATAGACGAGCCGTGGACAAGTGGCCTGGATTTGGCCTGCAGGGCATAGTCTGTGAACCTCTGCTCCAGGCACTGGTCATGGAAGAGAAAGGGAAAGAAGAAACCCCAGCAAAAGGAGAATAAAGAAAAATAAAGAACTTCAGAAGTATTTAGGTCTTATTTTGTAAATTGTCCTAATTTATAAATCAGGATATAACTGTTATTTTCTTTCCTGGGAGAGTTCCACAGTCATCTTTTACTTAATTCCTAATCGGGTGAGCATGATTATTTCACATTAGATAAACTGAGACACATACAAATGCAGTCACAAACCTTAGTTACCCCAGTGGGGATCCACAATTAGCTAACGATGGAGACAGGGCTGGGCAGGACAGCTCTGTGGTTAGCCACGGCTAGTAACTGCCTGGGTAGTGAGGTCTCAGGGGTGCCTCTCCCAGCAGGACCATAAATCCTCCCATAAGCATCCTGCTGTGAGATGATGTCTGCAGATCTTATATATCAGGGTTGGAAAGGACCTGAAAGGTTACCAGCGATACACGTGTCCTCTGAACCAGAGCTCATTAAAAGGCCATCTGATGGCCGTTGTGAGTGACAGTGTTTCCAGAGGCTGTTGATCTAATGGTTCAAAGTTTATCTTCAGGTGGAGTTGCAGGGGTGCTCCCTTGTCATCTAGCCTTCAGGTCCTGGTTCAGGTCATCTAACGGCAGTAACAGCTGCCACCACGGACTGAGCACTTACTGTGAGCCAAGGACTGTGCTAGCCTCTGTAGGTACACCGTCTCTGTTCATCCTCCAAGCAGCCCTGTGAGGTAGGTGTTACAGGTATTTAATAGATGAGGAAACTGGGGCAAAGGAAGGTTAAGCAACTTGTTCATGGTCATACAGGCAGGTAAGTGGAGAAGACAGGTTTTGAACCCAGGGCATCCTGACTCTGTAGAGCTACTTCCTGTGTACCAGGGAGGTGGGAAGAGGTGGCAGGGTTGGACTCCCCATGATTTTAGAGCTCATTTAGCGTGGCCTCCATGCTTCGTTAAAGAAGAAACTGTGACCAAGGATGATCAGATGACTTGTCCAAGGCGCCCTAGGCGCTTAATGCAAGACCATGACGAGAACACCTCCTTTTTCTTGTTTTTTCCTTCCCCTTCTCCAAAGGTCATCTCTGTTGGCTCTGGGGGTGATGAAAGATTTCACATTTTTACCCAGAGAAGAATCCAGCCTTAGTAAGCGAACATAAATAATTCTTGTACTAGAAGTCTTACTGCAAATTATAGCCCAGTACTGTGACTTAATAATAATGTATTCAAGTCATCTCAAATGAGTTCTAACTACTGGAATGAACATTCTGTGTTTCTGACTTCTACATCTGTCTTTGAACCAGAGCCAATTATCATAAAAGGCCTTGCTGGATAATCCACTACAGATACAAAAACAAAAAAATTGTTGAGACCAGCATAGAGTTTAGACTCTTAAAAGTTTTCTCAACATGTCTATGAAATTAAACTCTTTGTTATCTGGATGATAAGAATAAAAAATTAGCAGAATACAATGAGTAACCCTGTGGTATAGTTTCTTACAATTAGTTTTTGAAATTATTTTTGGTTCATGAATTGGAGGGAGAACATACAGTTGTATCTTAATGGAATCCAAGAACTTTGACAGGACAAAGTGTTTGCTTTAAGTTCAGAAAATTTGGTCTTGGACCATTAAAAATAAGCTTGCATCTGCTACTAATTTTCTTCTTGCCGACAAAGACTGTGGTTTGGTAGAAAGAAGAAGAATAAAAGGATCTGCTCAAAGCAAGTTACAAAAATGACAACGGGAGGGGTCGCAGAAGTTAAAGGAAGGGAGAACATATAATTGCAGGTGATGCATTTCTTTCTCCCTGGTCAGTCCTAGATTGAGTCACTTCTGTCCCAGATATAACAATTTCCCCAGCATCAGCTTCTATCTTTCAGCCAGGTTTTGGCGTTAAGCCATATCTGCCCTTCAAAGGGCCCATTTAGAAAACATCATTTTATTATACATATTATAATAATGCCTTAATAAAACCCAATATAGGTATATAATATATACCTATATGTACATACAATAAAGTGTACACATTTTAAGTGTACAGTGCCATGAAATGTGACAATGGCTACAGTCCAGCCCCAGCACAGGTGCAGCTCTGTCCTCTGCAGTGAGTGGCCTCCCGCGCCATCTGTCTGCCTGCCTCACTTTTCCCTCCTGTCAGGTCATTGCTCTCTGCATTATATCCAGGCTTCATGGCTGTTTTCTGCAGGGGCAGCCAGATTGTCTGGTAGGGTCTTACTTTGTCATACCTGGAAATAGACGTGTATGTTATTTATCTTTTTTGTGTTAAGAAAAGAGAAAGCAAAATAGGACTTCTGTGGAGGTTATAGAAAGTGTAAGTTATCAGGTTTAGTTGATAATCGATTCACGCGTAGGTGTATAGTCAAAATCAAATGCCCTGTGCATCCTGTATTTATGTGGCATTTTTAATTCATTGCTTAATGTGTTATTACGCTGTCTGCAGTGACACAGAAGTAGCAGTACATTTTTACTTCACGTTAAAAAAAAATAAAGTGGAAGGTTTAACAGTACATGTGGAAGCTGAGCTGGATGAATGGGTGTATATTCAGTCAAGTGAGTTTGCAGGCTACATATATATAAATCTAGGCAGGTAAAAAAATACCTATGATTTATACCTGGGTGTATAAGTATAGTTTCTAAAATAAAAATGCAGTATGAAGAATGAGTAGATTAGAAAAAGTTATATTAAGAGAGCTTTTACTGGTATTCAAAGAAATATTTTACCAAATCATACCTGAGATATTTTACGTTTGGTGCTACAAAAAGTAGCACTTTGGGGTGTTAAACTCACTTCCTGGATATTAAAGAGCAATAGATAAATTAAGTATGTTAAGACCAAAATGTGTTGTTTTCCTCCATTAGATTAATAGAAGATTTTGTGGTTAGGCTTTGTTACTTTCCAGTGATAAGCATCTGAAAAGGATCATTTTTGAGTTTTATTTTAAATATCCAGTTAGAATTTGATCTTGTATCGATAGGATCCTCTTATTCAGTGACTGTTGCCTAAACTTGTCATATTTCTTTCTTTACATACGCAACACTTCCGCTATCTTAGATTGCTAAAGTCCTACAAAGACAGAGGGGTTTAGACACATTATGAAGTAAGCCCAGTAGGAAGGATAAGTCAGACAGACATCAGCCACTGTACCTGGAGTACAAGCAGGATATGGTATAAAGACTCGTGAAAGAACTACTTCCCCCAGCAAAGTGTTTGT
Source organism: Balaenoptera ricei (assembly GCF_028023285.1). NCBI lineage: Eukaryota > Metazoa > Chordata > Mammalia > Artiodactyla > Balaenopteridae > Balaenoptera > Balaenoptera ricei. Next base: position 41,481,840 of record NC_082646.1, on the reverse strand, counting down.
GTGCAGGTTCTCCCGTACAGGAGAGATCTGTTTTACTGAAGGGATCAGAAAAGCTTCGTGCAGTGTGTAGCCTTTAGGGTGGGCCTGGGAAACTAATTTGCATGTTAGAGTAATTTCGCTGCCATAATACTTTGTAAAAGGGAAAGTTTTTCTTTTCCTTTTAACTTGGAGCAACAAAGATTGAATAAATCCTTCACACTTTAGGCTTTGCCTCCCTTTCTCGTATTGATTCATTTTGCCAAAAAAATGTCTTCCCTACATGTTAACAACAGCCATTTCCACAAATCTGTGTTTCTCTTGTGATGTCTGAGCCATTGGCTTTCAAACTCAGAGCTCTTGTTTAAAAGGAAGCGTATCTGGAAGCCCAGTATGTAAAACGCACGAAACCCGAACAAATTTCTGGTTGAGACAGGGGTGCGTTTGTCAGAAGCCTCCTCCTTCCTACGTGGCCCACTGCACCCCTTTTCTCCTCTCCCCATCCTTCTCTCTCCCAGGGCTCCGCAGAACAGAGTTTGGTTGAACTCCCCTTCTTAATTTTCTTTATTACAGAATTCGTTTTAAAACAGTTCACTCTCAGCCATTTAAAACAAGCCCTGGCTGGAGTGTCCCTGTGTTTGTTAACAGACCTATTTAGTCTCCCACTCACAACCCTTGTCTCCCGTTGCCTGGAACCATGGCAACCTTCACATGCATACAGGGAAGGCAGAGAGCCCAACACCCTTTTCTGAAATAACGAGCTTCCTTACCTGAGAAACTTTATCAGCAAATTTTTAAAAGATAACAGAAAGCCAAACCAGGGGCATATGGGGTCAGCTTTGTATTCTATCGCTTTTTCATTTCTGAATGAATGAGTGTGGCTTTTAAAGGTAGGTTATCTCTTATGTTGTTTTGCATCAAATAAACCTCATGTGAACAGATCACTCTTACACGATGTGAACATTGCTCTGTTTGGCTTATATTTTGGGGATCTCTTTCTGGGTTTGCCAGTTTGACACTCAAACTGGGGTGAAGGGGTGAGGGCAGATATAAGAATGAGCTTCCGAGGGTAGCATGTCTTTGAGGCAGAATGAACCTAAATAGCTTTGCGGATAGTGAAGTAGTTGGAATACCTTCCTATTGTCTTTCCACTCCCACAACCTCAAAAGAAAGGACTTCCAAGAGGATCTGACTTCAGTTACCCCATAAATCATAGCTGACCCTCGGAATAGGCTCCTTCCCAGCGGCTGCTCAGAATTATAAGATACGGTGCTGGGATATGGAACTCAGGGCCAAAGAATCCTGAGGAAGAAGAAACAGGAGGACACATTTTAGGAAGAGATAACATGGCAAGTAATTATTCAGACATCTTTTCAGAAGAGGGAGTCCATTTTATCAGTATGGTGAAGTGACTAGTTACCAGAGTCAGTGCCATTAGTGTTGGTCAGCCTTGTCCTAAGGCATTACTATCAAGTCCTTTCTTGGTGGAGATGGGAATAGAGGTGTAAAGAAACAACAGAGAGTGTCTTAGTGATTTTTTGGTTACAAAAAGAAAAATCCAACTGGGCTAGCTTAGGCCCAGATAAGAGGAATTTTTTTTTTTTAATTTATTTATTTATGGCTGTGTTGGGTCTTCGTTTCTGTGCGAAGGCTTTCTCTAGTTGCGGCAAGCGGGGGCCACTCTTCATCGCGGTGCGCGGGCCTCTCACTGTCGCGGCCTCTCTTGTTGCGGAGCACAGGCTCCAGACGCGCAGGCTCAGTAGTTGTGGCTCACGGGCCCAGTCGCTCCGTGGCATGTGGGATCTTCCCAGATCAGGGCTCGAACCCGTGTCCCCTGCAGTAGCAGGCAGATTCTCAACCACTGCGCCACCAGGGAAGCCCTTTTTTTCTTTAAAGAAGTATCTTTGTGTGTGAAGGAGGCCCCAGGCAGGACGTGTAGGCAGGCCTCGCAGGGGCCAGGGGCCAGGGGCCGGGGGCCTGGGCTGGCCTGTTTGTGAGAATCAAGGGGCAGATGGTTCTGGGGGGCTCCGTGTTTGTCCATGTGGCTATGTTTCCTGCTCTCCCTCTCACCGTGGACTCTCATCCATCTCTCCACGTCCATCTGCTTGAGTCTTCACTCTCCACCGTGTGCTTGCTCTGTTTCTCTAGTGCACGCGCGGGATGTGCTCACTAGCCTCAGAGCTCGCCTGCCTCTCCGTGTCTGCGTCCCCCTCTCGCCCAGGCTCACCCTCACACGGTCCCAGACCAGAGACTCTCCGTGACTCTGCTCAGGTCACAGGGCCCTTCAGGTTTGATCCTGTCAAATGGGGGGTGGTGGGTAGGGGAAGGTGAGCAGGGTCTTGTGATGCAGACGGGCTGCTCAGGACTTAGCCCTGTGAAGGGAGGAGTATAGTAGACATGCTTCCAAGTGGAGTGTTGTCTGAGCAGCCACTGTGAAAGCTGTCTACTCCAGGTGAGGACACACTTGCCTCTTTTTGTTTTTTAATTGAAGTATAGTTAATTTACAATTTTGTGTTAGTTTCAGGTGTACAGCAAGGTGGTTCTGTTTTATATATATATGTGTATGTGTATGTATGTATATATATGTGTATGTACGTATACATATATAGTCCTTTTCAGATTCTTTCTTATTATAGGTTATTACAAGATATTGAGTATAGTTCCCTGTGCTGTACAGTAGGTCCTTGTTGGTTATCTATATATAATCGTGTGTATCTGTTAATCCCAAACTCCTAATTTATCTCCTCCTTACCATCCCCTTTGGTAACCATAAGTTTGTTTTCTATGTCTGTGAGCCTATTTCTGTTTTGTAAATAAGTTCATTTGTATCATTTTTTTTTTACATTCCACATATAGGTGATATCATGCTATTTGGAGAAAGACCTCTCTTTTGCCTTCCAAGCATTCTAGTGAATTAGTCACCCCTTGGTCAAGCTGGTGGCAACCAGACTCCTCTGTCCCTCCAGCTGTATTGGGCTTAGGGAAAAACTCATCAAAAACCCATTCTTTCAGGAAAGACCTAGAAAATGAATTCCTCCTTGAGAAGGGCCAGGTTACAGCTTTGCACCCCGCCATGAGCTCCAGCCATAAGTTGGAGCACTGCATTAAAAACCAGCAGCGCAGCACACGGTGCCCTGACACCTCCACTGCCAGATCCCACGCCCATGTTCCACCTGTTTCTCAACAGAGGTTACTAGGATCCACCACCCAATGGTTCAGCTAGCAGTCAAGCTTAGTGCTCAGATAGTAATTGCAGAAACTCTTTCACCAGACTGTCCACTTCGAACGTTACGCAGAGCTGGCAAAGGAGGGTAAGATGGAAGGGGAACATCTTTGAATTCTGGGCCCTGTTCTCACTTCCATCCACTTCTGCTCTTTTTCAAGCAAAGAGACTAACCTAGGGGTAGAGGCACAAAAGCAACTACCATTTGACCTGTTGCAAGTATCATAGCTCATCTTGCTTCAGATTTTTCAGTTGTCAAGTGGAGTTGATATAAGGATTCAGGAAATAAGGTTCTGTTGTAAAACTGAAGGCACAGTGCCTGGGTGTCATGTGTCTTAGCTCTTGCTGTTTATTAAGTATCTGTTATGTGCCAAGCCCCATAGTAGGTGTTTTACAGGTCATCATTTTAATCCTCATAACAGTCCTGCAAAATAGTCTTATTAGTTCCATCTGAGGAGATGGAGTCTGGAGAGGGGAAGTCATGTGTCCAAGGTGAACCAGTATGTTGAAGGTGCCAGAATCACACCAGGTCGGCCTGGCTACAAAGCGCATGCCATCGCTGTGGTTTCCAGAATAAACTGTGTGCGAGCAGACATCCTCTGTGTAAATGGGACCGGAGCCATCAGGCTAAACAACGCCCTGCTCCACACAGTTGAGGGTAATTCATATCCACTGAGTAAACAGACCATTCTGGGCAAGAGTTCCCTTGTGTCAACTTGCCTGTTCTAGGAATTCTCAGTATATACATTGGAGCACAGCCAAAAGTTCAGTGTGAGGCTGATCTTTGTTGAGATCCATCCCAAGGGGGCTTAGCTAATAAACAGACTGAAAGGACTTTTCCTGTGAGGTGGTTTCACTCATGGGACTCACCCTTGGCATCTCCCAAGAGATAACTTTTTCCAGTGGTTCTGACACACCCAGTTCCCGTGTCTCCAGGGAGTTAAGGGGCACAGTGACCCCCACCACATAAGCTCACTGCCCGGACACCACCTCCTCCTCACACCCTGGCCTGAGGTAGGGGTCCTTCCTGTGTTGTTGCAGTCCCTGCGCAAGCATCTGTTAGAGCAGCCGGTCACATTGCCTCTGCCGGTGTCCCTGCCTCTCTTCCCACCTGGCTGAGAGCAGAATGCTCCGTCCTCCGCCCCTTGTAGCCCAAGAATTTATCACAGTTTTTCGACAACAACAATAACCTTGGCATTATCACAGTTGACATTTACTGGGTACTTAACTATATGCACTTTGAAGTGGGTACTGTTGTGATCCTCACCTTAAAGGCAAGAAAACTGAAGCACAAAGACGTTCGTTTACTTCATGTCACAAAACCATGAGTGGTCGAGCTGGATATGAACCTGGGAAGCTTGATTCTAGATCCGTGCTTTTATCTAGTTCTCTGTAATGCCTCCATGTAGCAGATGCTTAATTAATTAATATTTGCAAAGGGGCGCACGTGAGGATTAATTGCTGTATTTTGAGATACAGGATATGATTTGTGACATACTTAACTCTGTGCCACAATGAGCTGTGTTACAATGGCGCTCTCCCACGCCCCCTGCTTCTGTTATCCTGTGGGTCTTCATCCCCGCACACTTGCACAGCAGAGGCACTATAGCGCCGTGCCTGTGAACATGCATTAGAGAGAGGCCGATGCCGGTTCTCGCTCTCCCACTGACGAGCGTCACTTCTGTGGACACGTTACTTATCCTTTCTTAATGTCATGTTCCTCCACTGGAAGATGGAAATAATAATAGCGCCTACCTCATAGAGTAAACTTAAAGGAAATAATATAAATGGAGTAATTAAAGGGAATAGTATAAGTCACCATTCCTGGAACACAGTACCCATTCAACAAACATGAGCGGGTTTTGTTATTATCACAATTGTCATGAACATCGGTTTTTAAAACTTTGCCATCGAGAACACTACTTCCTGTCAATGGACAAGGAGTTCTGAGCCAGTGTGAGTGATACTAACTGATATTACTTCAGCCTGAAGTCTAAAGTCACCAAACTCAGGACAAAGATGTTTGGACCCATGAATTCCAGAGACCTGATAAAGCATTCCAGAGCTAATGGATGGAGTCTTCATCCGATACCCACATCTTTGTCCTGATGTGCACACTGTGAGGTTCAGGGAGCCTGGGCAGAGAAGGGAACCAGAGACGTTCAAGGTCAGTACCAGCCATCTGATGAGTGGTGGCTTCAGAGGTAGAGTGGACTGCTGCATAACAAAGGCTGTCAGGAGATCCCAAGGATGCCAAATGCTAAACGCTAACAAGAGCTGCCATTTATTATACCATCGGCAATGAACTTGGCACACAGTAGTGATTCATTCATTCATTCCTTCATTCATTCAACAATATTTATTGAGTCAGACAATGTTCTAGGCTCAGGGAATCAATAATGACCTAAACAGGTAAAGTCTTAGATATTTCGGTCCTTTTATACTTTATATGCATCATTTCCATCAACAGAGTCATCACAACAACACCATGATCTAAATGTTATCTTTCCCGTTTGATAGATGAGGAAGCTGAGACTCAAAGAGGTTATACCGTACTCAAAGCCTCAGAGCTGGAAAGTGGTGAACCTAGAATTTGAACCCAGTTCTTTCTGATGCTAAAGTCCATTCTCTATCCGCAATATGATACTGCCTATCAAGGGAATAGCAACTGTTGGATGCGTGTGTGTGTGTGTGTGTGTGTGTGTGTGTGTGTGTGTGCCTGCGCATGTGTGTTGGAGGGGAGGGGAATTCATTAATTCAGAAATCCAAATGTTTGTCATTGTGACACAGCAATAATTATGACCATCAATTTGAAAACTGCAAGAAGCTCTGGTTTTGGCCTCTAGACTTTGCCTCTGGCCAAAATTGATGTGTCCTTGACTGCCCTCAACAAAGACAAGAACTGTTAAGCTTAGGTTGACAAGCAGGTAGAAGCTCTGAAATCGGTGGTTCATTGCCAGGCCTGCCCACTGAGTAACTAACTCCCGGGTGCCCTCCAGAGCCTGGACAAGGGCAGTGGGCACCACGCCTGTTCAGATGTTGTCCAAACCCAGGGAGTTAGTGCTCAAATGTCAGTAATTTTGCACAGAAAGCGTGAAATGCTCTGGTCCGCCCTGGGCAGAGGATGGTAGGGCCCAGAGCCAGTGGGCTGCTCCTGGGCCATTTGTTTAGGCCTCTTGCATGCCCGCTCTCCATGCACTGGGAAGGAAGTTTCGGAGGCAGCATTTCATGCCACTGAAAGGGAGAAGGGGGGAGGGCAGTTGGTCATTGCAATGGGGTATAAGAGCCCAAAAGTAATGCTCTCTTCTGGGTCAGAATCTTGGTGGCCTCGTTTTGTTTCCGAGAGGCGCCGTTATTTCTAGGCATCACAGCCAAGGCTCGCTTTACAAGTCTGCTCCTTCATTCTGTTCGTTCCGAAGCTGTTCCGTTGCACCCTGTTCCCGTCGACATAAGCTCACAAAGCAAGGGCAGTGCAGTCAAGCGGGAAGGACGTTGTAGTGGCCATCAGGAGACCCGGAATCTGGCCCTGGCTCTGCCCCAGCTGGCGGGGCACCTTGGATGAGTGCCTTTGCTCCTGGGCTTTCCTTTCCTCACCCGTAAAACAAAGGGGGCGGAACTGGATGGTGATGTTTCCTACGATCCCTTCCGACTTTAAAATTGCGAGTTGTTTATTGAGTATTGGCAGCCTTAAAGTGTCTTTGCCCTGTATTCAAAACCACATTTTTCCTGCTCCTTATAGACAGCGTTCTTTCTATTGCTTCAGTGCCCATAAGGCTGGTCCTTAATGTTTGATAACTCTTTGCTAAATGAATGAATGGCTATACAAGGAAATCATGAATGAGTGAAACCACTGTCACGTGCTTGCATAGCTTTGCAGACTTTGGTTCTTGGTGTTTCAGTTTGGTTTGCTAGGAGGACTAGATAACCAGTACGAGGCATCTGAGTGGTGTGGGCACAGAGAAATCAATTTCTAACTGTTGTTGTTGCTCTTACCCTTATAATTATACAACCTGTTTTCTACAAATTTGGAAAAGTGTGCATAGGGTTTTGTAACCACCTTTTTTCAACAATGACGATATTTTTCCTCATCACTAATATTCTCTTACTTAGCTTTACTGGGTGCATCCTATTCTGTTGTAGGGTTTACTGTAGTTTATTTAACCAATCCCTTAATCTTACACAGTAAGTCCATTCAAGTGTTTCCATATTATAATCAGCATATCTAAATATTCTAAATTACTTTAAAAATAAAATATACAGGCATAGCTTATTTTATTGCGCTTTGTTTTATTGCATTTTTTGCAAGTTAAAGGTCTGTAGCTACCGTGCATTGAGCAAGTCTCTTGGCGCCATTTTTCCAACAGCATCTACTCCACGTGTCTATGTTATGTTTTGGTAATTCTCACAGTATCTCAGACTTTTTCATTATTATTATACTTGTCATGGTGATATGTGATCAGTGATCTTTGATGTTACTGTTTTCATTGTTTTGGCATTTTTTAGCAATAAAGTATTTTTTAATTAAGGTACCTACATTGTTTTTTAGACATAATGCTATTATTGCACATTTAATAGACTACGGTATAGTGTAAACATAACTTTTATATACACTGGGAAACCAAAAAAAAATCATGTGACTTGCTTTACTACGGTGGTCTGGAACGGAACCTGCAACATCTCTGAGGCATGCCTGCATTGCTTTTGTAACAGGAGAAATGTTTTCAGTAAATAATACTGATCTCGTGACAGCGGGGGCCCTGCCTGCTTAAGGAAACTGGTGGATGAGTCTATAGGAGAGCTGTGTGGAAGCCACTGTGAGGCAGCCTCTCCTCTCCCTGTGCAGAGCAGCAGTGATCACCAGCAGCTACAGTGTCACTGAGTGAGAGGAAAGCTGTTTCCCCACATCCAGAGCACTTTGTCTTTCCTCTCTTGAGCAGAACTAAGAGAAAAGGTGAGGCCAGGTCATATGGAAGAGGACCCAGCCAGAGACTGGAGGCCTGGGTTGAAGCTCCCCTCTACTGGTGGCCTCAGAGCGAAAGCTTAACCTTCTGGACCTTGGTTTATGTTTCTATGAATGAGAGCGTTAGTATTATCGTTAGTATTGCCTGCCTTTCCATCACTGGTTTGGAAGGTAGAAGCTGGAGAGCTTGTGAGCCTGAAAGGAAATCATAGGTCCAAGGTTAATTTGAAGCCTTAAAGTAAATGTTGTACAGAAGTGAGCCCCTGAGAACACAGGGTCACTGGTTCTTTTTGTGCCGTTCATCTCTGGAACTGTGACCTGGACTATACCTATAGTTGACAGTGGTTTTTGAGAAAATCCTTGCTTTACACACCACCGCTGTGAATAGGGAGCAAAGGCAGTAATTCAACCCTCTACTTTTTGTATGCTTTTTTTACTTTTAATCCTTGCCAGATGTAGACTGGCAATGAGCCCAGAGGGTGAGTGCTTTCTGATAGAGGTCGTTTTGTTCCCATCTCCCTTCTAGACAAAGAATTCTTGAAGGAAAAGGAGAAGTTAGAAATGGAGTTAGCGGCAGTGCGGACCGCGAGTGAGGACCACCGGAGACACATCGAGATCCTGGACCAGGCTCTGAGCAACGCCCAGGCCAGGGTCATCAAGCTGGAAGAGGAGGTGAGCCCGCGGGGTGGGGCGTGGGGTGGGGTGCGGTGCGCAGAGCGCCGAGGGCCTCCGTTTCCGTTTCCTAACCCAGCAACTTTAACCACAGCCAACTCCAAGGGAGTTGAGTCAGGCGAGCGATGTAGGTGACCTCCCAAATAAAAATGAATAAAAACAGAATTTATCCACCCCAGAGCCGGGCAGAGGATGAGAGGCAGACGTGAATAACCATCAGCAAAGAGTTCAGTCTCAGCCATAAACCCAGGCTGCTGCCCACTGGCTGGCAGGTGTCCAAGGCTGAAAATAAATGGAAGGACTGGGAACCACTGGTGCCTGTGGAGAAAAGAGACTCAATTAACAGTTCAAGTGCTGTGTCTCTGGGCTCTCGATTGCGTAAAAAAGGCCAAGTCTGCTGATGGGGTGGGATTGGGGTGGTGTTCAGCAAACCTGTCTCCAATTTTCAGAAGTTGGCTTGGCCGGGTAATGACCCCCCAATCCAGGAAACGTTGATGCCGCTCAAGCGTGATGGGTTTAGCGGTTTCTGATGAAATCCAGCCTTTAGATGAAGTTTCAAGAAGTAGACTTTGCCTTTAAGCCTGACTGGGGAAGTAGAATGACCACTCCTGAGGTGCCGGCTAGGGGATCCGGGCTGTAGACACAGCAGCACAGGGGAGCCTCTTGCATCCGCTGTGTGTGGTGAGGCTGAGCCGAGCAGACCCACCGTGGAGAGTAGAAACTCAAAGTCACAGAGCAGCATGACCGAGATGTTCTCCACCAGGACCGAGTTGGTGCTTGGCACGCAGGAAACAGCACTGTTATTAATCCAACTGCTGTTGCTGTTGTTGTCGACAATAAAAAGCTGTTCCTTCAGGAAACATCTCCTGGCGCCACGTGGCTTGGGTGTCTCAGCAAACTCCAACTTCAAGGCTAATGCAGCTAAAGGGGAAGATTGTTAAGTCAGTAGGGTCTTGTCCATTCAACCTGTCCCGTTAAACCCCACAAGTCCTATGTACAGTTTTAATACTAGCATGAGGATCCCAGGCAACAGCCCCAGAGTCTCTTCCTTGTCACCAGCAAGCAACTCATTAAATAGGAAAACATCTGCTACAGAAAGTGACCTTAACCCCTGAAGGACAGGAGGTCTGCTTTGAGGAAGGGAGGCCAGAACTCATTCTGAGGGCACTTATCAAGGCTCCATCTCCATGTATGGAGCGAAGGAAAGTGATAATTTTGAAATATTTTAATTTTAATATTTCTGTTAAAGCAAAAGTTGTGAACTCCTTGAAGACAGGTTCTTTATAATCAGCATTATGGGTCTTTTCTCGTCATTATATCTATATAGGATCTGTGTTTGATTGATTGTATGTAACTTCTCCAAAATGTCTCATGTGTCTGGCTTCCAGTGTCCCTCCTTGTTCTTATTAAAGTTTCCTTTGAAGGATCTTAACTCAGTTTAGATGGCTCACACTGAGCGCTTACCATAACTTCCCATGATGGTTAAGGGCTTGGACTCTAGAGGCAGACCACGTGAGTCAGATGGGTGGTGTATCAGCTGTGTGACCTTGAGTGAGTCACCAACCTATTCAGTCCTCAGTTTTCTCACTTGTTAAATGGAGGTAATAAAAGAGTTTACCTTCTATTGTTATTGGGCGGATTAAACGAGATACTGCATATAAAGCACAAAGCTTGGCATGGTAGTGCCTCCAAAATGTTGGCTGATTAATTACTGTTACCACTACTCATCGTCATCATTATATACTCCTTGCTAGACTTAAGGCTGATCCAAGGGTGAATGAGAGAGATCGATGCCCCCAAGAATCTTGCAGTTGGTTAGTGATAATATTAACTCATTCATTTAACAAATACTTATTGAGTACCAACTGGATGCCAGGTGCTGTTCCAGGCCTTGGGGACATATTGTGCACTCTGCCCCAAGCAGACAAATCTTGTGGCACTTATATTCTAGGGGCTACACACTCAGAGAATGGTATACAGTCTACGACATGGTAAGTGGTGTATGAATGGTACTCACAAAATAGTTTATCAGATGAGGCTTTTCTAGCACAGGAACCTGCAGTTAGTAGGTCCTCAAACAATCAAAGGCACAGTGAATGAAAGAGTCAGATGAAAACTAATCCCAAGAGTAGGTATAGAAAAGGCTATAAGTTGCTGTCCGTGGCCCCCAGCCAAAGGTCAGAAGCACCTCGTTTTTTATCGCAGTGGTTTTGGCTAGGGCACAGGCATTGCTCCTGGCAGGGTTGCCTGCTAAGTCAGAAACCACCCTTTGCAGCGAGCACTTAAATCGCTAGCATGTTCCAACTTGCCAGTGCAGTCATGGGTTGAACTCAGGATCTGAATCACCTGCAAGGCATCTGCATGTCCAGGTGCAGAGTGACAGGAAATAGCATCCGGTGTCTTCTCACCCAGGACCAGATCAAGGAAAAGCCTCAGTCTGATTTTTGGCACCAGTCAATCCCCAGAAAGTTAGAAATGTGCCTGGGATTTATGAACATGGGCCAAACTCCTAACTGGAAGAAAACAAAGTCTGAGGGTCAGAATTTGAAGTGGTTGATCAGTGAGTCTAAATCCATACCTGATGTGACATTTACATAAATCAATTTTTACCTTAATTTGCCTCTCCTCAGTGATTGTGTGGTTTGCGTGTTCATTAGGCCTTTCCTGTCTCTCCAGGGCTGTCATCCATAAAGGGCTCTGACATCTTTAGGAGGAAATTACTCCACAAGTATCTATAATCAGATATTGTCATACTCATTCACACATACACAAATGGGTACACATGCATAAATACATAGAGACAGAATTTTTCTAATAGTAATTGGTAGTTATAGAAAATTTGAAAAATACAGAAGAGAGTAAAGAAGATGAGAAATTATTATTCTGCCATACAGACAAACACAGTTGATGCTTTTATTTCCTTTCAGTCCTTTTTCATACATAGATGATAGATAGACAGATAGATAGATAGGCAGGCATAGTTGTGATAATGTTGTATATAATTTTTGATTCTGGATTTTTCAGTTAACATTATAGAATAAGCATTTCCTTATAACATTTAAAAAATCTTTATTAACCTCATTTCCAATGCCTGCTGATGCTATAATGGCTAAGCAATAACCGTGGATAGAGCTCAGAGCTGTATAAATGACTGAAAGCAGGTGTCCTGTTAGGGTCTTCAGTTCCTAGCATTCCAGCTGTTTTAGGTGTAACTGGTGGCCTTCGTCTAAATCTTTTCTGTCCCAGCACACCTGAGGGATAGGAGTGGCGAAGGTACGTGCACTTGTAGTTTAAATAGCGTCTCGAGGTACTCTGACACACACACCCCCCCATCTCCACCCCAGCTTTGAGGATCACTGTCTAAATTCCGTGTTCCTTTTTACTCTCCTCCTCCGCTCAGCTCCGAGAGAAGCAGGCATACGTGGAGAAGGTTGAGAAGCTGCAGCAGGCCCTGACCCAGCTGCAGTCCGCGTGCGAGAAGCGGGAGCAGATGGAGCGGAGACTGCGCACCTGGCTGGAGAGGGAGCTGGACGCGCTGAGGACCCAGCAGGTGAGGGGCGGGGCGGGGCGGGGCCTTCGGAGTCTGGCGCATGCGTTCTGTGAACGCCACGGAGCCGAGCACCTGCTGCCTGCCAGGCTCTGCGCTCTGCCCTGAGGATTCAGGGGTAAACGAGAGCTTTCTGTCCTCCGTGGTCCAGCACAGCGGCCAGTGGAGGAGCCAGCCAGCCCACTCACTGGAGAGACAAACGTCTTGACAGGGAGAAAGCGGTGACCCCTGGGGGCTGGGTATGGGGGAATGCGAGTGCAGACGACTTCACAGCGGAGGACATTTGAGTTGGACTTGGAAGGACGAGTTTGTTGGCCATTCTGGGGGAAGCGTCGGAGGTAGAGGAGGAGTATGCATGGAGGAGAGAGATGAGAGGCACATGGTGGGTCCAGAACAGCTGGGGGCAGCCAGCTGCGGGAGCATACCAGCTGGAGGCAACGGCCAGTTCGTGGAGGGCTTTTGGTCAGGTTGAGAGACTGGATTTTTTTTTTTTTCCTGTAGGATCAGGGGAGGAGCCCTCTGGCGGTGTCAGAGGAGGGGCTGGAGGAACAGATGTTGAAGTCAGGGAGGCCCGCCTGAAGGCTGTTAGTGTCATCTAGGGTGTAGTGGGAGTCCCCGGGGGACCTAGAACGGGGGTGAAATTGGGAGGACCTGATCATCAGTGAGTTTTCAGAGGTAAAGGACAGGAAGGACTCAGGACTATCCCTAGAAAATAATATTGGCCATAAGCTCCTTGTCCTTCTGCCTCTCCCTGTTTCTCCTGGTAACAGCTGTTCATGTAATTCAGCTACAAATAAACTCAGAGTAAAACACCCCAGCCCAGGGTCCTCGTGGGCCTTGGCAAGAGGAGAAGTCCTATAGCTGGGCCGGGCTCCGTTACAAGCAGGTCAAGGGCTCCTGGTGTGTCATCAGCCAGCGTGGTGGGCAAAGCCCCCTATGCAGCTGGTGAAGAGTGTGCCCTAAGTTTGGAACCAGGGAAATGCGAGCCAGGACTCCATGGAATTATCTGGTGGATAGGGCCTAGTGGTTATGGTTGAAACACTTGAAAACACTTGAAAGCATATGCTCTGGCCAGCTCAGCCCTTTCTCATGGCAGCGCACACAGTTCCCTCTGGACGTGTGTACTTGGCTGGAGATGGAGGTGTTAGCGAGATTGCCCGGAAAATCAAGGAGCCCACCCAGGCCCCTACCAACTTGGCTTAGTTGATAGTTCACAGGGAAAAGTGAGTCTGTCTCTGGACTTCTGATCCTTCTAACCTGTGCCGCATTCCCTGGCATTTCAGGGCCACCCTTCAGCCATTTTCTGTTGCTCAGTTATTGAGATCGTAAGTTCTCCAACTGGAGGGCAGACTCTCTGGTGTCTGGTACTGTGCTGGCACCTGGTGGGTACTTATGAGTCTTTGGCTGACAGAATGGGCACATCTCAGTATTTAGAGCAAAAAAGAATGTTCTTTTCCAGTTAATGTGCCACCCACACCCTACAGTTAAATTACTTATCCCTGGATCTTCTATTTTGAGTGCTATGAAAACACTCTTCATTCATTTCAGCTACTATATGTATTCTAAACTATATCTCTCCCATTGATTGCTTTTGGGATTTGTGCCAGTGGTATTGCTGTTATAGGCAGTACTCTAATGAGCTGCCTTTTTACGTCTCCTTGCAAAAAAATGTAAGAGTTTCCCAAGAGGATATACCTGAAAATGGGATTTCTGCATAACGAACGCATATGCTAAACATCACTAGATATTGCCGGATCACTCTGCAAAGTAAATATACCAATTTATCCAAAATGTATAAGAATGTCTTCCTGTACATTATCATCAATGTTTAGTTTTGCAAGATGTCTTTTTCTTTAAAAAAAAAAAATGGGGGATGAAAGAAGCCAGACTCAGCTCCATTATCCTTGTTGTGTATCAAGAAGAAATGTGAAGGAAGCATTATTTGAAAAATTTCTCTGTTGCCACAGAGGACCATTCCCGTATGCACACTCAGACCCACACACACTCAGGCCCCGTTTTTTTTCCTCAGAGCAGCAAACACAACTTCCCCACTGTTTGTAAAGGATGCTGTCAGATTTCGGCTGCCTGTGGAGGACAGAAGTTTCAGAATCAGGGCTCTCCTGGGGAATGACGTGGCTTGCATTTTGGACTTGTCTTCGGGAGCTGATAGCAGATCCCCAGCTGTGTACGGCTGACATGAGACCAGAGAGGGGGAGACAATCTTTAAACAGAACTTTGCTGCCCAGCATCTCTTTAAAATAATATTACAATTGTTTTTTAATGAGAGTGTTAATCTCTCTCCTCTGTTATGAAAGGCACTTGGGGATTTCCCTGCTTTTCCCTGCTTTTGCCTACTCATTAAAAAGATGAGTATTATTTTTTATTTTTTCCTTTAATACTTCATTTTCTCATTTTACCAATGGGCATACATTATTCTATAACCAGAAAAGACAAAAATGTTGTTACAAAGAAGTCCACCAAAATACCTTAATAGTTCCACGTGGCTGATACTATAGTTTGGTCCAACTCCTGCCTGGAGTCTGTGGACAAGTGTGGCGATCACAGCTCTGCTGGCCCCCAGCAGGGATGACCAGCGTCCACCCTGGAGCGTGGGGTCACCCGAGAAGCTCTGCCTCTCTGATCTGCTTCCTCCTATTTACTCTGAGGAGCTCACACATGTGTCCACCCCGGATGTGGGCAACCCAGCTCGCACTCTGCTCCTTCACTCCGGTGTCACCAAGGCATTTATCTGACCCCATGAGAAGGCATACTGAGGTCACACAAAATAAATAAAGCCCCTTGTCATCTCTCCCCTCAACAAAGCAGTGAGACCACACTGCCTGCCTCTTCCCATAGAGAATCATTCTGAAGGGACCGTTGAGAGAACAGCTTAGAGCACTTTTGAATCAACACCCCACACAAGGGCTCTGCCCTAGACCCATGCCAGGACACAGCTGAGGCTCTCTACCTGGCCCTCTCCACACAGAGCCCCCAAGTGAGCTCCAGTTACTCCTGCAAGTTATTCCTTCTGGAACCTTCCAGAAGGGTGGGTAGGCTGGAGGTGAGCAGAGTGGCATAGAATCGTGAACTGAGTCAGAGCATAGGCTCTGGGGTTAGGCTGCCTTCTCCTCCTACTACAAAAGGAATCTTTCTGAGCCTTCACTTCCTTGTCTCTAAAATGGGGCACATAAATTATATTTACCATATACTTGTAACTACAAATAAGAAAATCTGCACAAAGTACTTACACAGTGCCTGACACTTAGCACTTGGTGAAGGAAGAATAACTATCATTGCTGTTCTTCTCATCATTACCTTCAGAGTCATTTGATGGCACAGGGCATCTTTGGTGCCCAAATTACTCCAACTTTTCCAATCCCATTGAAAAAAAAAGTGATAGGTGTGGCTGGACTGAGAAGGGCGGAGAGGGAAGATAGGTCGGGACACTAGGACCAGCAGGAAAGAGCAGCTCTCAATGAACAGGTTCTGTTATTAGAAGTAATCTCCCTCTACTTTGGGAGGCAAAGTGTGGTACTTAAGCATTACTAGAAGTTGGGGGGAAGTGAAATAGAAATAATGGTAAAAGAGGAAGGGAAATTAACATTTTTAAGAACTCACAATCTTTCCTTTCTGGAAAAGAGCTGAAAGTGATTTTCACATCTTACTTCCACAGTAGTCTTAAGAGGTAGAAGAAAGAAGGGGGGAATGTTCTTGAAGGGCAAAACAAGGCCCAGGGCAGCTAAGAGACCAGCCCAAGGTCATGTAGCAAATTAAGGCCTTTCTCCCAGGTGAACACGCTGAGGGCAAAGGTTTTTATCTGTATTGTTCACTGTGGTATCCCCTGCACAGGGTGCATGCTTAGTAAATATTTGGTGACTAGCTGAAAGGGCAGCAAAAGCTGGCCTGCCTCACCCTTAATCTGTTTTTCTGGCCAACATACATACCCATTAGACTGTGCTATCTCTGAACGCTTGAGTGTCTAAATTCTTGCGTTTATTTAAACAGCTCTTAAGGACCTGAGCAGGTCACCAGCCGAGATGTCAACACAAGGGATTTGGATAGAAACTGACAGACATAGATGGCAGCTGAGGCTGTGGGATTTTTTCTTGGAAAGTTTCTAAAAACAGGGTAGTTTCTCCTCTCAGTGGACTGGTTTGTTTGTCCTCCTGCCCTGAGGCCAGGTGCCTGGCTTGATGGGGTCAGTGACTTCCTATGTAGGCTGATGAGGAAAGGTACATGCTTTCCACTCTATTCTGGCTTAAATGCCGGCCACTGGCAAGCTACCACTGGATCCTAGAATAATTTGTATTTGTAGCTTTCAAGAATCAAATAGAAGCACATGGTTTACAAAAAGCCCGTAGGCCCATTTGCTCTCTTCTGTCTGGTGGCATTAGGTTCCAGCAGTGCAGCTCAAATGCCCAGCTGTTGCTCTGGGTAATTTATGTGGTTCAGGGTGAAAGGTACCTCTCACCTTGCAAACAACTCTGTATTTAAAGTTTGTGATCACTGGGAAACAGGAGGGGAATGCATGTCCCAGGACAGAGAAGAGCTGGGATGAAATCGTTCTCCCCTTGAGTAGCTCAGGCCCGACTGGTCTCCTAACCCTGAGTTCCCGAGATGACCCATCTCCACCACTGGCCAGAAGTCAAACCTCCTCGTCCTCTAAGTCATCTGTTTAGAGGAAATAGTATCCCTGAGTTAGAAGGGAAAAAATCTGAAAAGTGAATATCCTCAGCTCATGAGCTATTCAGATAACACAGCCGCTTTGTGTTGTGTTATCTGAATAACACTTCTCTCTTATGGACACAGATGGAGAGAAAGGGCTGGAAAATGAGCTTGACTTGCCTTAGAGGTTTTTCTGGTAGCACTGTACTTTGGTTAGCCCTTTAAAGTGTATTAAGTGCTTTCATGTTTATTATCCTATCTGATTGCTGGGCTTCCATCTGGGGCAGGTCTTAATTTCTGTTTCCCAGATGAGAGGCTGGGCAAGCATGCCCTTAAGTCATCTCACTCCCACGTCCGGTGCCTTCACATTCTATCTCCCAGCCTCAGGGGAAGTAAACAGCTGAATCACTTCCTTGAACTCTGGAGAAAGTGCCCTAGACCAGGAGGCCAAACTTCGTTCTGGCTCTTGGTATAAATTAACTGCAAGACATTGGACAAGCCACTTCCTGTCATGCAAAGCTGGATATAGGCAGACAGACTCGGGTTTGAACCCTGACCCTGCTACTGATCAGCTTAGAGACAAGGAATAGTTCATTCAATCTCTCAGCAGCTTAGTTTTTCCATCTGTATAATTGGGATAATACTCTCTGTTTTATACAGCTCTCGGAGAATTAAATGAGATAGAGGAAGTGGGGATAGAGGTTGATGGTGTCAGAATCCACCCCCATTCGGGTCATCAGTGCTGGAGAGGGAGCAAGGGTGTGACTGTGCTGCAGGATCTGGGTGAACCGTACGTGCTCCACGTGGGTAACTCTGCCCACCCAGGGTCTACTTTATAGCCCCGATTCAGCATCAAGATGTTACTTCTTTCGCATCTCCAGAAACACGGAAACGGCCAGCCAGCCAGCCTGCCGGAATACAATGCCCCGGCCCTCATGGAACTCGTAAGGGAGAAGGAAGAGCGGATCCTGGCGCTGGAGGCTGACATGACCAAGTGGGAGCAGAAGTACGTAGAGGAGAGCGCCATCCGGCACTTCGCCATGAATGCTGCAGCCACTGCAGCGGCCGAGAGGTGAGTCCCATGGAACTGTGCTGCTCGGAAAAGCACAGCTGGAAAAACACAGTGTCCAGAGGGGTTCAGGGATGCATCCCAGGGCGGGAGAGCAGTTAAAAATAATTATAAAGTGGCTGTAATGCTAGTTGGAGACCAAGGTGGTATAATGTTTCTGAGGATGATTTTGGCAATATGTACCTCTCCTTTGGTTCCAAAATTCTAGTTCTCGACATTTATCTTAAGGAAATCATTATATTATATAAGTGCCTGAAGTTATATAAGTTTTTATCCCAGTGTGGTTGTAAACATCAATACATTTAAAATAGCCTAGAGCCCAACAAGAGGGATTCATTCAATAATTTAAACTCCATCCACACAGCGGAGTACTATGTGGTCTTTAAGAATGATGCTGGGAAAGTATACTTTATACTCTTTTAAACAGTGGGTATGTTTCATGGACCAGACAAGAATATGCAATCCTCATAACAGCCCTGAGCGTGGGAACTATTATTATCCTCATTTTGTAGGTGAAGAAATGAGGCTTAGAAAGATGCAGTAGTTTATTCCAGATCACACTGGTAGTAAGTGTTGAAATTTGTCTGACTTAAAGCCTGATTTCACTTGGTTTGCAGTAGTTTTCTGCTGCTGTCAGTTATTACCTCTGTTGCTTTATTTCCTTTGTTGCAGGCACACAGCCTTATTTTTTCTTTAAAAATTAGCTCGAAATGCTCGATAATTCACAAAATAATCCTGTTAAGCTCTACCTCTGTCTGAATGAGCAGGTAGTTTCCCTTGACTGCTGGGTCTCGCCTGACTTGCGTGGCTGTGCGTTCTACCAGCCCTGCTTTTCACCCATAAGTTATTCAATATATTGAGCATTGAATTGTCCCTCTGCTGCAGACTATAGGTGTGTGACTGCACCAGCCTTTCTGAGTGTCACTTTATTCAGAAATTACCTAGTTTCTGAAATGGAAATTATAATTCTTGACTGGTTATGAGCAGGAAACCAGAGCGTATTCCCCTGGCTGAGGACACTAGAGCCCCAATAACAATGTAAGTGCGTTACCTTGGAAGCATGACCCAGGGCTTTTACGGGTCATTGTTGTCTCAACTGTTTTGATTTATCAGATTAATGCATGCTTGGGGTCCTAGGACAAATGGGACTGGAATGTAAAAGAAGTAGGGGAATGAACTGGTCTGAGGCATGAGACTCCTGGGTGGGCACAGGATGGGGGTGGGGGGATGTCGTGAGTAGAACCAGCCAGAGCCCACAGATGGTCAGCCCCACTCACACTGCGCTAGGCCCAGCCTTGGCCGTCATCCTTCGAGCAGGGGAAACACCTCTTGCCCTCAGAGAATAATCCTTTGGGATTTACCCAGCCCTGTTGCTCTCCTCCTCTGCTCTGTTTGAAGTCCTGGATGGATGGATGGATGGATGGATGGATGGATGGATGGATGGGGACCCTTTCCACCATCCCTGCCTTCCCCCATTCTTTGCTTCCACATGTATCTATTGAGCATCTAACAGTTCCATGGGGAACTACCCTCCCCTCTACTGACCACTGCTTCCCACAGTCTTGGGAAAAATCAGTTCAGAGGAGGTCATGTTTTTAGCTCCAATCTTAATGTTCTTTTCAAAGAAGACCTCTATAGTTTAGCATCACTTTTCTGTTGACAAAAAGGGAGAAAAGGAAACTGAAGAATTTTTGAGAAAAGTCAAAATTCTAAGCTCTTATTGCCTAGATCTAAGTGGCTACATAAAAATTGGTAAAAATGACTATTTCCAGCCATTAGTTTTGTGACTTTTCAGCTACTGCTACATACTTCATGTTTACAGGCAGTGTGATATTTGTATACCAACTGATTTTGCCATCTTGGTGTGTTTTGGCACCACTGATCAGAAGATTGAGAGGCTGGGCCTATTTTGTGTGGGTGGAGAAGCTTTTGAAACTTTTTGAGCATTTCAAAGCAATGTAATATTTTGCTGAGAGTTGTGTGTATTTACCTTTGAAGTCATTTTCATCTAGTTGTACCTGCCGTCCTTGACAGTATAAACATGAATTTTTAAATTTGTCTCCAGCTCTACGTAAATTCTCCAAAAATAAATCAGTTGAAAATGTTTCTGGCCACTAATTCCTATATTGATGATTTTTGTGTACCATGCAGTGAATTTATAATTTTGTCAGTATGTTTAAAGCATTTTGCTGGTTTTCTGTGTTATTTGGCTTTCTGATTGGTTTTCAGTCAGTTTGCACTTAGCCACATTCTCACATGTGCCCTCTTCGTTGGTTTATTTTATCATTCATGTACCTTTGCTGAGGCCTTCTTCATAAAGATACAGGAAACTTGGGAGCGTAGAGTGATGGTTACGGGCATGGACTTTGGAGTCAGAGATATCTGGATTTGAATCCCTTTCCACCTTCACTAACTGGGTGTTCTTGCAAAGTCACCCATTTGTTCATCTGTGAAATGAGGATAGTAATGCCTCCTGCACAAGTTCCTGAGAGAACTAAATGAGATACCACGGGTAGCGTGCTTCACCCAGGCCCAGGCATGAAGGAAACGCTCGTTCATGGATACCTGTTGTTAAAAGAGACAAAAGAAGGGCCCCCTTTTTTGCTTTTTAAGGTGTTCTAGAAAAGGGCTGTAAGATTTTAAATATGAATGTGATTGTAACACTGGAATATGAAGTTAAAGGGATGTGAAATATTTGGCTGGATGATTTCTTACTAGTTTAAGATTCACTGATCAGAGACATTATTGGGCCTTTCGGCCTAAGACATACTTGAATCTCTTAGATGGCACAATTATCTTATTTTTACCAGTCGTCATTAATTAGGAGTAATTCAATTGACAAAACCAGTGGCAGGAGGAACAGTTACCTTGAACCAGTGGTTTTCGGTCAGGCATCTGTTCCCGGCTACACTGCTTTGCAGTCTGCCTCTGTCTGTCCCTCCCCTCCACTCTACCCCCTCGACTGGACTTTCCAAGGACAGGGTGTGTGTCTTCTTCATCTTTGTGCCCTGCTGCCCAGCACGGTTGTCACTCCGAACGGAGCTGAATCCTAGGCAGGGGCTCATAAAAGCGGTGAGCTCGGATGCAAACGTGAAGGGGACTTCAGCCGGAGCCTCTCTGTCCAGGAGGGCCAGTCTCCGTTTCAAGGATTTACTGAGTCCCCATTTACTGTAAAATACTTGAAATAGCTGCTATATGGGTGAGAAATAGAAATAAAACTTCAACTCTGATTGAGAAAGGAGAAGTGAGTATGAACGATTACAAGCATAGAAATACTAACCATTATGGTAATATCAGTATCCACCTGTCAGTAGGTTAAACCTGTAGATGTGCAGTAGTGTCCGTATTCAGAGCACGCCACATAGCTTAGAATTCAATGTCATTAGTAGAAGGGGCAGGGAATTTGGATTTGGGGGTTTTATTTTGTTTTCCTTAGATACTCTCTTAGTTCTAGCAATTTAGGGAGAGAATTGGCCAGGATTTAGGAGAGGGCAAGGGGTGAAGGAATCTGTGGAGGGAGATTTTTAGTGTGGCACCCTTGGACCCCTCCCCACGAGGACTGACATCATTCTCTGTGTGCATCCTGTGTTGCCAGGGACACCACGATCATCAACCACTCGAGGAACGGCAGCTATGGCGAGAGCTCGCTGGAGGCCCACATCTGGCAGGAGGAGGAGGAGGTGGTGCAGGCCACCAGGAGATGTCAGGACATGGAGTACACGTAAGGGAAAGCTGTGCGCGGCCACCAGGCTCCACTCTGGGCACTTACCTCAAGACCCCAGTGGGGCCCCCAGCCTGATGTTTGCACTCACACTTCAGCCCTTTCCTGTTCTGAACAGCTTCAAGCTTAGGTTCTCCCTCACACCCTGCCCCAGAGAGAAAGGAAAGAGTCCACTCAACAACGGGCCTGGAGCCTGAAGTCTCTGGGGGCTAATTTCACGTCAGATGCAGGTTTTAAGATGGGGGCTAATAACAAGAATTTAGATGCCCATGTGTTTTGTGGGTGTCTGTCTCTACAACATCCTAGACATTACCAGCTGGACAGGGGAAACATCATATTCCAAAGCCTCAGAGATTTTGAGCCAGGATTTATATATTCCAGCCAGAAATAAAGAACTCATATAGCTAATGCATTCTTCTCATGGACTAAACAAGACGTCCAGCGGGCTTGATGACATAATGGAGCTAGCCTGCCGCCCACCCCCAGCCCTCCCCGCCCAGCCCTGGGAAGCTGAGCTTCTCATTTTGCAGATGTGAAAGTAGGACTGAGTGGCTGAGTCGTTGGTAAGCTCAGCAAGTTACTATTTGGGTTGTGAAAAGAACTCACGTGTTTTCTGATTCTCATCTTTGACCTTCAGGGAGGAAAACATCATCTTCTCACAGAAAACCTGTCCGTTTTTCCTTAGAAAATAGGGAAATTGACTCTCCTGAGCAGCCCACCCTGTGTGAGCCTTGAGTTTGTGTGCTTTCCTACTGCTTCTGCACGCCTCCCACTGCCAGGGTCCCAGACACACTTCAGTCCAGGAGGTCCCTGCTGGGTGGCCATGGTCACTCAAACTGTGTGTCCTTGGGGTCCCAGGACATCCCAGAGTCTCCTGAGGGGCCAGAGAAGGTGCACCCTTTTCAGCTACTACAAAAGATCCGTCTTCTACCATTTGGAGATTGTAACTGAGGACTTAACACTGCGCTTAACTCTCTGTCCTTGAATTATAATTAAAGTCCCTGGGCATCCTGAGAGAAATGTTCATGTTATTCTAGCCAAATGACTTTTGATCATGACTGTTTTGTTTTGTTACCACAGTATTAAAAATCTCCATGCCAAAATCATAGAGAAGGATGCCATGATTAAGGTCCTCCAGCAGCGATCCCGTAAAGACGCCGGGAAGACGGACTCCTCCAGCCTGCGGCCCGCTCGCTCTGTCCCGTCCATCGCTGCAGCCACTGGGACTCACTCCCGCCAGACCTCGCTCACCAGCAGCCAGTTAGCCGAGGAGAGGAAGGAGGAGAAGACCTGGAAGGGGAGCATAGGTGAGCCCCGCCCCTCCTCAGGCGAGCCCCGCCCCTCAGGCAAGTCCCACCCCTCCCCAGGCAAGCCCCGCCCCTCCCCAGGCGAGCCCCGCCCCCTCAGGCAAGTCCCGCCCCTCCTGTGGTGCCGCTCTGAAGAGGAACCACACAAACATTGAGAGGCACCTCATCTGGCCAAAGGAGTTAAGACACCCTTGAGCAAGCAGAAATATTGAGTATTCCCGAGTCTCAGTTTACTCGTATGTAAAGCGGGGAAGGATAATCAATCACACTTTGGTGGTGGAAACAAAGACCACCCCACCAGAGTCGCTGTTAACCACGGGTTGATTCACATCACAATTATCATCATTATTGTTGAAAGTTGAGGTGACCCTTAATGTAAAATGTTCTAATGGGAAAAACCCAGAGACCTCAGGCCTCTGAATTCGGCTCTGCCCCCGACCAGTGGTGAGACTGCTCCACCTCTGCTTCTGTGTCTCGCAGAGCAGGGCGGTGTCTGGAGGTGTCTGCCCTGCTGTACCCCATGGGGTCATGGCAAGGGCAAAATGAGATCATGGAGAGAAAGCGCTTGGGAAGCGGTGCTCTCGAGTGCAGAGTTCTGGTGGCTGTGGTTTTGTTGGATTGTTGTTACACAGGCAGAATGTTGAGGAGAGTTCTGCAAACGTGGTCTCAGCCATGAACACGTTTCCTGGGGCGACGGGGGCTGGCTGGGTCTGGAGAGAAGTGGCAGAGCCGCCCGGCTCGCAGGCAGCGCTCCCTGACACGCATCCTCCGCTCTTGTCCCCGGCACTCCACAACCCCAGGGGCCTGGCCCTTCTTTGATGCATTTCCCCGGCTCAGAGTGTGTTTTGTTTATCTAAGGAGCCAAGAGGCTGTTTTTCTCAGCACAGAACCCCAGAGGAGCATGGCTGCTTCGTGCCAAAGGGGATAAGAGCTTCCAGAACGAACGTGACAGGCTTGGGGTGATCAAAGGCACCCAGCCACAATCTCTTTTTGAAGTTCCCCCAAGGGTTACTTCTGCAGCCCCTGCCCTCCAAGGAAATGCACTTCAAAGAGGACGTGTGTGGACAGCAGCTGGGATCTTCAAAGACCCTCCCAAGGACACTTAGCTCCCCAGCCCGGTTAGAGAGCCTTGGAAGCGGTGCTCAGGCAGGCCTGGAAGGGGAGTCTGAATGTGCTCAGCTCCCATAGAAACCTCCCTGGCAGAGGCCAGTCTGTGACATCCAGCCAGGCAGGCATTTCGCTGGGGTCTGTGCCTGTACCCTTAACATTTGATGTGTCTCAACCAGGCCTGGGAGCCAGAGGACCCGGCTGCGGGAAGAGTTGCCGTGTTCTCTGCACTGGTGTTCCTCCTCGTTATTGTGATTGGGGTCCACGTGTCACAGAAACAGAGCGGGGGGCTTCCCTGGTGGCGCAGTGGTTGAGAATCTGCCTGCCAATGCAGGGGACACGGGTTCGAGCCCCGGTCTGGGAAGATCCCACATGCCGCGGAGCAACTGGGCCCGTGAGCCACAACTACTGAGCCTGCGCGTCTGGAGCCTGTGCTCCGCAACAGGAGAGGCCACGATAGTGAGAGGCCCGCGCACCGCAATGAAGAGGGGCCCCCGCTTGCCGCAACTAGAGAAAGCCCTCGCACAGAAACGAAGACCCAACACAGCCAGCCAGCCATAAATAAATAAATAAATAGATAGATAGATAGAGTAAAAAAAAAAAAAAAAAATACAGAGCGGGTCCCTCTGAGGTTCCAGGCAGAGGCGCACAGTCAATTCACGAAGGTACAGTGCACAGTCCCCAAAGTGTTTCCACAGTCTCTTGCCTGAGGGGATCTGGAAGGAGGTAGAGGTGATGACATATACCTTCCTGATGGCTCAGGGGCTCCCAGGTGAGAAGACAGGCCAGTGACTTGGTTCCACAAAACATCCTTGCCAGATGGTGGCTTTTCACCAGACAGGGCGATGAGGTGGAAAGAACACAGAGTGGACTTAAAGGCAGGCACAGCTGCCTTCCAATCCCATTTCTGCTCTTGATACTTCTAACTGTGAGATACTTATTTCTCAAAGCTTCCATTTCCTTTTCTGTAAGACAAAGGATCACAACAGGCCCTACCTCATATGAAATGAGATGTTGTGTGTGAAGCACCTAGCCAAAGCCCCTCGCTACTCAAGGTGTGGTCCTTGGACCACGGCACCACCCTCTCCTGGGAGCTTGTTAGAGAAGCAGACTCTCAGGCCCCACCCACTGACTTGAACCTTCATCTTAACAATATATCCAAGTAACTGATATGCACATTACATTTTGAGAAGCATTGCTGTAGACAGACTGGATTGAGTTGCATTCTGTTACGAATGGGCACCTTGAAATAGCCCTGGCAAAGAGAGTTATGAATTGCTAGCTCATTAAATAAGTGAACAGACACTCGATTGTGCTTACCGCGTTTTCTACAGGCTAGTGTTCTGGAGTGCTGGCACTTTTCTGAACGTGTGCCGTATTTCACCATCATAACAGTGGCTGTCCTGTCCAGCTTTGTAGGAAGACATTGAGGAAAAGGGACGCCACAGCACATCATGCCTCCCTCTTCCCCAGCCAGCCCGCCCTCTTCCTGCCCGAGCCTCTCTGCTCTTGGGGCGGGCAGGGAGGGAGAAGAGGGCTGAGTGATCCTTCCCAGGAGCCCAGCTGGCTTCCTACTCCTTGGCGGACATGGCTCTCCATTGCAAGGATCTCTTTGGGGAATATTGTACACAGCTCTGTGTTGCCCTGACCAGGAAGCATGTTTGTTTTGACCCGGGGCCTGTAGGAGACCATCCGTTACCAAGAGTGGAGGGGTGTCGGGGGCTATGAGGCAGAGCTGCAGGCTGATGGGACCGTGTCTAGGAGCAGGGAAGCCTTCAGGTTTTCTGAAGCACACAGCCACTGCTCAGGACTAGCCCTCCTGGGCCATATTAGGTAAAGCAAGCATCGCCTCTAGAACACTTTGCAGGAATGCCCTCACCCCTCGACACTCTGCCTGTAAGGCGCCTCTTCTCCATTCTTCCATAGCACCCTAAGAATTATAGTATCCTGTCATTTGTCATGTTATATTAGAACCAATTTACTTGACAACTCCTCCCCCACCCCAGGTTAGGTTTTTTGGTTTTGTTTTCAAAGAATGGCATTGAAAAAGCTGTTCTTCCGCCCTCAGGGTTGCTGCTGGGGAAGGAGCCCCACGAACACGCATCCACCCCCATGCTGCCCACCCCGCCTGCCACAGCGCTATCTCCTGCGGCCCTTGCCACCTCGGCCAGCAGCGCCCACGCGAAGACAGGCAGCAAGGACAGCAGCACACAGACGGACAAGAGCGCCGAGCTCTTCTGGCCCAGTGTGGCCTCCCTGCCCACGCGCGGCCGGCTGAGCGGAACCCCTTCCAACAGCCCGGTCCTGAAGCACCCAGCGGCCAAGGGCACGGCAGAGAAGCTGGGTATGAGGTCCCCGCCTCCTCTCACGCTCCGGGGGATCCTCAGCGCTCCCTGGCCTGAGAGGGGGAGGCTTTTGTTGAGCTGGGGAGGGAGCAGGGCTGCCAATCAACTCTCACTTTACGGGTTAGCTTATGATTATGGTTACCCTAATGCACTTAGGCTCTGCATGCCCTTTATTATTCTGGAATTAAAATGTGTGTAGAGACTCCTAACTTATTACCATTTAAAAGAGTCCACAAGTTGCATCTTTCCTTTTAGTGTATGCTTTGTGACTAGCCCTTCCCCAGAAGGTGTGCAAACAGACCGTCCAGGGGATGTTAGGGAATTAGTTCCCCCCCCTCCGCAATATGTTTGGGAGCTGGTACCAGGCACCAGGTCCATCAAGAGCATCAGGTACAAAGACATTGCCTTCAAGGTGTTTACTCGTCAAGGATTCGGGGTCGAGAGCACCTCCTGATTGAAGGAGAAGGTAGATTTAAAGTAGGCGAACTGGCCCAGTACTCAGGCCAGTTCTAAGGAGTTGCTGTTAAATATTTAAGAGAAGACAGCTTAGGAGGAGCTTGGCAATGAGTCCAGAAGTATCCATGGAAAGAATAGACTTGGCTTTGGACTGTTCATAGTCATGGGGTGAGGAGGAGGTGGGAGCTACTGGACATAAATGAATTGTTTCCTCCAAAGGGGTTCCCTGTGTTCATCCTCCAAAATAGACAAGTAAACACAATGTTATTTTCGGAGATTTAATTCTTGGGATGCCCTTTTGCAAGGAAGGCAGGGAACATGTGAGAAGGACCTGGCTCGTGGCGTGCACTTGATAGTTTAGAGGAGAGGAGGAGAGCGGGGGTGAGGGCTCCGCACAAAGTCCCGATGCCACTTTCACCCACTCAGACCTCTCCCATCACGTCCTGGTTCTGTTCTTTGTGTCCGAATCCCAGGGCCAGTCATTTAGCTTTGGTCCACCGTGGGCTGGGCTCCTACGGCCTTACCTGCGTGCACCGATGGTGAGGGGTGGCACTTAAATGGTTCCGTTTTAGAGAGGGCTGGGAAGGCTGTGCTCCTCCTGGGGAACAGGCTGCTAACATGTCCCTTCTGTTTGGCAGAGAATTCTCCTGGCCACGGGAAGTCACCTGACCACAAAGGTCGCGTCAGCAGCTTGCTCCACAAGCCCGAGTTCCCTGACGGGGAGATGATGGAAGTTCTCATCTAACACCGGCATCCCTGTTGAATTTTGCAACAGAACATTGACAAGCAAGGAACGTGGCAAAGAGAAAGAAAGATCAAGAAGGTTGTGGATGGGAAATCAGGAATGATTTGAACTGATCAGGATTTCAGATTAATGAGAACACTTTTTATAAATGTTAAAAGCCAAACAAAACAAAAACAGGAGACCTACATGACCGAAAATGAAGAGGATGTCGTGGATTTTTACTGCATATGGTGGAAGAGAGAAGATGCATGTGGGTTTGGAAACAAAGCAGAAATAGGAAATGGAATTTTTCCGTTGTACAGAAAATGTATCTCTTGGGGAGGGTGTGTGTACACCCATTCTCTGGTTATAAACAGATAAACCTGAGCATGGATATTCCTTGAAATACGCCCATTCTCCTTGCCTCTTAGCTTGTTTTGTTTGAGAAGAACCTCCTAGAAATCTCGGAGAGTCCGTCTTGATATAATGTAATATATCACCTGTGCCCTCCACGGGGTGTCCTGTGAATGCGTGTGGGTGTGGCAGGGAGGAGAAATGTCCAGGGTGATGGGGAATTTAAAAGGCCATCTTCACCTCATTACCTGCTTGGTTTGGACTTCTTAGCTTTTCTGGATTGAGCAGTATTTTCTAAACAGGATGGGAGCTCTCTAGTCTTGGTGTTCATCCTTCCTCACTTCTCTGAGTTCATCTCTGTCTCTGCTTCATACTCTTTAATTTTACCCTTTTTTCCTTCTTTTTTTTTTTTTCCTTTTGCAACAAGCCATGACAGAATTCCTTTGTTCTGGGGTTTATCAGAGCAGTAACTGAAGGGTCATCATTCATCGTGACCAGTGGGACAAAGCCGTATGGCGGGTCCCCTGGCCGCTTCCTCCACCTTTGAGGAGTTGGGCTGCAGTGGTTGATCTCATTCTGACCATGAACTAGGTAAGCTCCGACTAGGCGGAAGGTCCATGAGCACTCTGACGTCTTGCATTAAGCTCACGGCCCCGACTTTTTTCTCTCTCACATCAGCTCTTGCGTGGAGTTTGGTTATCTCCACCTCACTGCTCTGTTGAGGTAGGACTTTCAGGACTGCACTCCGGGCAACGAGTGACGCTTGACTTGGTGGCATCCAGAATCTCCCCAGGCACCTTGTCCCGCTTTCTACTGTTTGTGGCCACCGCTCTGCCCGCCCCTTGCATCCCTCTGGGCATTGTTGGTGAGCACGCAGACTCTGTGACTGTCAGCACGGGTGTGTCAGCACATCAGTTCTGCCCTGCCAGGAACTTGCTTTGTAACCTAACAGGCCAGTGTCTATACAGTGTGGTCAGGTTTTTCAAGATTTCAGTTGGGAGCAACTTGTCCAAAGTAAGACGGAAACACCGGGTCAAAGAGCCAGGAGTGAGTGAGGTCGTGGGCCTCATCCCTGTGCTGTTAAGGTTTCCCATCTGACTCCTCAGATATCGGCTTTCTTTACAAATCTAGAAGGTGCTGGATCAGAAGAGAGAAGCTAGTCAGGCCGTCAGATGCTCATGCAGGATCCTGATCGTTTTCTCCCTGCAGGGTAGCTGGATCTGTGTTTTCCCAGGTCCCTTTCCTCATGCTTACATAAGGGAAGAAAAAAAAAAAAAAAAAAGCCCCAGGTCTGAGGCTTTTTCAAGTCCCACCCAAATGAAACCCTGAAGACAGCATCACTTAGGAAATTTTGCTTGGGTAGCTCATTTTAGAGTTGGTCTTTGCAGTGTAACCTGGGTGAAGCTTCCCCAAATTGAGGTGGTGGAAGGATGACAGAGGTGTGAGCTGGAGAGGGAGAGGTGGGGAAGGAAACCAATGGCTTTGCCCAGGGGGCCTCTGAGCTGCCTAGTGGTCAGGAGAGTAAGCAGAACAGATGCTGCTCAAGCCCCGCTCTGCGGTAGGCGCTGTGCATCACGCCGGTTGCCTCCTGCAGTCCCACGTTAAGCATCGCTGAGGACTGTGCAGCCTGGGGAACCAGAGCAGCCCTGGGTGTGAGGAGGGAGCAGCGAGGCCCCACGGCGGGTGTGGGGGCCAGGTGAGTATGGACACGTCGGGGCAGGGATGGGGCAGACGGATCCCCATCCCAGGCTCAGCTCCCCGTCACTTTTTATAGGTCATGAGGCTCAGTTGATGGCAACTAACTCTCTGAAGGACATTTTGACCCCTGATTAACGCGGGGGATGGAAAGAAAACATCTAGAAATAAGAGGGCACATCACCTCTGCCAGCCCCCATCATCCGTGTCTGGGCTACCCCAAACATGGGCTGTGTCGCCTAGAAACGGGTGAGAGTGACAGCCGCAGCCCAGTTTCCCGCAAAGCCTCATCTTTATGCCCCAGCACATCTTGTCGGCAGCTCAGGCACAAGGCTCATCTGCTTTCCTTGGTCCCCCGCGTTGCCAGGCGTGCTAATTGTCAGAATGCAAACACAGATGTCACCATTTTTCAGTTGTGCTGCAGTCTCTTAATCTTTTTTTCTTCTAACCTGCTAAGAGTCCTCCATAAGAAGAGGGACCTATGATTTTGAAATGTCTTCTTTTATGGACCCTGACACTTTTCGTCTTCATAGCTCGAAGCCTTGCTTGCATTTAGGAGAAATGCAGATACTGAACTCCCACTGTGTGTTCTGGCAGTTGACAATATATGATCTCATTGGATTTTCAGAAAATAATCCTAGCTCCATTTTTTTAGTGCCAACTGTATGCAGGCACTGGGGTAAGTCCCTTTTAATGAGTCCTCAGACCACGTGGGAGCAGGGGCAAGTTTATCCTCCTTATTTCATGGAGGAGGAAACGGGCTCAGGAGGTCAAGTCCCTTCCCCAGGAGAGGCTGGGATCTGAACCGAGGTTTTGGGAGAGGAGCTGTGCCTTCGACACAGGCTGGACTGCCTCTGACCTGGGGATGATAAGTGCCACAGCTTGACCCGCTCTGTCCCCTGTATGTGATGTGTGCACTCGTAGACACACACACACACACACACACACACAGAAACACACACACACAGCTTCCTGCCCCCTTACCACCCCGGGAGCTAAGAAATAGGACTAGAGCCCAGAACTGCTAGAACTGCCCATAAACACAGGTATAGGTAGGAGTCTCTGTGTTCCGTTGTAAGCAGGACCACAAAGTCTGGTTAAAAAGCACTTACTTGCGAGTGGTCCAGAGGCCGGGCCTTCTCCAGAACTTTTCAGTGGTGTCTGATTCTGAACTCGCGGGCTCTGTCTCAGGGTGAAGGGTAAAGGCCTCGGCCTTGTGTGATGACGTGCTGGAGTAACTCCGCTTCTTCCTTCAGTGTGTCGCCTGGCAGTTTCTGCATGCTGCCCGGGGTTCTGTATGCAACAGGAGATGTTGCCGCTTTCCGGCAGTAATTTCAGAGCATGTGCAGAACCTTTCCTTATAGCTTTTTCTTCTTAGCTTTTCTTCTGCTTCCCGGAGTTGGGAAGCCAGGCACAGTGTCATGCTCAGTCTGCTTGGAGCAGGCGTGCAGGACAGGGCTGCCACGTCCCTCCCAGGGCTTGGGGTGGAGGGCAGAGAGTGGGGACATGTCTCTCTTCTTCAGTTTTGCAGAACTTGCTCTTTGGAACCTATGTGTGCATTTGACTACGCAGGACTTGGGCTGGATCGAGACAGTTGCTCCCAATGGGTTGTGAACTTGGAAGAGAGAGTTCATTGGTTCTGTTGCTCAGCGGGGAGGCCGTTGCAATGCCCCCTGCAGAGAAGCCAGCCATCACTGCTGTTCGTTCTCTCCCGGGTTTGCCCGCAGCCTCCTGTGTCCTTATGATGCTGAGTGTTGACGATCGCAGGTGGCTCCTGCGTCCTCGTCCGTAGCTGATGGCAAGAGAAATTCTCCCTACAGCAGCCTGAGTCCCAGAGACTGATGTGAACACGGACGTCAGGTGGGGCAGGGCCCCGGGGGCTGTGGAGACTAGGTGGAGGAGTTGCAAGGTTTTGAGGCAGGGAGCTCACGCTTGGGCTGCTGGGAGCTGAGCAGAGAGGTATGTTTTCCAGAACAAAGTCCTGCTGCGTGTCTGCACTGGTGCCGGTGGGGCATGCTTCTCTCTGCCCCCAGTGATCTCACACTCCTCCTAAGCCTAGGAGGACCGTGGTACAAGGGAGCCGGGCGAGTGTTCTTAAACGGAGAATGTCCAGCCCACAGTTGCCTGCTTCTCCTCCCCAAGTCTGACACAGCCATGGTTTACGCTTTATAAATGTTGGTTTTCTCTTCTTTTTTCTTGCTGATTAATCAGTGGGTTTAAAATGTCTTCGTTCAACATGAGGATTGTTTAATGGGTTTGCCTCTGGTGTGTGGCGCCATGGGAGATGGGCAGAGTAATTAAGAAGTTACCAGAAGCTGATCAGCTGGGAGCATGGAAAAGTCAGCATTTCAGTAAATGGATTTCTTCTGGAACTATCAATAATGAGCAGTTTTTTTCTGTCCCTTTTAAGTAGTATCCCCTTTTCTTATTTGGTAATTTAATGGTATAAAGACCATTGGTATATGTCAGTGCATACATATGAGGTGTGCCTATAAGGTTGTATGTCGAGTTTCTTTTCTTAATATCCAGAAGATCCAAGTGTTTCATCTCACCCCACGTCGCTTAAGAGGTGACCCTTTGCGAGACTCTGTGCTGAGTAGAAACATTTTGCAGACGCCTCTGTTAGAATGGATTTGGGGGCCTGGCACGTTCCCCTGGTTATCCTTAGAGATGAGAAATCATCATCCTTTGAAGGCAGGTTTAAGTTTGGAAACAATCCCAAGTCATTCACTCAGTTGGATAAATAAAGATGGGTGATTAAGGTAAGTCACATCCTTTTAGCTTTTTTTTAAAAAGAAGTCCTTAAGATGTTCCTGGGGGATGAGTCTTTGGACCCTCAGAGGCTTTCAGAGTGACCACTTCAAAGGAGGACAGTAATCGTTAGTACGTGTACCCTCCAGAGGGTTCGTTTTTAAAAACCTGCTCTCTTGCCACGCCTTGTCTCTGTTCACGTCTCTGCGTACACGCGGGTGTAAGTGCACATTCATGAGTAGCCGCCTCCAGTAGGAATTCTGTAAAACCCTGTTAGACTTAAGTGCATGTTATTGTCATGTTAGGCCAAGACTGAGGTGTTTCTTTGTCATGAAACTTCGCTTCCTCACAGAATTAAAAATATTGTTTTTTCAATATAATGAAGTACATATACAGTATTTTCTTGTATCAGCTCCCGAAGTTTTGGTGCCCAGTGGTGTGTTTACATGTGGTTTGCCTAAGATTCCGTTCACATAGAGACACCTGTAAGTATTTATTACAAACCGGAATGTAAGCAAATTGATCCATAGTGCTTTTCTTTGAATTAAGGTGTTTTCCCCTTTTGCGGAGGGGGAGGGAGGTTCCTTCTCCGCGTGAGGCGCAGGCAGAATCTGGGACATTCTGTGAGGCTGGGCAGGCCGTGTACCCACCTCAGCCAAAGCTCCAACGGCCCCGGCTGCCGCCACACTTCCCGCCAGCTGTGTGTGCCATCGCCCTGCTTGGTGGCGTGTGCTGTGTTCCCTCCAGCAGACTCTGATGTAAGATTCTGGCATCTTCGTATTGCTAGTCTGTATTGAAGCAGAGGTGGAGGCTACAGAGCTGCACGGCCAGCTGGGTCTGTGTCCAGAGCGGGGAAATCCAAGAACACGGCGTGTCCCTCACAGCAAATGTTGATACTGTTGGTCAGCCAAAGATTTTCCTATTCTTTGCTGCTTAAACTTGTGCCTTAATATTGTATATAATAAATGGATAAAACGGCTGTCTCCCTCACGCTTGCTCTTTTCTGACCCAAGGAACTTATATACCAGGTGCTCCATAAATGTTGGTTGAATTTCATCTCATTTCACTGCTGGAAGCAGAGCCTCACTTGCTGTTTTGCCTGCAGAGGCAACAGGCATCCCGCGTGCTGCCCTCTGTCCCCCCAGCCCCTGTGGGCCTCATGCTGTTGATCCCGACGAGGAAATGAGTCATCCAAACCCCTGGAACTTGCCGTCCACCCCGCCACCCACCCCTCCAGACAAATACAGAAGGAGGAAACGCGGGGACGTGGGCCTGGGAGACGGTGGCCACTTTGATCACATCTGAGTGTCCTCTTTGGGCGTTCCTGGGTTCAGGGCCTGCCAGTGACCACCGTCACTCAGGAATTTACCCAAGCAGCCTGGGCCCTGAGTCTGAGCTGGAGTCGGAAGCGTCTCTGCGCCCCATGATGGACGTGGCAGATGTCGCTGCCTTCTTAGTGTCTTGGGGTCACAGGAAATGTGGGGGGCTTTGGTAGAAAGAAGTCACATGGTAAAGTGGTGAAATTCAGGTGGGAGCCACGGTGGCTGAAGCAGGAGAAAGGGACAAATTCCGTGAGAGTCCCCAAGTGAAGGGTTCCCCCTGCCCTGGGAACACTGCTGGGGAGGACGAGGTGCCCTCTGTTTGTTTTCTAGTTGTGTCTCTTTGAGCAGAAGCCTCTCGCGCCCTCCCCTGGCCCAAGCATGGGTAGAGCTTCCTAGATGTGAGCGTAGGGAGACCGAGGGATGCACCTCTTGTCCCCCAGTGATGGCTTGTGTGGTTTGCACGCATTACCATCTTCAGTCCTCACAACAACCTGGGCATCCCCATTTTAAAGACAAGGAAACTGAAGCTCAAACAACTTTGGGCAAGTAACGTGCGAACGATGGCAGGATTTGAACCCAGATCTACCTGACCAGGAGCCCTTGCACTTGCAGTGAAAGGTGGGTAGGGGCTGGGAGCTTGGGTTCTGACCTGTCCTGCCTTCTATCCAAAGGAATTCTCTGCAGGGACCCCCAGATCCCTGCACGCGTGCAGATGTGACTCGTGAGAGTGAAGGGCAAACTTGGCAGCTCCCCAGCCTCCACCTCCCGGGACTACTCCGGAAAGACAGCTGGAGGCCCCGCATGCCTCAGGGCTCAGATGAGGACGCTTCCGAGCTGGCATCCACTTCTGCCATCTCCCTACCCTGACCCCATGCTTGCCACTTGTGGGAGGCGCCCAGGCCTCTGTCCTGGATCCTGGGCTGGGGCCTCTGCACTGCGGAGAATGGGAGCAATGCCTTTTACATTGCCTGGTCTCATCGTAATCAGGAGTCACATCCCAGATGAGAAATAAATCAGGAGTTCTGAAATTCCTTTCTTAAAATATACAAAGCTCAGTGATGAAATAAAAGGAGCTTTAGGTCTTTAAAGATTGTTGCCGTTTTCCTGTTTCTGTGGCCCTTTTATCAGGCACAGCCATGTCTCCAATGTGCTTCCTTTACCTTCCCTGTTCCTGGCAGGCAGACATTCTCTCTTAGCGAGTCTGTCTCCCTCAAAACTCTCCCCTTAAGCAGCCCAGAAGGAGACCCTTCCCGTGTGGTGTGGATTTCTATCAAAGGGTGACTCTTCCCAAGTTCCTGATGTGAAACCAGAGGGCTCACAGACTATGTAGTTGGGTTATTTGGAGTAAAATAATGTGAATCTTAGTCCTAGTGTTGGAAACATACGACGGAACTTTACATCCTGATTGGTTTCAGCCCTCTGACTGTTTGAGGGAGGGAGGACCTAACATTTATTGAGTTGGCTTTGGAATATTGCTTTACCTTAACAACCTCCAAGGTAGGTGAAAGCATCTTCATTCCTGAGTTTCAGATGAGGAAGTAGGCTCACGAGAAGTGTAGTGCGTGTCGGGCTGCACGTCCAGCCCAGGCTGGCTTGTTTTAAGTCCCCATCCTTCTCTCCTGTACTGCATCGTGGCCTTTGACTTTAGTGGATTTTATTTTTAATGGTTTTTTTGCTTGTTTTTGGGTTTAATAGTTATAGAGAGAATTGGTAGGCAAATGGCTCTTTTCAGAAATGTATTTCCAGCAGAAGGCCTGTGTAGATGGACAGTTTGGATCCAAGCCTCTGGTCTCTTTGTAAGATGAGGACTTAATGTAGAGCGGCTTGACTGTGTACTGATGCAGGTATACTTGGGGGGCAGCACCAGGGAGAAGGGACCCAAGGTAGATGTGGTCGCAGGGCCCACTTTCGGGCTGGGGTCCCACTCTTGTTTTTCCTCAGGCACAACCTGAGCCCACAGAACTGCGGTCCAGAGATGCTGAGGGTAAAACGGAAGTGCCTTTTTTTTTTCCGGTCAGATGAAGTCCTGGATTGTCCCTGACAGACGTCTCTGTGTGGGTTTCCCCAGACCTGGTCCAGACCTGGCGCCTTCCCTTCCACCTCTGTGCTCTTCTCGCTGTCCCATCCTCTCCGTCACCTCTGCTGGGAACCCAACTCATCTGAGCTCCTCCCTCCCGCCCCCTGTTCCTGGCTACTCACTCCACCTTCCCATGTTGTTTCTCTCCTTTCATCCTCTCCATCCTCACGGCCTTAGCTCCAGACCTCATCTCTCACTTGGACAATTTCAGGAGCCTTCCGCCTCCCACTGCTCCCACTACATCCCTGACACGGACACCAGAGAAACGAGGAATAACCGGCGTTTATTTATCGTCATTATGCACCCCACGCTTCTGTGAGCTACCCCTACCTTAGGATATTGAATTCTTACGGTCACTCTGAGGCCGGCACTGTTATGAGATCCCCATTTTACTGGAGGAGAAACTAAGAGGCAGAGAACTTAAGTCTCTTGCCCCAAATTCTAGAGCTTGTGGATGGCAGGGCTGGGATCCAAACCTGGCAGGCTAGCTTCAGAGACTCCAGGCCACCTGTTTCCCCTCAAGCTGTTGAAGTCTGATCACATCACCCCCTCGAGGGGAACCACAACAGAATTATTAGCTCCCAGTGGCCTTCAGGAGAACGTCCAAAGTGCTGATAAAGACTTCATGCTCCATAATCCTCGGCCTCGGCCCAGGCCCCAGGCTGGTTTCCCACCACTTCCCTCCCTCTCCGGCCCTCAAGTCACCCCGCCGCCATCTCCATGCCCCGAATCTGCTCTGCGTGTTTCTGTTCCGGCCCTTGGCTCGGAGTCCGGCTCTCTGTCTGTCCAAGTCCTACTCGTCCTTTAAAGTGGAGTTCCAATGTCTCTTCCATCAGGGAGGTGATCCAGACCCCAAGGGTCAACATGCATCGGCCTTCCTCCATTAGTAGCTGAACCACCTCGAGAGTTGCTGAACTTCTCAGAACGTCTCACCTGTAAGATGACATGGGGGTGGTACCGTGTCTGTTTCTCCACTAATATGAATCGGGCCCTAGTCCATGTCATGACACTCTATAGGGGCTCGAGCACGTGTTGACCGAGTGAGTCAACCCTGAGGATTTCATGGGGGAAGAGTTGGAAGTGCCTGCACATGGTAGGCCCTCCCCACAGGACGGCTCTGAGCACCGTGGCATCTCCCAGCCTCAGTCTACCTCCTATTACAGTGAACTGCATACAGGAGTGTCTGTCGTCAGCTCGTCCATCTGGGGTAGGAACCCTGTCCTGTAGCCAGAGTAGATGCTCATAAAGATTTGAACGGAACGTGAATTCTCCCAAGCTGCTTGCACGTGTTCAGCGACTGTTTTCAGGGAAACCGGCAGAAGAAACCAGAGTAAAATCAAACTTAAAAATGATGCAAGTAATCCACACTTGTCATAAAAAGAACAATCCCATGATATGGAAGTGTACAAAATAGAAGCCACTCCCCGCTCTAAATCCCTGTAAGTCACCACCGTGAACTGTTGTATACAACCAAATAGGTAGGTATACAGATGTGAGAATGAATATTCATTTTAAAATAAGACCATGCTATTTCACACAAAATTCTTTTTCACTCAATAATAGATCACAGGCAGATTTCTCTACCAGCATATATAGGTCTATCTTCCTATCTTTGGTGGCTGCATAATGTTCCTTTGTATGGAAGAGGGGAGTTGATTGAAGTCCATGCTCCGTTGCTGCCCCCCCACCCCCAGCTTCCCCACAGCATTTTCCCAGCAGTTAAGGGAGAGCTAACTGCTAAGAAAGAGGCCAAAACTTACAATTTGTGTCAGGCTTGGCCAAACGCTGTCCCCAAGTTCCTCCAGGGCGTCGTAACATTTCCATTGGCCTGTCCAAGCACGATGACATTGGGACCCCAAGGACTTGACAGTGCCATGGCCCCAGCAGATGGTTCAGGCCCAGCCTAGCCTGGCCTGCCCTGTTTCTACCCAGAAAACCTGCCAGCTCTGACAGGCTCATTTTCCATCCAATGTCCTAGCCTTTGGCCCAGAGAAGGACACATTTTCCTGGCATTATCCAGCTCAACACGAGCCCAGTCTGACTTTGTCCAGTGATGTTGGTCATGTTGATCCCTGTCTTGTCCCCGGCATTTTCATTTTGCAGAGTGTCTATCAGATTTTTACAAATATTTAGCTTTAGGAATAGCCTGTAAACAGAAGCCCAGTTCACAATTCACTTATCATGTTATTACTGAAAATTAATTACGTGCCCAGCACATGTCAGATCCTGGGGGCGGCGGGGGGGCGAGCCAGGAGGTACAGATTGTTCTGGCGATTCCAGCCCTGAAGGAAGAGGAGGGGAGACTGAGATGAACTGACCACCTACTGTGAGCCAAGCATTTTACATCAGTCACTGCATTGGGTCTTCAGGACAGCAAGTACAGGGAGATTCGGAGAGGTTCAGCAAATGACCCAAGGTCCACCCTTACCCAGGTAAGTGGCCGGGTGGCATATGAGCCTAGGTTTGGGTGCATAAAAGTCAAGATTTTCCCATTATACCATGCAGCCTCTGCGTTAAAGTCTAATTGAGGTCCCGGGTACAGGAAACAAATTGCTCCTTGCTCATCTTTGTTGGGGCAGGTACACCAGGTCCCTGGACAGATCTGTTAAGACCCCACCGCACTCAGCAATTGCGAATCAAGCATTTGGCTGATGGTACTCAGCCATGTGCTGCCGTCCTCAGCCGGGGTGAGGGGGTTCTATGGGAAGAACAGAGGTTCCACCAACGTTTGCATGTGGCAGTCTCACAGTTGGGACCCAGTGAGAGAACCCAGGCTGAATCTTTTCCCCCTTCTTTTTTTTGGGGGGGGGCGGTGTTAAATTTTTTTAATTTAATTTTTATTTTATGCTGGAATATAGTTGATTCACAGTGTTGTGTCTGTTTCAGGTGTACAGCTAAGTAATTCAGTTATACACATGCATATATCCATTCTTCTTCAGATTCTTTCTTTTCCCCCTTCTGCCGTCTCTAAGAGCTCCACAGCCACCAGCAGGGCCCATCGGCTGTCCTGTCCCAGCCTTTCCAGAAGAGCCACGGAGAGGGGATCCGCAAAGGAGCCCGTGATGTTCCCTGCCCTCCTCTCTCGCTGGTCTATTTACTTTCTCAATCCCATTTCACCTGGAAGGGAGGTAGTTGGAGGCAATAGCCATAAGCAGTATTTTTATTTATTTAAAAAAATTTGGGGGGAATTCCCTGGCAGTCCAGTGGTTGGGACTTTACGCTTTCATTGCCAAAGTTCCGGGTTCGATCCCTGGTCGGGGAACTAAAATCCCACAAGCCATGCAGTACAGCCAAAATAATAATAATAATAATAATAATAATTTTTAAATTAGATGTCAATAGTTTATATCTTGAAAAATAAAAAATCTCTTTCCCGCTGTCACGTCACTGCTCCCCTTTCCTACAGAATTCACAGACTCAGGCTTGGGCACCTGTCACAGCTGTCCAGGAACGTGCAACTGACGTCATGCATCAGCAATAAACAGACGTAATCAACGGAAAAGGCAGAGCCAGCCACTGCTCAAGTCGTCTGTGCCTCTCAGTCAAGACCATCACAGCGATCTGGAGAGGCGCGCATTTCGTTAGGGCTTCTGGTAACAAAAAAACACCACCACCCACATTTGCTTTCTGTAGAGTAACACCAGGCATCCAATGAGTGGCTGATAAAATGTGAAATCTCTACTTAGTAACATCCCCACCCTGTGCAAAATGCGTTTCTTCTAAAGAACCTGTGTCTTTTACTGCTATTTAGTTATATGCTATTAGTGCTGTCTAAGGATGGCTATGTGATTCCTTGTTACACAGCTAAGAGAATGGGAACAGAGAACTGGGGCACCTTCCCAAGGTCATGGTGAAGTGCCAGCAGAGCCAGATTAGAGCTGGGCTTCCCTGCAGCCCTTTGAGTGCTTTTTGGGCAGAGGGATCCCTCTGTGCTGAGGCTGTGTGGGCATCGGGTCTTTTCAGAGCCCTGCCCCCTGTCCTGCCTGGAGATCAGTAAACCAGGAAGTGATGGGTGTGATGTGAATCGGTCAGGCCATCACCTGAGAAGAGCTTCACATCTAACTCATATGTCTAAGGAGCCAAGAGATATCATAAAGGCATAATTCCAGGCTCAGAGGTTGGGATTTCTCCCAGTGTCAGAGCCAGGCAGCTAGGGCCCAGGACTGTGGGATCACAGCAAACAATGCTTGAGGACTCTTCCTCTGACAGCCTCAAAACCTATGACTTTACAGCACTGCTGAGATGAGAATGACCACAGCAGCAAGATGGCAGATGAAAACAGACACGGGCCTCTCCCAGGGATAACAGAGCTGATGGCAGATGCAGGGCCCCTTTGCATTTGAGAAACAGGGTTGGAGAGACACCTCCCATCACAGGCTGGTAGGGACCACCTGTAGCAGCTGATTCTTCAGGATTCTCAGTATGTGGAGGATGTACAAAGCATCCCAAATAACTCGTGATTCACACTGAGAAACACGCTTAAAGGGAACACACACACATTAGTTCAACAAACCTTTATTGTGTTAGATGAAAGATGCAAAGATAAATAAGATGCTGTAGCTGCCTTCCGTGCCCCACGCCCCCAAGCTCATAGTCCGGGTGAAAAGACCAGAGGGGACCACAGTACCGTGTATAGTAAATGTCAGACTCATGGGTTGTACAGGTTGTTCTGTTGGTCTAAAGAAGTGGGGAAATAGGCAGGCGACGTGTGAGTTGAACGTGGATGAGTGAGAAAAGGAGACAGTGCTGAGGTCAGAGGGCAGAGGGGACAGTGGGCACAGAGGCAGGGCGTGCCCAGGAAACCACGGCTCTGGTCTGCAGGCGCTGGTGGGGATGAGTCTGGGTGGTCCTCTAGGTCCGTGAGCTGCCGTGCCAAAGATTCTGGCCCTTGTCCTGTGGCCATAGATGTTGGGAGTGGGCAAAAGTATATTTAATCAGGAATGTGATCCGATCAACGCTGTTTTATAGAAAGATAACCAAGGGTATTGAGTCGACACTATGAGGAAGGGACAATAATGACATTGGGTGTTTCCGTTTCTATGGCCATGTCACAATTACTCCCAAACTTAGCAGCATAAAACAACCATTTATTTTGCTCAAAACTGCACTTTGGGCAGGGCTTGGGGTGGGGGGTGGTATTTCATCTCTGCTTGGCTCAGCTGAGGTGGCTCAAAAGCATGGAAGCTACAAGAGTGGGGAGTCCCGGGGCATCTCCCTCCGTGGTCTCTCCCAGGGTCTCTCCAGTGTGGCAGCTTCAGGGTGGTTGGACGTCTTATGTGGTAGCTCAGGGTGTCAAAGGCATATATATATGTAGAGAGAGAGAGAGAGGGAGGGAGGTAGCGCACCCAGCAGAAGACATATTGCCTTTTATGACCTGGCCTCAGATGCCACGCAGAATCACTCTGCCACGTCTATTCAAGGCATTTACAAGGACCTGCCAGGGTTCAAGGGCAGGTGGGGGGCAAGCAGGATAGACTTTATCTCTTCAAGTGTTTGAAATGGCAACGTTCTAGAAGAGCACAAGGGACTAGAGATATTACTATTGCCGTGACCATTTTGGAAAATAAAGTCTGTCACACTAGGTACGTGTCAGACCCAGTATCCTAAGTTATACATGCATTTTCTCATCTTACTCTCCCCTCTACCTATGAGGTAGGTATTATCCTGCCCACTTTAGATATCAGGAAATTGAGGCTTGAAGATGTTAAGAGGTCTGCCTGAAATCACACACCAAGAAGTGATGGAGCTGGATTCTGTGTGCAAGTCTAATGACGCCAAGGTCTCTTGCCCTCTCCCTGCTGCAGCTTCAGGCATGGGAAAGAAAGCACGGAGACAGACTAATTCAAAGTCATTGTTCTGCCAAGGAATGTTGTCACCACTAAGAAGGGCAGGTGATTTATGAGCTGAATAGGAAACTGAATCAACAGATCTGCAGACCAATTGAATTTGTGTTGTGTCTGCATCATAGATGCCAGATGACAAGCATTTCCTGTGGTCGTCAGTGCAACTACCAAGCAGGCAGAGCTGACATTTGCCACTTACCAAGTGCCAGGCTCTGTGCTATGCACTTTTTGTGCATTAACTAATTTAATATTCACAGTAACCCTATGGGACAAGTATTATTGTTGCCGCTGTTGTTAGGCTTAAAGGCATTAATTAATGTTGCATGGAGAGGGCATCACCCCCAAGGGCCTCCCACCTCCTTTCCATGAATCCCTTCCCCATCCAGCAACATGATGTCATGAATAGATGAACCAATGGTCTCCCCTCTCAGGGGCACCACCAGCCATGGAGTGGTTAGGAAGGCCCCTCTCTGGAGTCAGACTGGTCAACTGGAAACCGGCTCCACCATTTACTAGCTGTGTGAGCCTGGGCCAGTCACTTAACCTCTCAGTGCCTCAGTGTCCTCATCTATAACATGAGGATACAGTCTGTTTCTCATAGAGATTCCCATCAGGAGTATAAGACATGTCTGGACAGTACCCAGTGTAGACCTTGGCCTGGAGAAAGCACACGATGGATGTAAGCTATTGTTCTTAGTGTGGTGGTGCCAAGGGCTCCTTG
Source organism: Balaenoptera ricei (assembly GCF_028023285.1). Lineage (NCBI taxonomy): Eukaryota > Metazoa > Chordata > Mammalia > Artiodactyla > Balaenopteridae > Balaenoptera > Balaenoptera ricei. The sequence continues at coordinate 41,439,305 of NC_082646.1, read as the reverse complement.
GGATTGACTTGTAGATGGTGAGTTCTTATGGTCCAGGGATATGCACTGTTTTCTTCAGAGGGCCAGGAAGCAACTTGTTTTACTGGCCTTGTTGGGGTGGAGGTGGGGGTCAATCTGTCCAGCCTGGCGCAAGGGGTAAGCCAACCAATGAGATGAGGTGGCGGGGGCGAGGGAGGAGTTTGCAGACACCGTGCAGCTTCATGGACGCTGCAAAGTGCAGAGAGCTGGTCCCAAAGCCAGGGTTGTAACTGATGCACTGAGTCAGGGCCCACGCAGCTGTGTCCTGTGATGGGGGGAGGCCCTGGATTTAGGCTCCTGTGCTTTGGGTTAACAAAGGAGCTACGGACGAGGAAGCAGGAGCCACCTATGATTGTCAGCATCTTACCACCTGTGACCTCCATTCTCAGGCAAACCCGCTTTTGCTTTCAAGGAGAAAGAAGAGAGCTCTCTGGTTGCACACAGGGAGGTACACAGTCCTCCCTTGCACTCTGCATCCCCCCGTACGCTGACCTTTTCGGCTTGAGCCAGGCTGCAGTCCCTCCCTGGTGGTAGAGCTGGCATCTGGCGGACGGGCACCCCACATTTTGGAAGCAACGTTGAGAGAGAACATAGTGGAGAGGAGTGACCGGGAGCTTCCGGGCTGGGTTCCTGCCCTTGGTTCCTGTCGTCCCAGCCCCAGAGCGCTCCTGTCCTTCTGGTGATTTGGTTAGGTGCCAAAACATCTCTCCTCTTGCCCAAGCTGGCAACTTGGGTCCTTCTGGTCCCAAGTAAGGTAAGCACAGGAGGGCTCCTGGCTCAGCCCAGGCAGCTTGCTTCTCACGCCCACAATGAGGATGGAGAATCCACAGCATGGCCTCCTTCCAAACATCTCAAAACCAGACCCCAGTGTGTCGTCACTGGAGACCCCCATTGTCAGACCTACGATGGTTCCAAATATGAGAACGTCCGCCCCTCTTTCTATAGTATCACCTCTGCAGGCTTCCTTGTCAGCTAAATCTGCCCTTTGTTCCTTTCATTTCCTTTCCTTTTTGAAAAACAAGAATCAACATTAAAGACTATAGATATGCCTTAGATTTCCACCTTCTTGGCAGTAGCCATGGGCCTCCGGAGAGTCCTGAGATGAGGAATGATCCCTTCCGCCTCGCTGTGCATTTCAAGTGGGAGTTTTACAAAACTTCTGTTTATACACAGCTTTCAAAGAGCATGTGAATTTTGTGTTCTGAAAATCTCCATCCCTCCCTTTTCTCACCTCCTTTGAACTTGGCCAGCATCTCCCGCAGGAGATCTGAGCGTGGGCTTTCTGCCTTTCTGACGTTTGTTTGCTGGCTTGTTTTTACCTTTCATCTTTCCCACAAGGATTCCAGGTGGCTAACAGCAAAGTACACACACACAGAATGGTTAATAAAATAAAAACCGGAGACCCTTGATGTTTGTGATTTCAAATTCCCAGTTTCAGCTCTTCTTTAATCATGCTGAAGATCGGTGACATAAGAGAATTTTGAAATCTCTTAAAAGTCGAGCCACTTGGCCTCAGACCTTTCCTAGGAGGCAGGACAGTCTGCACACTTCAGAGTCAATAAAGCGTTGCAGGCTCACCCCACTCTCTCCCCAAGGCCAGCAGCGCCATCTAGGACACAGCCAGAAGCAGGCCAGGGAGGCAGGCCTCCTGATGCAACTCATCTGCCTGCCTGACTCATGAGGCCCCAGCCAAAGCTGTGCTGATGCCAAAGGGGATGTTTGTGGGGAAGGGCAGGAGTGTCGATATATTTCAATGTGTTCTCCTGCCCCTAGTGTGTCTGATAGTCAGATGCAACTTCGAGAATTTCTATAAGTGCTGGAGAGGGTGTGGAGAAAAGGGAACCCTCTTACACCGTTGGTGGGAATGTAAATTGGTTCAGCCACTATGGAGAACAGTACGGAGGTTCCTTAAAAAACTAAAAATAGAATTACCATATGTTCCATCAACAGATGAATGGATCAAGAAGATGCGGTATACACACATACACACACACACACACACACACACACACACACACACACACACAATGGAATATTATTCAGCTATAAAAAAGAATGAAGTAATACCATTTGTAGCAACATGGATGGACCTAGAGATTATCATATTGAGTGAAGTAAAATATCATATGATATCACTTATATGTGGAATCTAAAAAATAATACAAATGAATTTATTTACAAAGCAGAAACAGGGTCACAGACATAGAAAACAAATTTATGGTTACCAAAGGGGAAAGGGGGTGGGGGGGCAGGGATAAATTAGGAGTTTGAGATTAACAGATACACACCACTATATACAAAATTGATAAATATTGAGGATTTACTGTATAGCACAGGGAACTATATTCAATATCTTGTAATGACCTATAATGAAAAATCATCTGAAAAAAGTATATATATATTCCCTGTATTACTTTGCTGTACACCTGAAACTAACACAATATTGTAAATCAACTATACTTCAACAAAAAATTTTAAAATAAAAGAATTTCTAAATGACAAATCTCCATAGTCCCTCCTCCCAAACAGAAGACTGCCAAACCCTCCTGTTTGGGTCTGGGATTTTGCCCCACTTCCCAGGTAATAAGCTAGCCTGTTTCTGTTCCATGGAGGCTGGCAGAAGACAGGACACTCTTGAGTCGGAGACAAAGGACTTTGTTATTCGCGGCACAGAAAGTAGTGTGAGCGCCATGTAGGTGTCCGGTTTCCATGCCCTCACGTCACACAGGGTCATGCAGAGGGGCCCAGGTGGATGCTGTCCACGCAGTGGGTTTGCATCAAAGCTGGAGCTCACTGAGCTTGAGGCAACCACTGCTTTTATAGAGTGTGGTAAGCAAGCTTCCTCTTTGTCCGGAGGGAGACATTATCCCATTCCTCAAGGTTGCTTGCTGCAAATACAAACAACCCTGAAAAATGGTCTAGGTAAAGAACAGTGAGGGCCTTGCATTCTTGGCTTACCCAAGATAGATCATCCCTCTCAACAACTTTCCTGTTAAGAATTCGGGGTGGGATTTCTCCAGCTGCCCAGTCTCCTCAGGCTGCAACCAGGACGGCAGAGGGTTTCTCGGCTCTCGGTCCGTGACTTCCACATTCCCAGCCTAGCCTTTGGCTCCACAGCTCTGACTGCTGACCAGACATAACAATAGCAATGATAGTGGCTGAACTTCGTGGAGCCCGGACTGTACCTGGCACCGTGCCAAGCCCTCTGCATACATTATTTCATTTAATCCTCACAACAACCTTTGAAAAAGTGTGACCCCCCCCTCCCTACCCACTATTGACAGATGAGGAAACCAAGGCTCAGAGAAGCTAAGGAATTTGCTGCCTGTCGGCCAGCTAGTAAGTGATAGAGGCCAGTTTTGGTCCACAGTCTGGCTGCTTCCACAGTCCATGCTTGTTATCTTCCCACAGGTGCTTCTCTTCCTTTCCTGGTCAAGAAGGAATGGGCTTATTCTTTTTCTTTCTTTCTCCCTTCCTTCCTTCCTTCCTTCCTTTCTTCTTCTTTATTGCTATTATTATTATTCGCAAATTCTTCTTCACTGAAGGGCATCTTCCTCTGACCTCCAGCCTCTATCCCCACCCAAAGGCCTGGCTGGGATTCAGCAGCTTCTCATAGACTTTGGAATTAGGCTGAGCAAAGGTACCTAAAGGGGCCAACTGAGCCAGAGCAGCCCTCAAGGCTGATCTTCTGGGCTTCTGGAACCGCCCATCATGGCTCGACTTCCTCACAGAGGAGTGACTGCAGCCATGCCAAGGCTGCTGAGAGCTCAAACGGCACCTTTAGCAAAGTAGAAAAAGGCACTCTCCCTCAAGACACTTGATTACCATTTGCTGGAAAACTATGATTATGCACATTCATATCTAGGGAGATGCCTAAGTTCAAGTCACCTCCTGCAATTGGCTAGTGCCCAACCTATGCAACCATACTGGTCAGGCCGAGTCACACAGACCCGGTTCTACACTAGTTCTGCCATTTACCAGCTGAGTGATCTCAGGCAGGTTACTGGGCTCACTGAAGCTCAGTTTCTGATAGCATGTAGTGTTGCCTCCTTGTCTAACTTGTTCACAGTTTTGAAGAGGGAAATAAGAAAGAGCTGTTGCTTAAGACCCAGGGGAGAATTTTCTTCTTGGGATAAGATGGAAATATTAAAAATCAGAGACTGGGACCTAGTCCCAGAAGGACCTGCAACCCTCCCTACCTCCCCACCCAGCCACAGGGGGGGATAATGGGAGTCCTTTTAAGTCCTTATGTGGTTTTTTGTCCCAGTGAGAGAGGAATTGGACTAGTAATTGAGGTTTGTCTTTTGTTTCCTTTGCTCCTACCTTTTCAGTGACCTATTCTTTCCACAGATCTTACCCCTTTCCCACCCTGCTCCTCTTCCCATTACTTTTTTATTCTTTCTTACTCCTATTCAAGTCTACTTTCAAAAAATGATTGGTAAGTCTTAATGATTCTTTGGAAAGTTGCCTCTAAATAACTTTAGGCCAAAGAAACCCTCAAATCTAATCAGTGCATTTGGACCTCAGGGAAAGCTATTTGGGAGCCAGTTCCTGCATATGACATGGAAATATCACCAAGAAGATGACCATCTGTTCCAGCTTTGAAAAGCCTATAATAAGGGAGACAACCTGGTGTCAGAGCTTGCTCCTCTGACAGTAGCCCCCTCTAGTGGTCCACCGTGGGAATGGCCACCATTCTCACTCTAGGATCTGGACTTGGAAGTTCTGCCAGTCCAGTGCTGGCTCCCGCCAGATGCCCAACCCTTTAAACAGTCATAGCAATGAGGTGAGACATTATTTGGGTTTCATGGTCATCTTCTGATGTCTAGAGGGAAGAACTTCACTCTCTCCGATTATTCAAGAGCTGTGGTCTCTAGGTCAAGCTCAGTCATTAGCTGGGGCAACTCTTTTTTTTTTTTTTTTTTGCAGGGTTTTATTTTTTATTATTATTTTTTTTTCACACACACACACACTGCATTTTATTTTTACAAGAGATAAATAGACTGAGGGCAACTCTTAACCTCAGTTTCCTTATCTGTAAAATAGGATGAAAGATGCCTGGTGTCTGTCTCTCATAATACTTTTGTGAGGATCAAAAGAAAGAGTAAGGGACAAGGGAGGTGAAAGCTCTTTGAAAACTGCATCCATAAATGTCATGATGGTTCTAGTATGCTGTCCTAATAGAGGAGCCACTAGCCACATGTGACTATTTAAATTTAAATCGATTAAAATTAAATGAAAATAAAAATTCAGTGCTTCAGTCACACTGGTCACATTTCAAGTGCTCAGTAGCCACGTGTGGCTAGTGGCTACCATACTACAGAGCACAGATCTAGAACACTTCTATCATCACAGAAAGTTCTGTTGGACAGCCCTGCAGCCTAGAGAATTGAAGAACAAGCTTTACATTCCCCAATTCTGTTCTGCCCTACAAGAAGAAAGCTCTCATGCAGCAGTTTGTAAGTCTAGGAAGATGCCTAGATCACAGTCATCTGGGGGGTACAACTCAATTTGGCATGGATTCATTCATTGTGTGTGTGTATGTGGGTGTGTGTGTGTCCCATACAAATACACACACCCACACACACACACACACACACACAGAACCTGCTATGCGTCTGCCAAGCACTGTGCTAAGCTCGTTGTCCTACCAGGAGGAGGGCCTGGGTCGCTGAAGTGTATTTCTGCGTCAGGGTCTCTGGATAACAGACTATGAGCGGTGCAAGGAAATTTCATTCGCGTGTCAACGTCCTGCCTCACAGACACACAACTGAAGTAGCTCCTGTTGCCTCTGGGAAGACTTTCCTGCTCTCTCCACACTAGGCTGTGAGACCTCCTATTCACTCCCATATTCCCCTGTTCTTCCTTTTTCATTGCACTTATTATATTGTATTGCAGCTTGCCGGTTTGATTGTTTTCTGTTAAAATGTAAGCTCTCTGAGTCAGGGGACCAGGTCTGTCTTACAGTCTCTTGTATCTTCAGCCTCCCATACAGGGCCTGACCCATACATAGTAGATGCTCAAAAACTATTAATTAATGGGTGGTATTTATAGGTGGGTGGATTTCTTTGTTCCTTCATTCGGGGTCCTATATTCCCCCGCATAAAGCCCTCAGTTATGGAACTGCTGGAGATTCTCTTTATGCTGGGTCACCAAATCCTTTGGCCATATCCCTCGCCCTAAAAGGGAGGCACAAGTTGAGTGGGAAAGGCACAACTTGATTTCTGTTTCTGGCAGTTCAGTTGATGAAAACAACTAAAATGCTGGATAAAAGTTTTAAATCGTATTTTTAAAAACATTGCTGATCCACACAAAAACTTGTACAGAAATGTTTATAGCAGCCTTATTCATAATAGCCCAAAGCGGAAACAAGCCACATGTCTCTCATTTGATGAAGAACAAAATTTGGTATATCTATGCAATAGAATGCTATTCAGCAATTAAAAGGAATGAAGTATTAATACAACAATGGTGAACCTTGAAGCAATCTGCTAAGTGAAGGAAATCGGTCATAAAATACCACATGTTACATGATTTCATTTAGATAAAATATCCAAAATAGGCAAATCTATAAAGACAAAAAGTAGGGCACTGGTTGCCTAAGGCTGGGAGAAAGGAAGATTTACTGCTAATGGGCACAAGGTTTCTCTTTGGGGTGATAGAAATGCTCTAAAATTAGACTGCAGTGATTGTTGCATAACTCTGTGAATCTACTGAAAACCTGGCTTCTCTGATGAATTTTATCAAAAGCTTAAAAAAGCAATTATTACCAATCCTTCACAAACTTTTCCCAACGCCCCCCAAAATAGAACAGGAGGGAACACTTTCCAACCCATTCCATGAGGTCAGTATTACCCTGATACCAAAACCAGAAAAGACATTACAAAAAATAAAAAATAACTACAGACTAATATCTTTTTCAATATGAGCTAAAATCCTCAACAAAATAGTAAAAACTAAACCCACCAACATATAGAAAGGATTATATACCATAATTAATCTATCTATCTCAGGATGCAAGGTTTGTTGAACTTCCAAAAGCAATTCGTGTAATAAACCATATTAATAGAATAAAAGACAAAAACAGCATGATCTTCTTAATAGATGCAGAAAAAGCATTTGAAAAATACCACATCTTTTCATGATAAAAACATGCAATAAAATAGGAATAGAAAGGAAACTTCCTCAACCTGATACGGGCAATTACCAAAAACCCACAGCTAACATCATACTTAATGGTGAAAGACTAAATGTTTTTCCCTCAAGTTCAGCAACAAAAAAAGGATGTCTGCTCTCATCACTTCTATTCAATATTGTATTGAAGTTTCTAGCCAGGGCAATCAGACAAGAAAAAGAAATAAAAGGCATCCAGATTGGAAAGGAAAAAGTAAAACTATTTCTATTCACAGATGACATGATCACGTATATTGAACATCCTGAAGAATTCAAAGCAACTGCAGGAACAAGAAAAACAATTAGAACTAATAAATAAGCTTACCAAGATGCAGGATGCAAGATAAATATATAAAAATCAACTGTATTTCTATACACTAGCAATGAATAACCTGAAAATGAAATTAATAATACAATTCCATTTACAATAGTATCAAAAAGATTAAAATATTTAGGAATAAATATAACAAGATTATTATAAAATCTGTACACTGAAAACTATAAAACGCTCTTTAAAGAAATTAAAGTAACCTATGGAAAAACGTACATGTTCATGGAGCAGAAGACTTAATTAATATTGTTAAGATGGCACTAGTCCCCCAAATTATTTACAGATGCAACATAATCCTTATCAAAATCCCAGCTGCCTTTTTTGCAGAAATCAACAGGTCAATCATAAAATCTATATAGAAATGCAAGAGATCTAGAATATATCAAACAATCTTGAAAAAGAACAAAGTTGGAGGACTCACACTTCTCAATTTCAAAACTTACTACAAAGCTACATTATCAAGACAGTGTGGTACTGACGTAAGTTCAGACGTATGGATCAATAGAATGGAATTGAGTCTAGTAATAAACCCTTACATTTATGGTCTCTTGTCCTCAGTTCCTGAAGTCAGAGCCACAAAGGCAAAATGGGTGTCTTGTTATTTATAACAGCGGTCCCCAACCTTTTTGGCACCAGGGACCGGTTTCGTGGAAGACAATTTTTCTATGGACTGGTGGCAGGGGTGGGGGGGGGATGGTTCAGGCGGTAATGGGAGTGATGGGGAGCAGCAGATAACGCTTCACTCGCTCACTGCTCACCTCCTGCTGTGTGGCCGGGTTCCTAACAGGCCACTGACCGGTGCCGGTCCGTGGCCCGGGGGTTGGGGACCCCTGATTTATAACAAGCCATTTTCCACCGTAACTGGGTTTAGGTTGATGAGGTGACTTTTGGAAAGCAGGTAAGGATGAGGGCTGGTTGCCATGGGAACCAACCCTGAAGACAGTGTTTGAACTTTCAGTCCCACTCCTCATACTCCAGGGAGTGGGGAGGGACTAGAGGTTAAATCGATCACCAGTGGTCAATGATCTAATCAATCATGCCTATCTAATGAAGCATCCATAAAAACTCACAAGGAGGAAGTCCAGAGAGCTTCCAGCTTGTGGAACCAGAACATTTCCAAGTGCCACCATGCCAGACTCCAAACTCCATGAGGACAGAAGCTCCTTTGTTCAGGACCTCTCCCCATGTATCTCTTCATCCGGCTGTGGATTTGTATACTTTAATACCCTTTAAGATACGTTGGTAATCTGGTAAGTAAACAGGTTTCTTGAGCTCTGTGAGCTGCTTTAGCAAATTAATTGAACCCAAAGAGGTAACAATCTGGACTTGTGACCGGTGTCTGGAGCCACTCTAGCAGATTAAACAAACCCTAGGAGGAAGTCTTTGGAACCTCCAATCTGTAGCCCGTTGCTCTGGGCTTGCCATTGGTGTCTTAAGTGGGGGTGGGGTGGGGGACAGACTCGTAGGACTGAGCCTTCAGACTGGAATCTGAAAGTGTCAGGATTGAGTTAAACTGTAGGACACCCAACTGGTGTTTGGAGAATTGCTTGGTGGTGTGTGGGAACCACCTCTCACTGCCATCCCTCCACCCACACCCCACGTTGGAATTGGTCCCAGAACTTTTAATGCACTTAACGTATTTCAGAAAGAAGTACAAGGCAGGCTCTGGACCTTTATAAACTGGGTCTTTGCTGACACAGCAGAGCATAAGCCCAGTGAAGCAGCTGTCTCACTGCTCCCAGTGTCTTCCTTTTGCCCTGAGAGCAGCCGCAGTCAGTCCCTAGGACAGGCACGGTCTTTGTGAGGTGATGTCATTTGTGGCTCAGACGACGGGCTATCAAAGAGATCAGAGAGACCTGGATTCAAACCTTGATTTTGATGTTCCTACAAACTTTGGGCAACTTAATCTCTGAGTTTCAGCTTCTGCACCTGTTTGGGGACACCATTTGTCTCCCAGGGTTGCTGCTGGCAACCTGCAACCTGTTTACTTAGACATCAAGTTCCCAGCACAGGCCTGGTGCATATGGAGCTGTCAGCAAATGCCAGGTATTCTTATTACTCACTTTGCTTTATAGAGATTTGGCAGATCTGCTTGCAGGATGTAGGAAAGAGAGAGGAGGCTTTTTTTTCTCTCTGTGCTTTGATGATCCTGCAGGTACTCAGGAAGAGAATCCAGGCAGCCTCTTTCTGGCTGCAGATTCCTTATGGAAAATGGGCCTCAAATGGCCCTAGAGAGTCCCATGGCTGTTAAAGGAAGTAAACGCTGGAAGGCTTACTATACATATACTACTCCTCAGGCCCTCCACACCCCAGGAGATGCCAGTTTCCATTCAATGTTCAGCTTTTATGAGCACTTTTAAAACTTTCCTTTGAACGTATCTGTAGGATGGTGTCCTCAAATGTCTTGTCCAGGTGACAAAATTCTTTATTAACAGATGCAAGAAATGACTACATCCATTGCATACCTCATCTTAGCATGGTTCTCTTAATGATCCGCCTATTTTTAAGAATGGTGCTTCTTCTCTCAAGTTTCTTATGGCTCTGAAATGTTGATGCTTTCATTTCATTAACAATGGCTTCCTAGGCCAAATGTTGGAAAATCTCAAGAAAAGGGGAACTCATTCATTCATTTATGCATACCATAAGCAGTGGGATTCTCATACTGATTACCAGTTCCCTGCTCTCTGGGATTTCTGTTAGTTGACTCAGTACCAGCTATGTACTGAGAACTGTGCTAGGTCCGGAGTGCACCAGGGTGAACCTGCTAGATGTAGCTTCTGATCCAGTGGGGGCTACAGACTCTTACATAGACGGTTATGACGCAGGGGGATGACCTGAAAGAATGGGACGAGAGTGGGTGTTGGCTGATGAACTAGAAGAGTTCTTTCTGCCCCAGAGTGGGAGAAGAAAGAGGTGTGGGATAGAGCAGAATTGCAGGTTGGGTTCTTGGGAAGAAGGCGCTGAGATGGAGTTTAGGGTGTGAGACGTTCCATGGGGTCAAGTCCTGGGAAAGGAAGGCGAAGGAAGCAGGACGGAGCCAAGGAAGAAACTGAGCTGCAATGCAGTCTCAACAAGCCTCAGTCCACCGGGTGTGGGGCTCTGGAGAGAAGATTGCCTGTCACAGGGTTCCTCGTGGGTCTGACACCGCTGGGCCTGTCCCTCCCCCGCCTCCCTCAGCGGCTGGATGCGGCAGCTGTGTGGCTGTCAGCGGTGCCGTCCACTCATGCATTCCTCATGACAGGGCAGCAAGAGCTTCCCTGATGGGGGACCTGGGTCTTCTAGCATCATGTCTATCTCAGAGGGACGACGCCTAGAATAGATAACATCTAAACCAAGATGTGAAGGACAGACACCAGGTACAAAGGTGGGATGGGTGGGGAGTGGGAACAGGTAGAGGGAATAGCCTGTGTGGAAGCTTGGAGGGACTGAAACAGGCCGAGTTCTGGGGAGGCGTGGCCAGGGGTGCAGTGTACAGACATCAGATTGGAAAAGTGGGAAGGGGGCTCGTGGGTCACATGCATGGGGTGTGGACTTCATCCTAAGGGCCATGAGATGCACTTACAGGTGAGTCCACTGTGGCCTCCACTCTGGTTGGTAGGTTGGGAGATGAGGACAGGTGGGGATCAGAGGGATGGAGGCTGGAGGCCCTGTAGGGAGAGTGTGGGTCCCCGGGGAATGCCCCCAGGGAAGGGTGCCTCCTGGGAAGGACGCCTCCCTCCATGTGGAAGTGTGGATTGGCCCATGACTCCCTCTGAGGGAGGAGGCGGAGGCCTCCTGAGCCTTGGGGAGGCCTGGCATCTTCTGCCGTTGCACCATTGGGAGAGGTCCAACTCCACATTTCTCCACCCACGGCTCATCTTATTCCTCTATATCCTCATCAGTTTCCTCTTTCTCATAACATTTTGAAGCAAATCCCAGACATTATGTAATTTAGTCCATAAATATTTCAGGATATATCCCTAAAGATAAGGATATTAAAAACAATAAAATAAAACCATGGAAAACAGTATGGAGGTTCCTCAAAAAACTAAAAAGAGAGTTGTCATATGATCCAGCAATCCTACTCCTGGGCAATACCCAGACAAAGCTATAATTGGAAAACATACATGCACCCCTATGTTCATAGTGGCACTATTTACAATAGCCAAGACATGGAAACAACCTGAATGTCCATCAACAGATGAATGGATAAAGAAGATGTGGTACATATATACAATGGAATATTACTTGGCCATAAGAAAGAATGAAATAATGCCATTTGCAGCAACATGGATGGGCCTAGAGATGATCATACTAAGCGAAGTAAGTCAGAAAGAGAAAGACAAATACCATGTGATATCACTTATATGTAGAATGTAAAAATACAACATAAATGAACATATCTATGAAACAGAAACAGATTCACAGATATAGAGAACCTGTGGCTGCCAAGGGGGAGGGGATTGGGGGAGGGAATGATTGGGAGTTTGGGATTAGCAGATGCAAACTATTATATATAGGACGGATAAATGACAAGGTCCTACTGTATAACACAGGAAACTATATTCAATATCCTGTGTTAAACCATAATGGAAAAGAATATGAAAAAGAATATATGCGTATAATTGATACATAGGTATATATGTATTTCTTGCTATACAGCAGAAATTAACACAACATTGTAAATCAACTATACTTTAATAAAATTAATAAAAAAATAAAACCACAATACTAATATCACCTAAAGAAATTTCATGGTTTCTTGATATCAAATGGGATATCAAACTTTCACTTGTCTCGAAATGTAATAGATGTTAACCTTTTACAGTTGGTTCAAATCAGCATCCAAGCAAGGTCCACTGACTGTGTTTGGCTGATATATTTTTGTCTCTTTTAATTTACATGTTTCTCTCTCATCACTCTTCCCCTCCACCCACAAACCACCCCCACTCCCACAATTTATTTTTTGAAGAAACTGAGTCATTTGTTTGATTTCATTTGTCCAGAGTCTGGATTTTGCTAATTACACCCCCAAAGCATATATTTAACACGGTCCTCTGAATTTTCTCTAAATCGTGAATGAGGAAAATTTTGAATCTAATAAGATGGAGTTTTGAACAGGACTAGACTGGACTGGATTTTAATTCCTCAACTTCACAGGCACACCTTGGGACCTGCCTAGCATTCTGGTAATAGATGGGGAAGAGATTCCACAGGGCACAGGTGAAGGCAGAGATTAGGGAAAATTAAAGCAGCAACGTGCTTGTGTCCTGTACAACTGGTCAACAAACTAAGAACCAAAGCAACTATGAATACCACAAACATTCTGATGTTGATCTCCAGCTCAGTTCCAGTTGATTTCTTGGACGTGCCTATGGATGCTTTCTTTCCTTGAAGTTCTGCCCTATTCTTTTTTTTTTTTTTTAAGTATAGTTGATTTACAAAGTTTCGGTATACAGCAAAGTGATTCAGTTATATACACACACACACACACACACACACATATATATATACATATGCATAATACATGTATATATTCTTTTCCAGATTCTTTTCCATAATAGATTATTGCAAGATATAGATATAGTTCCCTGTTCTATACAGTAGGTTCTTATACATAGATTCTATTCCCATATAGGTCATTACAGAGCATTGAGTAGAGTTCCATGTGCTATACAGTAGGTTCTTTTTAGTTATCTATTTTATATATAGTAGTGTACATGTCAATCCCAATCTCCCAATTTACCCCTTCCAGCTCCCCCCTTCCCCTCTTGGTAACCATAAGTTTGTTTTCTATATCTGTGACTCTATTGCTGTTTTGTAATAGGTTCACTTGTACCATTTTTTTTTAGACTCCACATGTAAGTGACATCATATGCTATTTGTCTTTCAGTGAGAGAAAACTTGGTGATAGACTTGGAACTAGAGCAAGAGGATTGTGCTGGAGATGACAGTTGAATCTAGCTTGTGCAGCCAGACAACTGGCAGGGCCATTGGCCAACACAAGTGACAATGCAAAAAAATAAAGGATCATGTGTTCATTTTGAACTGTCTGAGTCTGAAATGCCACTGAAATGTTTAAGTAAAGACGTCAAGGAAGCAATTGAATGAATGCATCTAGAAGTCAGAGGAAATACCTGGGCTGGAGAAGTAAATATATTCGTTATTTGTAGGTGGGCATTAAACCTATATGTTTGAGGTTTGAGGGGGGGAGATCACATGGAAAAAGTACTGAGAGGGCTTAGGCTGAAGCCTTGAGGAACTTCATGGGAGGAATTGAATGGGAAAGGTCAGCCTTCGATGGAGACAGAAAAGGAAAAACCAAAATAGTAGAAGGAAAACCAGAAGAGAGTGGTGTCCCGGGAACCAAGATTGGATCTGTGTTTTAGAAGGACCCCTATGGCCATTGTACCGTGGATGGTTAGAGTCAGAGAGATGGGTCAGGTGTGCATTTTTTTAAATTCTAAACACTGACGACCTTCAGTCACAGCAAACAAGTAGCCTGAAGTGTGAGCTTTCTGCCTCACTGCTTCACTGATGTAACTGAGGTCTGCTGCCTACAGGAATAAGAGACTCCTAGGAATCAAACGACTGTTTAGTGAGTCACTGGAAAGAATTCTTGATCTTATGTTTCTCTTCCTTTGTTTGTTTCAAATGCAATTTTGCTACACTGAACCCATTTAAAAATAGCTATATCTATGGAAAATTAGGACTAGAGAGCCACTCAGGCTCCTTTTGCTTTAAACCTCGAGTACCTTGTTACCTCACATGAAACAGCAGCAATTATTCTTTTATGGGTCTTCCCAGTTTTCAAACTACATTTGAAATCCCCGTGCAATGAAGATGAAACAGTTCAACTGAAAAGTGGGGACAAAGTTACATTTTCTTGAAAGGGAACAAGTTTTTTTTTTTTAGCTCCAGCTGCTTCGTTAAGAACATTTGATGCCCAGGAAAGAAAAAAGCTACTGGAAAATGGGGCAGGGAAACTTCTCCCACTGTAGCTACTCAGTTTGGATGAGCATATTCCTAAGCATTTTGTAGGAGGCAGTTTTCAGAAGCATTATTCATTCATTCCATAAATATTTATGGACCATCTATTTTGATCCAGGCATTGGGCAAGGCACTAGGATGTTTAAAATCATCTCCAGCATTCCCTTTTAATGCATGACTCTGTGCAGTTGCAAAAAGGAACAGAAAGAGCCAGAGCAGTTGAAGTCTGGACAGCTGAAGGCATTGGCTTAGCTAAGACAGCGAGTCTTTGAGTGTTCCGAGACTAAACCTGTCTACAGCAGCAGATCCACCATGACTCAAGGAAGTCATCCCTGCTGTGTCCTGATATGTACCAGAATGGAACCTGGATGACGAAGGTGATCCAGAAACAGGACGATGGAGGAGGAGAGGGCAGACCCGGACACGCACACCCTGGCCACTTGCCTCACCAATCGTAGGGAAGCCTTGTTCCTAAGGCATCATGTTGGTGTGCTGCTGGTGTGCTGTGTACAATCCAATAAAGATGGGTAATGGTGACCCTGATAAGAACTACACGAACACCGTCACACTTAATCCTCACAGCTACCTTATGCAGTGCTTACGCTTATTATTCCCATTTTAGAGAACAGGAAACTATGACCTAGGTAGGTAGTCACTTGCCTAAGAAGATGCAATAGTGTGAATGCTCGGCCCAGACCTCCCTGACTCCCAGGCCGTGCTCTGAGCCCCCATGTGATTGGGGCCAACCCAGACTTAATAAACCCGGCCATGCTGACTCCATAACCTGTGTTTGTTTCTGCTCCATTCATCCTTTTGCAGTTCTTATGATACCCTGAATTAAAAGAGCCCTTTCAGGCGTGATTTGGGACAAGTTTCTGGCAGGATGGACCAACAGCTGGAGACACCAAGCAACAGCTGGAGTTGCCGTCCCAGGGCCAAGATGGGGCAGACAAGGGGAACGGTGCCCTTTTCAGAACAATCCTGAACAAGGCCCATTTCATGGCTTTCACCTATAGTTGGTCCTCCCAAGGCTTTAGGAGATGTGACAGCTGCATACACTGAGGTTCAGATGTAAGTTCCGCAGCAGGCAAATGGAGGAGCTGGGACGCAAACCACTGTCTTTCCTCTAGGGCTGCTACCTCTGCGCTTGGTGACTAACAGATGCCTGTCATTTACACGTGTGCCATCTGGAGAGAAAGTTCCCGGATGTGCAAATATGTAGCCGGCCAGGCAGGCTTTGTTATCATTTGTTTTCTTTAAATCTCAGAGATGAAAACCTGGTAGTTTCTCCTGAATCTGAGCATGAATGAATCCTTGGGAGAGATGGGTTTGGGGGTTAAATCAGCCAGTTTCACTGAGGCCTAGGTGTGTGTGTGTGTGTGTGTGCGCTGGGCCGTTATATAATCTTGGTAAGTATCGGTACCAGGTGTGGGTGTGGCACCCTGTGGATTATGGGTGTCTTGTTTTTCACTATTTAAAAATATACATTTTGGGGGTGGCTAGCCTTTTACAAGGGTGCTTTTCCTGCAGTGTGTTTTCCTGGCTCTGTGCAGAGTTTGGGGCCTGTCCTGAGGACTATAGGCCTCGCTTGACAGATCCATTCATTGAGTCAATTAATAGTGACTGAATACCTGCTCGAGGCATGTACAGTCAGACCATTGAAAATGGCCGTTCTCTTGCTCTCTGTACATCCCCTGCTTGACCAGTCCCTGTTTCATTCACATGACTATCCAATCCTCTAAATTATAGGGTTTAATCAGTAACTGCCTCATGCTTGCTCCCTGCCCCAGCCACTGGTTTCCCCGGTAACTGATGAGCCCACCTGCTATCAATTCCCCCTGTAAATGGTAGCCTCCTTCTCCCCCAAGAGGCGAAGATTGCTGTCCTGTCCTGCCTGCCGTTTACCATCCATGGTGGTGTGTCCCTCCAGGACCCTGTTGCTTTGGACGTATAAGATCCCCTGTCCAATAAACCACTGATGTCTCTGTTGCTGTCTCTGGGCTCTTTCTTCGGTCTTGAGGCTGGGCAACTACATGGCCTGCAGGCCTGCGAGGTGCAGCCCAACAAGGCGTACAGGTGGATTCTGGAACTTGTCTGTCTGGGCTGGAGTCCTCACTGGTCTACTTAGTAACTCTGCAAATCTGGTTAAGTTCCTTAAACTCTTTGTGCCTCAGTTTCCACATCTGTAAAAAGAAGATAAATAATAGATCCTGCCTTGGGAACTGGTATGGGGATTAAATGAGTTACTGTTTCAGCGCAGAGAGCTCTGCCTGTCTATTGCTCCTGACACAGAGAAGCACAGTGCCATGAACCTGCCCTCCGGGGCTGGCAGTCCAGCTGCAGGGCTAACACTTTGTAAACAGTACAGCACAAGGTCAGAGAAATATGTATCCTGAGATAGGGGCAACAGAGCATCGTGGGGAGGATACCGGACCTGATGGGCTGTTTCTTTTTCTAAGATTTTTTTTCTCAAGTGTCCTGTTCTTCCCTTGTAGTTTTCATGATGTCATTTTTCTAAGGCACAGCCTTCTAGATGTTTAGAAAAAGCCACTGATCTCTCAGTCCAAGCTCCTTATTTTACAGCTAAGGTAACTAGGCCCAGAGAGGTGGAGTGTATTGCCCAGGGTCCAGAGCTTTTTTATGGTAGAACTGAGTCCCAGACCATTGCTCTTTTCCATTAGTCTAAACAGCTTTTTAATGTGTTGGATCTCTAATGTAAAGGGCACAGAGTTCACCTTAACAGCCATCTGTCCACTAGAGCATGAAGCTGGGAGGAGAGAGATATTTCAAATATGCAGAATGGGGACTTCCCTGGCAGCCCAGTGGTTAAGACTTCACTTTCCAATGCAAGGGGTGTGGGTTCGATCTCTGGTCGGGGAGCTAAGATCTTACATGCCTCGCGGCCAAAAAAACAAAGAACCATAAAACAGAAGCCATATTGTAACAAATTCAATAAAGACTTTAAAAATGGTCCACATCAAAAAAAAAGAAAAAAGGCAAGTTTAATAAATAAATAAAATAAAATCTGCAGAATGTCTAGAATCCTCATCTGGGCTCAGAAGTTTACCTAGCACCCCAGGGAAAGCCTTTTTCAAGACTTCCAAGGACAAGAAAACCTGGAGGGAAAGGGGCTGTGCATATGTGTGCCAGCCTAGAAGACATGTAGAACAGTGTTTAGTGGCTACCAAGGCCTGGGAACCCGTTAGTTGTGTTAACTCAATTAATTATTAGTGCCTGCCATGGCCCAGGTACTTTGCTAGACATCAGAAATACCAAAGTAAACAAGATAGTCATAGACCCTGCTTTCATGGAGAAGAGGTTCTCAACATGGGGCAATTTTGCCCCCCAGGGGATATTTGGCAATGTCTGTAGGCATTTTTTTGTTTGTTTAAAACATCTTTTTATTTTTATTTTATTTTATTTTTTTAACATCTTTATTAGAGTATAATTGCTTTACAATGGTGTGTCAGTTTCTGCTTTATAACAAAGTGAATCAGCTATACGTATACATATATCCCCATATCCCCTCCCTCTTGCATCTCCCTCCCTCCCACCCTCCCTATCCCACCCCTCTAAGTGGCCACAAAGCACAGAGCTGATCTCCCTGTGCTATGCGGCTGCTTCCCACTAGCTATCTATTTTACGTTTGGGAGTGTATATATGTCCATGCAACTCTCTCACTTTGTCCCAGCTTCCCCTTCCCCCTCCCCGTGTCCTCAAGTCCATTCTCTAGTAGGTCTCTGCAGGCATTTTTGTTGCTCATGATTTGGGTGGGTGGCAGGGTTGCTACAGGGGTGCTGTCAGCATCCAAGAATACATAGGGGAGCCCCCATGACAAAGAATGGTTCTGCCAAAAATGTCAACAGTGCCGAGGTTGAGAAGACCTGTCATTAAGCATAAAGTCCATGCCAATTAAACAAGTAGTTAAAGTGTAATTAGTGTCACCGTAGAGGAAGCTCAAGACACTGTAAGAACCTCTACTAGGAGGACTTAACCTAGAGAGCAAGGCAGGTCTCTGAGAATATGGGATGTTTAAACTAAACCCCCAAGGAAGAGTGGGGTGTTTCAATGCAAGGGAGTAGGGATGGGAGACCCAGGAAATAGGGGAGAGGGAGTACAGACACCTGGAGGAGAAACAGATCTCTCTTAAGGAATCAAGAGATGTTTAGCGTGGCTGGAGCAGTCTGAAAGTGGAAGTCACAAAAGATGAGTCACAGAGCTTCTCATAAGACATCCCATTGGTATGCATTAGGTGTCCACCAGGAACCGTGCCCTGTTCCCATGCTGGCGAGTCCTACCTGAACCCACTAACAGCACTGCCTTGGAAGAGCTTCTAGTCTCAAGAAGTGAAGGATTTTGGCTTTTATCCTAAGGGCAATGGGAAGCCACGGAAAGGTTTTATCCAGGAGATGACAGAGTAAGATTACCTCTTTGGAAAGCATGCAGAGGATGGAATTGAGGGCAGCAAGAGTGGAGGCAGGAGGACCAGTTGGAGGTTGTTACCATAATCCAGATGGCGGATGAAGATGGCTTGAGTCAATAATGGCACCAACCATTATCGCAAAAGCAAAAGGGCCGGAAAACAGGGGCCCATCAGTGAATGATCAGATTCAGTTTCCTAATGCTGCTGTAGCAAACAACTGCAAGCTTAGTGGCTTAAATCATCACACATTTATCCTCTTACAGTTCTGGAGGTTGGAAGTCTAAAATCAAGGTTTGGACCGGGCTGCACTCATTCTGGAGACTCTAGGGAAGAATCTTGTTTTCTTGCCTTTTCCAGCTTCTAAAGGTTACCTGCATTCCTTGGCTCGTGGTCCCTGCTTCCGTTGTCATATTTCTGTATTCTCCTCCACTTCCACTGTCACATCATCTTCTCTGGCTCAGATCCTCCTACCTTCCTCTTAAAAGGATCCTGTGATTATACTGGGCTACCAGGATAATCAATGATAATCTCTCCTATTTTAAGATTCTTAACTTTCACCTGCAAAGTGCCTTTTGCCGAGGTAACATATTCATAAATTCCAGGGATTAGGACATGGACATGCTAAGGGAGCCATCATTCAGACTACTACAGGTCTCTCACAGCTGCTGCATCCTTGTTCATTACTGTGAAGACCACTCACACTCCTTGCTGATGGATGAGCCCCATTGGTTCTTCTGGAAATGTCAGTCCCACCACCCCTGCCCCCCTAGTCACTCCCTGCATGGGCTCTTTTGGTTCCCACCAACAGGCTCAATGATTTTCAAAAGGGTGTTCTTACCCGGCAAGGATCTCATTTAGATTTGATGGAGAAATCAAAAGCTTTACAGACAAGCAAAAGCTAAGAGAATTCAGCACCACCAAACCAGCTCTACAACAAATGCTAAAGGAACTTCTCTAAGTGGGAAACACAAGAGAAGAAAAGGACCTACAAAAACAAACCCAAAACAATTAAGAAAATGGTCATAGGAACATACATATCGATTATTACCTTAAACGTGAATGGATTAAATGCCCCAACCAAAAGACATAGACTAGCTGAATGGATACAAAAACAAGACCCATATATATGCTGTCTACAAGAGACCCACTTTAGACCTAGGGACACATACAGACTGAAAGTGAGGGGATGGAAAAAGATATTCCATGCAAATGGAAATCAAAAGAAAGCTGGAGTAGCTATACTCATATCAGATAAAATAGACTTTAAAATAAAGAATCTTACAAAAGACAAGGAAGGACACTATATAATGATCCAGGGATCAATCCAAGAAGAAGATATAACAATTATAAATATATATGCACCCAACATAGGAGCACCTCAATACATAAGGCAACTGCTAACAGCTATAAAAGAGGAAACCGACAGTAACACAATAATAGTGGGGGACTTTAACACCTCACTTACACCAATGGACAGATCATCCAAAATGAAAATAAATAAGGAAACAGAAGCTTTAAATGACACAATAGACCAGATAGATTTAATTGATATATATCGGACATTCCATCCAAAAACAGCAGATTACACGTTCTTCTCAAGTGCGCACGGAACATTCTCCAAGATAGACCACATCTTGGGTCACAAATCAAGCCTCAGTAAATTTAAGAAAATTGAAATCATATCAAGCATCTTTTCTGACCACAACGCTATGAGATTAGAAATGAATTACAGGGAAAAAAACCTAAAAAGGACAAACACATGGAGGCTAAACAATACGTTACTAAATAACCAAGAGATCACTGAAGAAATCAAAGAGGAAATCAAAAAATACCTAGAGACAAATGACAATGAAAACACGACGACCCAAAACCTATGGGATGCAGCAAAAGCAGTTCTAAGAGGGAAGTTTATAGCTATACAAGCCTACCTAAAGAAACAAGAAAAAGCTCAAGTAAACAATCTAACCTTACACCTAAAGAAACTAGAGAAAGAAGAACAAACAAAACCCAAAGTTAGCAGAAGGAAAGAAATCATAAAGATCAGAGCAGAAATAAATGAAATAGAAACAAAGAAAACAATAGCAAAGATCAATAAAACTAAAAGTTGGTTCTTTGAGAAGATAAACAAAATTGATAAGCCATTAGCCAGACTCATCAAGAAAAAGAGGGAGAGGACTCAAATCAATAAAATCAGAAATGAAAAAGGAGAAGTTACAACAGACACTGCAGAAATACAAAGCATCCTAAGAGACTACTACAAGCAACTTTATGCCAATAAAATGGACAACCTGGAAGAAATGGACAAATTCTTAGAAAGGTATAACCTTCCAAGACTGAACGAGGAAGAAATAGAAAATATGAACAGACCAATCACAAGTAATGAAATTGAAACTGTGATTAAAAATCTTCCAACAAACAAAAGTCCAGGACCAGATGGCTTCACAGGTGAATTCTATCAAACATTTAGAGAAGAGCTAACACCCATCCTTCTCAAACTCTTCCAAAAAATTGCAGAGGAAGGAACACTCCCAAACTCATTCTATGAGGCCACCATCACCCTGATACCAAAACCAGACAAAGACACTACAAAAAAAGAAAATTACAGACCAATATCACTGATGAATATAGATGCAAAAATCCTCAACAAAATACTAGCAAACAGAATCCAACAACACATTAAAAGGATCATACACCACGATCAAATGGGATTTATCCCAGGGATGCAAGGATTCTTCAATATACGCAAATCAATCAATGTGATACACCATATTAACAAATTGAAGTATAAAAACCATATGATCATCTCAATAGATGCAGAAAAAGCTTTTGACAAAATTCAACACCCATTTCTGATAAAAACTCTCCAGAAAGTGGGCATAGAGGGAACCTACCTCAACATAATAAAGGCCATATATGACAAACCCACAGCAAACATCATTCTCAATGGTGAAAAACTGAAAGCATTTCCTCTAAGATCAGGAACGAGACAAGGATGTCCACTCTCACCACTATTATTCAACATAGTTTTGGAAGTCCTAGCCACGGCAATCAGAGAAGAAAAAGAAATAAAAGGAATACAAATTGGAAAAGAAGAAGTAAAACTGTCACTGTTTGCGGATGACATGATACTATACATAGAGAATCCTAAAACTGCCACCAGAAAACTGCTAGAGCTAATTAATGAATATGGTAAAGTTGCAGGATACAAAATTAATGCACAGAAATCTCTTGCATTCCTATACACTAACGATAAAAAATCTGAAAGAGAAATTATGGAAACACTCCCGTTTACCATTGCAACAAAAAGAATAAAATACCTAGGAATAAACCTACCTAGGGAGACAAAAGACCTGTATGCAGAAAACTATAAGACACTGATGAAAGAAATTAAAGATGATACTAACAGATGGAGAGATATACCATGTTCTTGGATTGGAAGAATCAACATTGTGAAAATGAGTATACTACCCAAAGCGATCTACAGATTCAATGCAATCCCTATCAAATTACCAATGGCATTTTTTACGGAGCTAGAACAAATCATCTTAAAATTTGTATGGAGACACAAAAGACCCCGAATAGGCAAAGAAGTCTTGAGGCAAAAAAATGGAGCTGGAGGAATCAGACTCCCTGACTTCAGACTATACTACAAAGCTACAGTAATCAAGACAATATGGTACTGGCACAAAAACAGAAACATAGATCAATGGAACAAGATAGAAAGCCCAGAGATTAACCCACGCACCTATGGTCAACTAATCTATGACAAAGGAGGCAAAGATATACAATGGAGAAAAGATAGTCTCTTCAATAAGTGGTGCTGGGAAAACTGGACAGCTACATGTAAAAGAATGAAATTAGAGTACTCCCTAACACCATACACAAAAATAAACTCAAAATGGATTAGAGACCTAAATATAAGACTGGACACTATAAAACTCTTAGAGGAAAACATAGGAAGAACACTCTTTGACATAAATCACAGCAAGATCTTTTTTGATCCACCTCCTAGAGTAATGGAAATAAAAACAAAAATAAACAAGTGGGACCTAATGAAACTTCAAAGCTTTTGCACAGCAAAGGAAACCATAAACAAGACGAAAAGACAACCCTCAGAATGGGAGAAAATATTTGCAAATGAATCAACGGACAAAGGATTAATCTCCAAAATATATAAACAGCTCATTCAGCTCAATATCAAAGAAACAAACACCCCAATCCAAAAATGGGCAGAAGACCTAAATAGACATTTCTCCAAAGAAGACATACAGACGGCCACGAAGCACATGAAAAGATGCTCAACACCACTAATTATTAGAGAAATGCAAATCAAAACTACAATGAGGTATCACCTCACTCCTGTCAGAAAATCTACAAACAACAAATGCTGGAGAGGGTGTGGTGAAAAGGGAACCCTCTTGCACTGTTGGTGGGAATGTAAATTGATACAGCCACTATGGAGAACAATATGGAGGTTCCGTAAAAAACTAAAAATAGAATTACCATATGACCCAGCAATCCCACTACTGGGCATATACCCAGAGAAAACCGTAATTCAAAAAGACACATGCACCCGAATGTTCATTGCAGCACTATTTACAATAGCCAGGTCATGGAAGCAACCTAAATGCCCATCAACAGACGAATGGATAAAGAAGTTGCGGTACATATATACAATGGAATATTACTCAGCCATAAAAAGGAACGAAATTGAGTCATTTGTTGAGACGTGGATGGATCTAGAGACTGTCATACAGAGTGAAGTAAGTCAGAAAGAGAAAAACAAATATCGTATATTAATGCATGTATGCGGAACCTAGAAAAATGGTACAGATGAGCCAGTTTGCAGGGCAGAAGTTGAGACACAGATGTAGAGAATGGACATATGGACACCAAGGGGGGAAAACTGCGGTGGGGTGGGGATGGTGGTGTGCTGAATTGGGCGATTGGGATTGACATGTATACACTGATGTGTATAAAACTGATGCCTAATAAGAACCTGCAGTATAAAAAAACAAACAAAACAACTAATACTAAACTTTCATTGGGTTATTTGTATGGAAATATGTTAATATAAATGTTTCAGACATTAAAAAAAAAAAAAAAGAATACATATTTTTCTGTAGTTGAAAAAAAAAAAAAAAAGGGTGTTCTGAGTCAGGGTGACAAAATTAGGGGCTTCCAGGCTCAGATCCACATTTGTCCCCAAGACTCTACCTAGATGTTGAGCTGAGGGGCAGACTCACCTTTCCATTCATTTATTCCAGCGTTATGAAAGAGGTTAAAAAACAAAACAAACAAAAGCCCCAAAAAACAAAATAAACAAACAAAAACCCCTCTGATTTACCATGATCAGTTATGCTTCTTTTAAGATGCTATCATTGCCATGGTGACCAGAGGCTAAAGAGAGTCTCACCTCTTTCCCATTTCCCAACCCTCTATACATTTCCTCAGCAAGTCTCCATTGCATTCACTTATGGATATCTCAGGGGCACTCTCCTACCTAAAGAAAATCCTCTTTCTGCTTTCTGCAAGTGGGCATCTCTCTGACCAGTGAATCCAGCCTCCAGGATTGATAGGGCATAAGCTGGCAGCTCTTGACCTGCCTCCTCCAGACAGATGGAGGAGGAACTGGCTGATGTGCTCCCAATGAATAAATAATAAGCATCCTGCTGCCAAGTCTCTGTGTGCTGTGAGTGTCAATGCCTGCAACGGGGAGAGATGTGGGGAGGGATCAAGGGAGGATGGAGCTGGTCCAGGGCCCAGAGAGAACAAGAGCCACTGAATCCACTTGTTAGAACCCCTCTTCTGCACTCCATTCCACGATGACACATCACGTCCCGTGATTACATACCTCATGCCCCCCACCGCCATGGTCTGGTGTCCATCAAGGTCCAGGAGGCTGGACTGGAGAGACTGAGGTGTAAGATCTAGGACGGAAGGATGTGATGTTGTTTTCAGCTGTGTGACTTCAGGCAGGGCAATCTGCCAAGCACAGCCTCCCCATCTGCAAGCTGTGATCAAGACCTCTGCCCCACCTGCTCTGTGGGATCCTTGTGAGTGAGGGTCAGATCAGATCACTGGTATGAAGGTGCTTTCTGAACTTGGTATGAGACTGCACACATGATGATGATGATGATGATGATGGTGGTGGTAGTGGTGACAGTGTCATAAAATTGGAATCATACCGTATGTAACATTTTCAGACTGGTTTCTGTCACTTAGCACTTAAGTTTCCTCCATGGATTTTCATGGCTTGATAACGCATTACTTTTTATGGCTGAGTTGTATTCCACTGTATGGATATGCCACACTTAGTTTACCTATTCACCTATTGAGGTACATCTTGGTTGCTTCCGAGTTTAAAGCTGCTATAAATATTCATGTGCAGGTCTTGTGTGGACATAAGTTTTCAACTCATTTGGGTAAGTATCTGGGAGCATGATGATTGCTGGATCATATGGCAAGCTCATGTTTAACTTTGTAAGAAACTGCCAAATTATCTTCTAAAACGGCTGAACCACTTTGCATTCCCATCAGCAATGAATGAGAGTTTCTGTTACACCACATTCTTGCAAGCATCTGCTGTTGCCATTGCTTTGGATTTAAGCCACTCTAATAGGTCTGTAGTAGTATCTTATTGTTTTAATTTGCAATTCCCTAACAACATATAATGTCGAGCATTTTTTCATATGTTTATGTGCCATCTGTATGTCTTCGTTGGCAAGCTGTCTGTTTAGAATTCTTGGCCATTTTAAAATTAGGTTGTTTTCTTGTTGTTGAGTTTTAAAGGTTCTTTGTGTACTTTGTTAACAGTCCTTTATCAGATATGTGTTTTGCTGAGATTTTCTCCCAGTCTGTGCCCGTTTTTTCATTCCCTTAATAGTGTCTTTCGCAGAGCAGTTTTTACAATTTTAATGAAGTTCAACTTATCAGTTTTTTCTTTCATAGATTGTGCTTTTGTTGTTGTATCTAAAAAGCAATTGCCAAATGCAAAATCATTTAGATTTTTTCCTGTGTTATCTTCTAGAAGTTTTATAGATTTGTGTTTTACAAATGTAAAGTCTATGGTCCATTTTGAGTTCATTTTTGTGAAAGATGTAAAGTCCACGTCTAGATTCACTGTTTTGCATGTGGATGTCCTGTTGGTCCAGCACTATTTGTTCAAAAGACTATCCATTCCCCATTGAATTGCCTTTGTTCTTTTGTCAACGATCAGTTGACTATATTTGTGTGTGTCTCTATCTGGACTCTCTATTCTGTTCCATTGATCTATTTGTCTATTCTTTCACCAGTACCACACTGTCTTGATTACTGTAGCTCTATAGTAAGTCTTCAAATCAGGTGGTGTCAGTCCTCCAATTCTGTTCTTCAGTACTCCGTTAGTTATTCTCAGTCTTTTTAGTGGTAACTTTAGAATTGTTCCTTGATATCCACAAATAGCTTGCTGGGATTTTGATTTCAATTGCATTTTTGATCAAGCTGGGAAGAACTGACATTTCTACATATTTGAGTCTTTCTATTCATAAACATGGAATACCTCTCAATTTATTTAGTTCTTCTTTGACTTCTATCATCAGTGTTTTGTAGTTTTCCTCATATAGATCTTATAGAAATGTTGTTAGATTTATCTCTAAGTATTTCTATTTTGGGGGGGTGCTAACGTAAATGGTGCTGTGCTTTTTATTTTAAATCCCAGTTGTTCATTGGCTGGTATATAAGAAAGCAATTAACTTTGTATCCTGCAAGCTTGCTATAGTCATTTATTAGTTTTGGGAGTTTTTTGGTTGATTCTTTGGGATTTTCTATAGAGACAATCATGTCATCTGCAAACACAGATGGTTTTATTTCTTCCTTCCCAGTTTGTATACCTGTTATTTCTTTTTCTTTTTTCTTTTTTTTTCTGCTTTATTACATTAGCTAGGACTTCCAGTACAACGTTGAAAAGAGTATTGAGAGGACACATCTTTGCCTTGTTCCTGGTCATAGGGAGAAAGCATCTAGTTTCTCACCATCAGGTATGATGTTAACTGTAGATTTTTGGTAGATATTATTTTTTATTGAATTTTTAAAGTTGAGGTATAGTTGATTTATAATATGGCAGCTCTTCCTTACCAAGTTGAGGAGGCTCCCCTCTATACCTAGTTTTCTGAGACTTTTCATCATGAAATGGGTGTTGGATTTTGTCAAATGCTTTTTCTGCACGTATTGATATAATCATACTTTTTTTTCTTCCTTAACTTGTTGATGTAGTGGATTACATTAGTTGATTTTAGAATGTTTAACCAGCTTTTTACACATTGTTTGATTTGATCTGCTAATACTTTGTTGAGGATTTTTGCATCTATGTTCATTTTTTAAAAACTCTTCATGTGAGCCAAATATAGTTTGGTTGAGGGTCACTGACATAGAGAAACACTCAGCCATGTATTCTGAGAAGTATATGTCTGGGGATATTCATTGAAGCATTGTTCATAATAGATAATATTGGAAAACACATAAGTGTCCATTAATAGAAAAGTAGCTAAATCAACTATGGTACATTCATACTGTAGAACACTGACAGTTAAAATAGAATGGGTAGACTTATACATACCGACTTGTTAAGATGTCTGGAAGATATTTTTAAATGAAAAAAGGTATGTTGTAAAATAATTGCTAGTATAATCCTATTTTTATTTACCTCCTAAAAATTGTATATTTCTCCATGTTTGTAGGTATGTAAGGGCATAGAGAAAGGCCTGGAAGGAGGAATTAATAAATTGATTACTCTGGGAAAAGTAGTGAGATTGAATTGGGGTCTCATTATCTTTATTACTTAGAATTTTTACAGTGACAATGTATTAGTATAGTATTTGTGCACTAAAATATATTTTTAAATTAAGATGGTGCTTACTAAGTCCCAGACCCTGTGAAAAGTTGCAAAAACTCCAAAATGAATAATACATGGTCCCTGTTCTAAAGGGCTTATAATCTGATGGAAGGGATAGACCTGTAAGAACAAGAACAATAAAATATCATTCATACTATGGTGAAAATCTGTACAGGTCACAGTGGGAGTTTAAAGGAGGAAGAATCAATTAATTCTACCTTTGGGTGGGTGGTCAGGATAAGGAAAGGCATCATGGAGGTAGCAACCCGGAGCTGCATCTTAAAAGATGAGTCGTGTTAAATTAATTAACCCAGGAGGCCACTAGACAGAGATGGCTCTAATGTCGTGGTCGCCTACATAGCAAACCAAAACCCAAGATTGTAGAGGCTTCAAGGTTACAAAATCAAAACCCAAAGACAACTAATCACAGACAACTGGGCTTTAAGCTATAGCCAATCAGTAATGTCCTTGCTTTGTTTCCACCTTCTCTCTGTAGAAGTTTCTCCCCGGCTCCTGTCGTTGGAGCACTCCTAACCACTTCTGGTTTGGCGCTGCTCAATTCAAATCAATAAATATTCAAAGAAACCCTTCACATTTTTAATATACTTCAGTTTAACTTTGAGCAGTAGAGAGTTGCCAGGCCCTTGGGGTGTGGGAATGGGGTGGAGTGGCGAACCCCGGGAGAGAGGCTGGATGGGAGTTCCAGGCAGAGGGGACCTTGTGCACAAAGGCGAGGAGGCATGTTTGGTGTGTTTGGGGATTGTGTGGCTATGTCAAATGTTCAAAACAGGTAAGACAGAAGGTAAGACGGAAGAGGCACAGGGAAATACGTTCAATATCCTGGGATAAACCATAATGGAAAAGAATATAAAAAAGAATGTATATATATATGTATAACTGAGTCATTTTGCTGTACGGCAGAAATTAACACAACACTGTAAACCAGCCGTACTTCCATAAGATTAATTTAAAAAAAAAAGACTGAAGAGGTTAGCCCAGGGCTTGGGGCACGGAGGGTGCGCCTTCATGTTCAGAAAGTCACAGGGAGAAGGGGTATCACGTGCCATGCGCAGTGCTGGGCTTGCATAGCCTTGAAATGAACATGCCTCGGGAGAAAGCAGCTCCTGTGACTGTGTCTTGTGTTCTAAATCCAGCTCCCCCACTTCAGAGCAGTGGAATCATTCTCAAATTATACCCGGCCCTCCGTCTCCTCATTTCTCAAATGGAGATCAGCATATCTCCCTCATAGGGCCCTTGTGTATAACATATGATATAAAATATAGGATCACCAGCAGTGAGAGTCCCCTCGCTTCCCTCTCCCATGCCCCCTCCTGTCTTCCCCGTAGGCAGGCACTCCTCACACAGACCTTCCTTCTTCCTCCCCAAGCCCAGTCCAAGATCCAGGGGCCAGAGGAAAGCCTCTGCCCCCGCAGGAGGAAGTGGAAAGTCAGTGTGGGAAAGGGCTCCAGGAGCGGCAAGGGTCTCCTGAATCTGGGTATGAGAAGTTGGTGGCAGAGGAGATCTGGGCCAGTGTCCTGACCCCCAGTCCCACACCGCAGGGAGCTCTGGTTTCTCCTCTCTAACTGTTTCTGGGAACTGTGCCTGCAAATATTTCTCTCTGGATTCATCTGCACTTTCAAAACCTCTGAATTAAAATGTTCTAAGCTACCGTGAACTAAGAACCCAGCTGGCTCCTTTAAAGGTCACCTTAAAATCTTTACAAGCAAAAGGAATTAGGTTTTCCTCTGAACACTGTGTCCTTAATAATAACACTCCTGGGCACTTGTCTCCGTGTTATGCGTTTCAAAATGCCTTGCCTGACCTCATCTCATCTGATTCTCTTAAAACGCCACAAGTAGCCGAGTGGGGCAGGTATTACCAGCCTCAGTTTACAGATGAAGAAACCAAAGCTCAGAGAGTGTGTGTCCTACAGAGCTCGTCAGTAGCAGAAATGAGATCATCTCAGGGCTCTTTCCTCCATATAGGACAGGACATGGGCCCGCCCAGCCATGTGGCCATGGGAGACAAACACCCTCTGAGCAGCCGCGATGCAAAGGGAACCCAAATTTGGGAGGCAGACAGCGCAGGGAGGTCCATATCTGACCCCATAATCTGTGTGGCCCCAGATGAGATGCTGTCTAGAGCTCATTTTTTCTCTTTACGAAACAGGAACAAGGCCCTGTGCCTAGATCATGGCATTTTGTAAAAGTCAAACCAGATGATGCCAAAGAGCGTGCTTTCAAAATATGGCACGCCAGTTGTATTGAGGGAGGAGGATTCTTTGGGCTGCTATCGATGCCATTGCTATTAGGGACAGCTACATTGCTGGCTACTTGGAGGACTGAACACATGCAGAGAGCCTGGTTCAGTGCCTGGCACACAGTAGGTACTCAGTAAGTGGAGTTATTTTCATTATGTGCTGTGAATCAGTAACTTCCCATTTGGTCTCCAGTTTTATGTCCCCCAGGACCATCGGGAATCCCTAACATCAGCTGGAGACAGCAGAGGTCCACAGAAAAAAAAAGGCAATTTAACAGGTCAGTGGAACGGCGATTCATAGCCCCTGACCCTACAGAGACCAGGTGACCCGAGACCAGGTCCATTGGGCTCAGAGGGAATTCTCCTGGTCTCAAAATTCATATCATGGAATAACAATACCATTCAGTTCCTGGGGATTTGTGGAAAATCTCTGCCTTTACTGTTTCGTCTTCCTGCCTGCCTGCAGGTCTTAGTATGGCTCCTTGGCTTCTGTGACTCAGTGAATGGGGACAGGGGAAGTGTCTGGAACACAAATCCCTACTTCTGGCATGAATGGCTTTTACTATTTTTGGAGGCTTTTCAATTCTGGGCTTAAATGAGGCTTTGGGAACTCTCTGGAATTTCCCCTATTCATGCCCCAATTAGCAGGGACAATAAAGGGTTATTTGTGTTTGCTTCTCCTCATAGCCAAGCTGGGGGCACCCATTAACAAGCAGTGGGGAAGTGATTTGGGGGCGGTAATGGGTCTGTTCTCCTAGCATTGGCATTCAAGGGCTGGAGAACTTTCGTTCAACACATATTTATTGGTCCCTACTTTGAACTTGAAACTAAGCTGGGTTCTGGTAATACATCAATAAAAATAGGGTCCCTGACCTTAAAGAATTCATAGTTTATTAGAGAATGCCAGTAATTAGTCAGGCAAGTGCAATTCAGTGAGATAGGTGTTCTAGAAACATGGGAAAGAGGTGTTTTAAACAATTTTGGGGTGTGTGTCAGGAAAGGCTCAAGTGAAGAGTGAGAAAAAGGAAGCTAAAGATAGGATGCAATGGCACCATTATTACACGTAGGACCCTGGACAAATCTCTCCATCTTTATGGACTCCCATTTCTTTATGTAAGAGTAAAAGAGAATGGTTGCATTTTGCTATCTCTAAAGTAACTTACAACTCCAAAATTCTATGAAATTTTTAATTTAAATTTTCTAAAATATTAGTTGCATGCCCAAATAAAGCTATAGCTATCGAAATCTAAAAAGAAAAAAAAAATTCATCCATGTGTTTTAGAAACAAAAAAGATGGGGGGAAGGAATAAATTAGGAGTTTGGGATTAACATATTCACACTACTATATACAAAATAGATAACCAACAAGGACGTACTGTATAGCACAGAGAACTATACTCAGTATCTTATAATAACCTATAAGGGAAAAGAATCTGAAAAAGAATATATATATAACTAACTGAATCACTTTGCTGTACACCTGAAACTAACACAACATTGTAAATCAACTATACTAAAAAAAAAAAAAAAAAGGTCATCTTTGTTGAAAAAAAATAAAATCAGGAAACCTCCCCCCCATAAAATAACATAAGAAAGATAGACTCCAATGGGATATTGAAGGGACAATATCCAATGGGATATTTAAGAGATAAGAGGAGCCACAGAGGAAACTGAGCAGTAGCCGTGAAACCAGGAGAAAACAGGACATGTAAGCAAGGAAGGAGAAAAAAACAAAGGGCAAAGTGCTCAACAGGAAGCCGCAAACTGAAAAGTGTTTGCTAGGGGCTTCCCTGGTGGCGCAGTGGTTGAGAATCCGCCTGCTAATGCAGGGGACACGGGTTCGAGCCCTGGTCTGGGAAGATCCCACATGCCGCGGAGCAACTAAGCCCGTGAGCCACAACTACTGAGCCTGCGCGTCTGGAGCCTGTGCTCCGCAACAAGAGAGGCCGCGATAGTGAGAGGCCTGCGCGCTGCGATGAAGAGTGGCCCCCGCTTGCCGCAACTAGAGAAAGCCCTCGTACAGAAACGAAGACCCAACACAGCCAAAAATAAATAAATAAATAAATAAATAAATAAGTGAAATTCTTTCAAAAAAAAAAAAAAAGTGTTTGCTAGATTTGACCACCAGGTCAATGGAAATACTTAAGACAGCAATTTCACTGGCGTGGTGAGGGAGAGAGACCCAGACCTCGGGGGTTATAGATGGGGTGGGATGTAAATATCAATCACTCTTTCAAGAAACCTGGCTGGAAATATGGCAAAATCTTGAATCTGGGTAAATACAGTACACAGGTGAACAATGTACTATTCTTGTCTGAAGAGATTTATACTACTAATTGTATTGTATTGGCTGAAGGAAAAAAGAGCAAGAGAGCAGTGGCTAGGTTGAATATGACTGGCAGAGGGTTTGCTTTTTTTAATGAGAGGCTTGAACATATTTAAATCCTGGTGAAAAGAAGGGGATAGAAATTGAAAGGGAGAGAAGGGTGATTAAGGGAGAAGGAAGGGGGGGATGGAATCAAACACAAGGGGAAGGAATTGTCTTAATGACCAGGAGAAACACATCTTTTGAGAAGGATGAGGGCCAGAAAAATTGTGGAGATCCCTCTTGATTAGCCTTACTTTATCAAGTTAAGGCAAAGTTATCCAGTGGGAGTCATGGCCAGAGGAAAGTTCTAGAGCAGCTGTTGGAGGCAACAAGTAAGGCAGAGCAAGTGCAGGTGTGTAGTTCTGAATTTCGCAAAGATATTCCCCCACACGCTCCCAGCCCTGCACTGAACCCTAAGTTCTGCCCAGTCCAGAACTAAGGGATGACCTTGTCATTTGCACCAAAGTTTTGTGTGTGATAGCTGTGGCTTCGGACTGGACTGCTGACTAGGGACCTGCAAAAGGCTTGCCAGATAGCCTTGAGGCCCTTCTGAATTTGGAGACCTTGAGTTCATTGGCAATGACTTCAGTCTGCAGATGAGTATGACCGTTTCTTGCCATGTTTTGAAGTTTGAGAATAAGAAGGGAGAAATCAGATGGGCTGAAATCATCTACAGTTGCGGTTTTTCCAGGTGAGTGAAAGAATAATGTCAATGGGATAACGTAGTTGGAGGTGTAACAAGAAATTTAGTGATGGTCCACGGGGTCAACACTGCAGAGCGGCAGATGTGAAGACAGGCTGATAGATGGGAGGTGAGGAGGATGGAGGAATAGAGGACAGGGAGATTTTGATAAGGTCCAAGAACAGATAAGATGCATGCAAGAAAGGGCAAGTTCAGGAAGAACGGAGGTTGGGATGAGAGCTCATTGCATGGTATTTAACAGCTAGGAGCTGTCATGTTTCTTTTGTAGAAGAGTTCCAGGTAATGACAAGGTCTAGGTGTGGCCATAGGAAGGGCTAAGGTCAGGGGGAGATGAAGAGTGATGAGACAGAGATGTGAGCTGGGGGTTGGATGGCCCGTCCACAGTGACACGGGGCTTCTCTGGTGATGGCGGGATGGGAGTGATGAGGAAGACGCAGGACGCAGGATCAATGGTGAAGTCTTCCGTGAGTGTGTGTGTGTGTGTGTGTGTGTGTGTGTGTGTGTGTGTGTGTTTCTGAAGACCATATAAAGATTGTAGGTGTTTCTTGTCCTTTTCATGGAAAAATTATGTTACAGTACTTGACATCAGCTTGTATTTCAGAAAACTGCAAAATAGGAAAAGCTTGTCTGTGGAGTACCCTGCCATTTTTCATGCAGACTTGGTTTTGACTATCGTCCTGTATCTATGACCTTTATGCAGGGGTTAGAACTCAGATGTATTTTTCGGGGGCGGGGAAGGTCAACATTTAACCCACTATAGGAGGCTGAGACAGGAATTCGAGCATTTGTGTGTGGAGGGGTGGACGAGCTTCATGTGAACAGCTGGAGGGCAGCCCGCAAGTTGACAAAACAGGAAGGAGCCTCTGAAAAAGAATGCTTCAGCCAGGCTCATAGACCTGTCCTCTACCACAGCTGGACACTCTCTGCCTCAGGGATCACTGACATCCTTTGTGCAGGATCTTTTGACACCCCAGAGAGGATTCAGCTGGAGGACCCTGAGCTGCCTTCCAATTCTGAGATTCTGTAAGAGATCCTTCCAGATGCTGGCACTTCTAAGGTTGATGACTGTTTTGAAGGAATCATGAAATCAAGAGAGTAAGAAACTGAGAGAAGGCTGGCAAACAATTGTCTAGAAAGATGAGAGGCCCTGTGTTTGCTGTGTCTGGCTTAGGTGAGGCTCCTGAATGCAGAAACTCACTTCTGGGAAGGGTGTTGAGGACAGGGGGGACCTGGCAGCGACCCGTGCACACACCGGGTGGGTTTCCTCCGGCCGCCTGGCCCCGGCCACTCTGCAGGGCTCCCAGCTGTATAAGAGGCAGCTGGCAAAGTGCACGGTTCTCCATGGCTGCTCCCGGGGACCAGCAGTAGCACCTTGCGACCTGTGAGAAATATACATTCCCAGGCTCTCCCTGGACTTCCTGAGTCAGACACTCTGGGAATGGGGCCCGGAAGCCCGTGTATCAACCAGCCTTGCAGCTGAATCTGAAGCCCACCACAGGTTGGGATGACTGGCACGTGGTTAAGAGCTCAGTCTTAGGTATCACATATACCTTGATTTGAATTCCAGCTCTCTCACCTGTGTGACTCTAGACAAGTTACCTAACCTCTCTGAGCTCTGGTCTTCTCAGAGGTAAAATGGCAATACCTATTTTATGAGTTTCAGATAATTAAAAGAGGTAATAGTTGTAAAGAAATTTGTATAGCAAATACCAAAAAATAACAATAGCTATTGTTATTAGGCCAATAGTGGCCAGTGGTCTCTTCCACGTTGTATACTTAGAATGACCACCTTTAAATCTGTGGCTTCAGCTACCAGGTCCCTGTCTTTTCTATACCCCAAGTTTGTCAGATGAGGCTTCTTGGCTGACACTCGACCTGTCAATTCAATTCTGCCCCAACTTCAGCTTGACCAATTCTGTTCATAGAATGGAGAGCTGTCAGCTTGACCTGGCCTAATAAATTAGTTCCTGTGAAGAGGCTGATGCACGTTCCCTGTGGAGCTGCAAGCCAGCATTGTGACTCCAGAACCGGGAACCAGCATGAGCCGAATGGCGAGGCCAGATTGCGTTCTGGGCAATCTGAACGCTGCCTGGTTGGGTAGTGGCCTTCGCTTCCTGCTACCAGACTTACTATTGTCTGTTTTTCACAATATGTTTTCTTTGAGGGATTTGAAGTGCTTGAAAGGTCTGTTTTTTTCATAACTCACATCCACAAAGAATGTCTGCGCACATTTTTTTCTCTCGTTTGAGCATATCCTGACCGCTGTGTGAAACAGGCAGAACAGGGCATGTTTCTCCATTTCCTAGATGAGGAGACTGAGTCCTTGGGGGTGAAATGACTTGTCTAAATTAAGGTCACACAGCTGGTGGGCATAGTGCCGGAATATAACCCACTTTCCTGAGTTCTGATCTAGTGCTCCTTCAAATAGACCACAGGACTTCCTAGAATGAAAACGAAAGTTT
The DNA here is from genome assembly GCF_028023285.1 of Balaenoptera ricei. Lineage (NCBI taxonomy): Eukaryota > Metazoa > Chordata > Mammalia > Artiodactyla > Balaenopteridae > Balaenoptera > Balaenoptera ricei. Next base: position 41,403,727 of record NC_082646.1, on the reverse strand, counting down.
CTCCAAACCAGGGGACCTGAGCTCTAGAAGGAAGACATTTTTTGTCTGAAATTCCCTTTTCTCTACTGAAAATCATCTTTCTTGCTGCTATTTGACCTAATTTCCTCTGGCTCGAGTCTCAGTGGGGAAGAGGAAGACCCTTGGGACAAGAAAACAAGAAATTCCTTCCCTGCACCTCAAGTCTGGGTCACCACCTGCTCCCCTGACCCCAGGACATTTGACTTCCTGGGGAGCTTAGGATGGGTCAGGCCAGCCCCGGGAGATGGGGTAAAAATGAGAAGCTGCTGCTTGTTTTGCAAGGAGCATCTGGGACAAGGGGCTCTCTCTGACAATTTTTGCATGAACTCAATGCCTACTCTGGATGAGAAACATTTTCTTTTTTCTAAACTGGGCTTACCTAATCCTTTTCTCTTTAAAGTAAATATGGTAACAACCTTTCTGGCCCACCTTCAACCCTACCTTGATGTGGGGATCTGGCCGGGTGGCAGGGCTGAGGAGCCGGGCTTGGCCCTGTGGTGACAGAGAGGGACACTGTCTTTTCCTTGAAACAGCTGTTGGCATCCAGCAACATGCCAAACCCATATTCAAGGTTATTGGCCTCCCTACAGCCCGCTGGCCAGCTCCTTTGTGGGGAGGAAAGGCAGGAGTTGAAAGTTGCCGATTTTGTGTGCCACCTCTTCAGTCTCCTACTTCTCCCAAACACACAAGCTCTTTGCTCCTTGGCTCGAAAGGCCTGAGAGAGCCCGGCTCTGGGTTGTCCTCCTGTGAGGGTCTGGAGTGGATTGATGGTGAGGGGTGGGCAGTGGGGACACCTGAGATTGGGTGTAGGCCTGAACGCACAGTCTGCCTGGCACATGACCATCCCGGTTAGCAGGCGGTCCTGTGGCAGGGATGGGGGAGTCTGCACCCGGGCATCACCCCAGCTACAGCATTGTTGCCATAGCGACCAGCCCTTATAGCTGCTAAGAGAACCTGGTCCCACACAGGCCCTGGGGAAAGGCAGCTTCAGAGGTGGGACATGGCTCCAAGCCTCTCCGTTTCTCTCCCATCTTTGTCCTTTTCTCAGGCAGCTCGGGCTGCCATAACAAGTTACAGTAGTCTGGTGGCTTAAACAAAAATGTATTTCCTCAGCGTGCTGGAGGCTGCGAAAACCAAGAACAAGGTGCTGGCTGATTTAGTTCCTGGTGAGGACCCCCCCTCCTAGCTTGTACAAGGCTTCTCACCGTGTCCTCACATGGACTTTCCTTGGTGTGTGCACTTGGGAAGACAGAGAAATTCAATTCAGTTCAATTTTGCAGGATACAAACAGTCAGTCCATAATAGTCCTTGATTGCCCTGGCCCTTCCTGGGTGAGGAGACTTGTCTTCTATCATCCAAACTTTATAATTACTTGGACTTTATTGAGAACATTTTAGTTAATGTTAAAAATGTCAGCTTTAAAAATAAAACCCAATTGTAGACATTTATTCATTTTTAAATGCAGAGCAAAGCCCGCTTAATATATATCTGGACAAAAGAGAAAGTGTTTCGTCTCAGGTCAAACAAGCATCCATCCTATGGAAGGAAACTGTCTCTCACAGGATATCGAGAAAAAAAGGCAAAGAGCCCACCTGGTCAGATTAATTGATGGCATCTGATTTTCACCTCCCTTCCTGCTAAAGAGCTCTGGCAATGAGAAGGAGCTTCAAATTAGCCACAAGAAAAAGCAACTGGGCAGAAAACTCCAGAGGCAGTGGCAAATTTGTAGCCAAAGGGATTTGCTATTCTGAGTCTGGGGGCCAGTGAGATCGACTTCAATTCCGTTTCTGCTTGTGTTAGCAGTAAGGTTTACCACCAACTGGATGCTGCACCTTCCTGGGCTCTGGGATCTGTGCCTTTCCTGTCTCACCAGCTGCTCTCTCAGAGCAGGAGTGGGGGGAACCAGAGGCTTCCTGTGGGTGTGAAGACTGACCCTCACCCCCCGCAGGTGTGATGTCCAGCTGCCCTGCCACCCTGAGCCCAGCAACCACGCTGACCTCCACTGTCAGCTGGTCTCGCCCAGGTGAGATGCCCCTCCACTGACTTGTGGAGTCAGTCGTTCCACAGGGATTTCTTGAGCATCTGTTATGCAGTAGCATGGGGCCGGCATTAGCTGAATGCACGGAGCCTGTCCTCAAGGGTCTGAAGTCTAGGGCAACAAGTCTACAAGCAATTTAACACAGCACAGAAATACACACAGCAGGGACGAGGGCAGGAAGGGGCAATCAGGAGGACTTCCAGGAGGAGGCGACACCTGATAGGAATCTTCAGGGAGGGAAAAGCTTTCCGGAAAGAGCAAAGGTGGAAGGATAAATAACATCATGGTGTGTAACTGTGGTGCATCTTATAACTGTAACAAAATGCCTTGTTGAGAGTGACTGAACTCTCTGAGGATCAAGAACCATGGCTAGTTTTCTATACAGTGTGTGGTGTGTGTGTGTGTGTGTGTGTGTGTGTGTGTGTGTGTGTGTGTACCTATCCATAAACTCTAAGATCTTCCCCCAAATGCCCTCCCTATGGAAGGCTGTCCTGGAGAAATCGTCCGAGTTGACCCAGCGCCCATGGTTGTCCCGGAGTCTTGTGTCCTTGTCAGCTCCTGCCTTCCGGAGATGACTGGCCCACGGTCTCTGTCCTCCCGCTCCCACCACTGGCCTGGGCCTTGCAGTCAGGTGGGGTCGGCCTGGTATCTGATCCTGGCCTGGCCTCTGAGTGGACCAGGCCACCTGTGCCCTGTGTGGTGGCGCCCCCTGCAGGCACCCAGGCCGGGCTGGGCAGCATTCGCCTGCTCCTGTTAACACTCTCTGACGTGTTACTGACAAGCTTTAGTGGCTTCCCCTGGCTCGGGGCTAAGGCATGACCAAGGTCTCTGTTCACAGCTTTATAGAATCACAGCTGCAAGGAAGCCGAGTGTGTGGTTTCACCAAGTAGCTCAGGAGCTAACACAGGGACGGAGCCAGAGGTCCTAGGGGCCCAGCCCCTCGGCCGGAACTGCTGTGTCTCCCCTGTTGTGTACCACTCCACATACGTTTCATCTGAAAATCACAGATGCTGTGCAGTCAGAAGGACTTTACAAGCCTCGCTGACATGAGCCAGAATAAGGACCACTTCCAAGCTGAGGGCTCCTTGGAAGCTTTACTCTCATCTCCATCCTTGTCTTTCCAGGCCCTTGCTTTCCACCCTGCTGCCCGCGCTGCCCACACCCCCTGCCAATTCCTCATTACCCATCAACACTTTATTTTAGGAACACCAAATAGCCTCGGCCTCACTGCCGTGGTTAAGGTTGAAAACTTTCCATTCGTCATTTCTCCATTTCAGTGTAACTCTCTAATACCTGCTTGCGTGTGGTCTGTATCGGTAGTTCTCAAACTTGAGCGAGCATCAGAACCATCTGGAGGGCTTGTGTACACACAGACCGCTGGACCCACTCCTAGAGTTTCTGACTCACTAGGTCTCAGGTGGGGCTCAAGACTCTTTATTGCCATCAAGTCCCCAGATGATTCTGATGCTTCTGGTCCAGAAAACCACACTTTGGGAACCACTAGGTTATGTGAATGCAATCTAAAGTTAGCACGAATCATTCTTGAGGTGTCAAGAATACAGGTGAACTCAGGACCACAAGGAAAGGGCAACACTGAGCAGAGGATGGTAACTTTGCTTAGCTGTAGGTGCGTCTAGAAAAGTGAGATGGTGAGGAGTTCACAGAGAGGTTGCTGGGGTAGGAGGTGGGGCTAAAGATGACACGTGATCTCAGATAGAAAGTGGCTGCTCAGTACCTTTCACATTGTAGGAACTCAGATTGTGTTAGGGCCCACATGCTGGGGATAGAACTATCTAGCAATAAAGGTGATTTAAAAATTATTATTTTTTTTTAATAGGAGCACACCGTTTTTTTGTTTATTTATTTATTTATTTATTTTTGGCTGTGTTGGGTCTTTGTTTCTGTGCGAGGGCTTTCTCTAGTTGCGGCAAGCGGGGGCCACTCTTCATCGCGGTGCATGGGCCTCTCACTATCGCGGCCTCTCTTGTTGCGAAGCACAGGCTCCAGACACACAGGCTCAGTAATTGTGACTCACGGGCCTAGTTGCTCTGCGGCATGTGGGATCTTCCCAGACCAGGGCTCGAACCCGTGTCCCCTGCATTGGCAGGCAGATTCTCAACCACTGTGCCACCAGGGAAGCCCAAGGTGATTTAAAAATATCGTCATGTGTGTTCATTCATTGACTTGTTCCGTGAAACACTTGTGTCTACTACCTTCAGAGCATGACAAGGGGGCCCTGTGGGCACAAAGTTACCTTCCCTGCCTTTGAGTTGTGCTTCCTATAGTAGATAAACCAAATAAATGAGCAAATACAGCACATCTGGCAGTGATATAGAGGTGGGGATGGGGGTGGTATTGGTGACGGTGATGGTGCAAGTGATGGAGGTGGTGGTGTTGTTCATGGTCATGGTGCTGGTACTGGGAGAGGTGATGGCGGTGGTGGTTGTGGTACCAGTGATAACTTTCTCTGTCAGGCTCCACCTATGTGCAAGACATAAGAGGAGGAACTTTCCATATCTTATCTTTACTTCCTCAACAGCACTAAAAGATGGGCATTATTTTCCCTATTTTATAGATGTAGGAACCCAACTTGTCCGCAGTCATAAAGCTTCAAGTTGAATGGCAAAGCAAGACTCACACCCAGGTCTGTCTGGCTGCAAGGTCCCAGCCCTTCACCATCCTGACTCTGCCACACCAATCTGCACAACACCAGATGTTTGCTATAGGCACAGGGCCTCAAATTTTGTCTGGGGGGAAAAGATGTGGTTAGGTCAAGTCTCTCAGAAGATGTATTGCTTGAGCTGTGACCCTGATGGACAAGGTGGAGGAAGGCTCTCTCACAAAAAAGCAGTATATAGAGTTTGAGACTTTAGCCTACTTAATGAAAACTGCTATTTTTAGAGACTTAAAAGGTTAAAGAATGCAAGCGTAGCCTGACCACCCAGGACAGACGTATTTCCAGAGACAGCTGAGAGTCTGCTTCAGTGATGACGAGTGAGGTTCCTGGGAAAGTGGAGAAGAGCTGAAATTGGCCAAAGACCAACTGTGCTCATGGGAGTATCAACCAAAGCATCCATCAAAACGATGCTGCAGTCTTGGAAAAGCCAAGAATTCAGGGTCATAGGAGCGTCAGTGGGGGCATCAGACAAAGGAAATCATAATTAAAAAAGACTCTCTAGTGATTATCATACTAAGTGAAGTAAGTCAGAAAGACAAAGACAAATACCATGTGATATCACTTATATGTGGAATCTAAAATATGACACAAATGAACCTATCTACGAAACAGAAACAGACTCACAGACACAGAGAACAGGCTTGTGGCTGCCAAGGGGGAGGGGGTGGGGGAGGGAAGGACTGGGAGTTTGGGGTTTGCAGATGCAGACTATTATATATAGGATGGTTAAACAACAAGGTCCTACTGTATAGCACAGGGAACTATATTCAATATCCTGTGATAAACCATAATGGGAAAGAATATAAAAAAGAATATATGTATATATATATGTACAACTGAATCACTTTGCTGTACAACAGAAATTAACACAACATTGTAAAGCAACTATACTTCAATTTAAAAAAAAAGACTCCGGAGAGAACAGATGTTTCTAAAAAGTGTATTCTACAGGTGGATTTGCTAAAGCACTTCCATATTTATAAATGAAAACTCGGTTACTATGGTTGCCTAAAAATTCACTCCAACTTAATGTCATAAAGCAACTATTTGTCATGCTCACAGAGTCTGAGGGTCAGGAATTTGGACAAGGCACAGCAGGAACAGCTTGTCCTTGTTCCCTGATGGCCTCAGCTGGTTGACTCAAAGGCTCAGGGCTTAAGTCATTTGAGGGTTTGCCCTCCTATGTGTTGGGTGGTTGATGCTGGTTCATGTCTGGAAATGAGTCTCTCCATGTGACCTCTGCTGGGCTAGTCTGGGCTTCCTCACAGCCTGAGGGCTGGGTTCCAAGGGTGAACATCCTGGGAGAGGGAGAGAACCAGGTGGATGCCGTACCACTTTGGATGCTTTGGTCTTGGAAGTCACTCAGCATCATGGCGGCTGTTGAGCCAGCTACAAAGGCCAGCCCAGGTTCCAGGTTCACTTAATACAAACGGGAAAATTCTGGAAAATGTGTGGGACTGGAAATACTGCTTTGGTAATTTTTAGAAAATACAATCTGCCACAGTGAACAATACATCAAAATTCATCTATAAACATACTTAATCCTCCCTCTGACCTGGCCCAGCTGTGGAGTCATAAGCTGGTATCCTGTAGACCATGTATTCCAGCTGTTTACATATTTTATTTAGACTGCATAAGAATCAAGTTGCAGATTATCTTGAAAAATCAAGACATTTTCAATTATCTTGAAAAATTGCAGTAATATGAGCTGAAATTCTCATAAGTCAACATTTGCCAGAGCAGGGTATCAGCTGCTCTTTTTAAACCTAATATGTAGTCTCCACTTTCCCTGTTCACACAGACCCTATCACTTGGGAGTTTTCCATGCATTTCAGCCAATGACATTATGTGCCCGGTCCCCACAGATGCTGAGTTTATGATCCTTGATGTAGAGAATGCGGCTGCTTCTAGTCTACCCACCTGTGGAAACTGCCAGAAGAGGTCATATCTAAAGTGGAGCTAAGATGGTATGAACGTAGGTGAAATCATTCCGTTTAATACCCACTTGAATTGGTTACCATGTCTGCTTGTGTTTGCCCTAAATTTGCCTCCCTGAGAGCTTGTAATAAAGATATTATTTGTTCTTAGCTCTCACTGTCTTTGATTTGAATAAAGATCTAAAGTGGGGTTTGGGTCTGGGATGGACAAACTGGGGTTTCAGGACCTCTGTGTGGCCAGAGCTGAAGGAAGTTCATTAGGGGAGACTACAGTAAGGCCTTCTTACTCTGGGATCAGGGATTAGGGAGTCTGTGAACCCCTGAAATGATAATACGTAATTGCACATATATGCGGAGGAGGAGCGTGTATTTATATAGGTTCCTCACAGAGTTCCTGACCCCAAAAGGTTAAGAATCTCTGCCACATCTGGAGACAGAAAACCAGGGCAGGGGCAAAGGATTTCATGGACATTTGCTTCGTGGAGAAGCTGAGAGTGAGGCCAGGAGGAGAAAGCAGAGGTCAGGGTAGGCAAGGGGCTGGCACAGTGGGAACACGGGCCTGGAAGCCAGAGCAAACTTGCCTGAAACTGCTCTTGTCAAAGGTCACCAATAACTTCCATGTTGCTAAATCTGACAGTCAGTTCTCAGTCCCCCTCTCACTTGACCTATCAGCCAGCTGGCCTGATTGATCATTCCTCCCCTTCGAAATGCTTCCTTCAGTGGCTTCCAGGACTCTAAATTCTCCTAGATTTTTCCTGCCTCATTGAGCTGCTCCTTCTTAAGCCTCCTTTGCTGGGTCCTCATCTCCTCCCAGACTTCTAACCTTTGGAAGGTTCTAGAGCTCTTTTTCTTTTCTATAAACATTTACTTCCTTGGTGATATTATTCAGTCCCATGGATTTATACCTATAAGTTTACAAATAACCTATATCTTATAGGTTATAGGCTATAACCTATATCGTAAAGGTTCCCACATTTCTCTCTCTCTTTATATATATCATATCTCTAAGCTTAACAGTGTTTCAGAACTCCATACTCAGATACCTACCTGGCTACTCTACATCTCCTCTTGGATGATTTAAAAGGGATCTCAGACTTTCTAAAACTGAACTCTTGTTTCCCCTGCCCTCCCCTTTCCCCAACCAATTCCTCCCCAAGGCTTCCCCAACTCAGTGAAAGGGACCTCCAGGCAAGAGTGCCAGAAATCCAGAAACTTCTCTTGCCTCATGTGGCACCATATGCTTCGCTGCATTTCTCCTACTTTATTTTTTGTTTGTTTTGTTTTTTGTTTTGGCCATGCTGTGCGGCGCGTGGGATCCTAGTTCCCCAACCAACCAGGGATCAAACCTGTGGCCTCTGAGTGGAAGAGAGGAGTCCTAACCACTGGACCTCCAGGGAATTCCCTCTCCTACTTTAGAATCAGGATGGCTACCATCAAATAGGGGGCCTAAGTGAGATCACCTGGCCAGTCCCATGTCCCCCATGGTTACTAAAGGTGGAGTGGGGTACCAACCCAGAGTTTCCTGCTGTTCCACAAAATAGACCCCAAATAGGGGCAATTGAAATGTGGCCAAGGACCAGCCCATCTTAATGGAAATCTCAACCATCTCCCAGAGGAGGTTTGGAGGAACAGAAACACAAGTGATGTGAGGCCTCGGGTTGCATTTATTTTAGGAGAAGCCTAGTCGGGGACGTGTGTGTGGTGGAGGTGGTGAAGGTAGAATGGGAACCAATCAAAAGAACAACACAGTCTGAAGCAAATTCAGGCTGAACAGGAGACAAGTGACAATTCCCCTGAGGGATGGAGTCCCTGTCCTCAAGGGGGTGCTGGCACCTCATGCAATTTTTCCGTTAATGACCTGCAACAAAAGAAAGGAAAGGGCCCTGATGTGTCTTCCATGAATCCCAGAAAAACATTCAGAGATGAGCATCCATTATAGAATGCTTAAAAGGAACAGATGACAGGCTTGAAGCTATCATTGCTATGATTTCTGATTCGCTGTGTAGTTCTGCCATTTATATTTATAATACGATTTGAGAGGCAGCTCTCTGAAAACACACATGGTATTCCCCAGGCCCTGACAAGGGCTGCTTTCAGCACATAGTCAGGGGTCTAGATCTTGGCATTTACAAACCAGGTGAAGGATCTATTTTTCCAGAATGCTTTCCCTGGTGCCCAGCTGGAAGCAATTTCTCTCTCTTCTCTGCTCTTTATCCAGCCCTCTACTAAAATTCTCATGCTTTTCTACCCTTTAATCTAGTAAATTTTTGTGCCTGTACCTTCTCTCCACTTAGAGTTTGGTCTTATGGAGGGCAAGAACTATGTCTGGCTAATCTTTGATTCTCTGGAATTTACCACAGTGCCTGACACCCACAGATACACAATAACTGCTGGATAAATGAAAGAAATGAGAAGCAAAATTAAGGCAGAGACTACCTTTAACGGTGCTCATGGTAGAAATAGCTCCCATTTCCAGTGTTTATTATGTGTTAGACTTTAAGCTAACAACTTTATGTCTGATTCCAAAGCCAGACAGATAGATAGCAGCCTACATGGAATGATATGAAGGGTTCCTGAAAGCCCTTTGCCAGTCTGTTTGAAATGCATACCAGAAGTTTTCAAGTAGGACAAATTGAAAGGCAAAATTGTTAATGAGAGACACACCATATTAATGTTAATATATTAATTTTGACGAAGAACTTACTAGTTTTTAATGAATGAATGTACTGTCTTAGTCCATTCAGACTGCTATAACAAAACACCACAGACTGAGTGGCTCATAAATAACAGAAATTTATTTCTCACAGTTCTAGAGGCTAAAAAGCCCAAGATCAGGTTGCCAGCATGGTCAGGTGAGGGCCCTCGTCAGGGTTGCAGACTTCTCGTTGTGTCCTCACATGACAGAAGGGAGCTCTTTAGGGCCTCTTTTGTAAGGGCACTAATCCTATTCCTGAGGGCTCCACCCTCATGACCTAATTGCCTCCCAAAGCCCCACCTCCTAATACCATTACCTTGGGGGTTAGATTTCAACATATGAATTTTGGGGGAACACATTCATATGTTATTCCCATTCATATGCAAATCACATTTACAATTGTTAATTAATATTGTTTGAGAACGTATTATTTCCAAAGCTCTGTTCTAAGTGCTTCACATGTAGCATTTTTTACAACCCCATGAGACAGGTATTATAATTGTCATACTTCAGTAAATGAGGAAACTGAGGTACAAAGTTTAGTACCTTGTCCCAGTTCCCACAGCTAGTAGGTGGTAGATTCAGGCTATTGAGCCAGGCAGTCTGGCTCCAGAACCTGTACTCCTAACCACTCTCCTAGGACAGTAATTTCCTGGAGAGGGCATCAAATTCCTAAGAAAATGGGACATGATCTCTTAGGAGAGCAGTATGCAAAACAGCTCTGTTTCGATGAGGAGGAGAAGCTGGAAGGTGTGAAACATGTACACAGCTTCAAGAAACTTCTGAGTTACCACACTGAGTTCTTGGTGTGAAGTTAGCTGGGCACTGTGGGTGAAGCAGCCACTCAGCCATGCAGCTCAGATCTCCCTTCAAGAGAACCTGCTTGGAGGAGGGTTGTTGGTGAACAGCCTCCTGCTGCTACATATTTAGATCTTCCCAAGCATTCATGTTGAGGCCATGCTCTCCCCAGGCTGTTCCCAGCTAATGACTAAGCACAGCAGAAGTACTAGAGCCTGGCCATCCCTGTTCTGTGTAGACCCCCTCCAGTGGAGAATATTTGCTGTGGGGTTCCCCACTGGCCTGGTGGAAACTTTCTCCTCTTCCCCAGTGCTCCTGTTACTGAAAGTGGGGGTCCAGCTGCTTGCCGCTCAAAAGCCATTAAAGAGGCAAGATTAGTGGAAAGTTTGCTTTATTTTGGATGCTGGCAACTGGGGGTGGGGGAGTTGGGGGGTAGGGGGGTGGACGCCTGTCCAAAGGCTGACTCCCCCCACCCCACTGACAACCAGTGGGCAGGAGATTTTATAGGCTGAGGAAGGGGGCTACATGTAGAAACAGCACAGTCAGCTCTGACAGTCATCTTGATTGTTATCAGTACAATTAATCTTCAGTTACAGGGTCGGTTTGTTCTCATTTTCTTGAGGCCAATCTTGGAATTGTGGCAGCTTATGTCATGGCTACAGTCTGGTCTTCATGTAGTTAACTTCTTCCACCTGGTGGGGATTTCAGTCTCTGCAAGACAGCTCACAGGATATGGCTCAGAATATTATCTGTAGCCCTTGAGAAGGAACTAAATGTCTTGACTTTGCTTACTGACTAAACTATTATTATTTGGTCTCATTTGACTGTTTTCCTTTGCTTCTACATTCTCTTACTTCTCTGATTAAACTTATTCTTTGGCTAAACTTCTTCCACAGACAAAAGGCAGGCAGAGGACATGGCGGGGAGGGGCAAGGACCATAGGGTCCTGTTCCATTTCACCCTTCTTTCCCTCCATCAGACCTATGCCAGGGACTGATGGCCCACCCCTCTTACTCCTGCTGCCTTGCCCCTTTATCCTTCACAGGTGCTCCCCCCAATAAATCTCTTGCATGTCTGATTCTGTCTTGGCATTTACTTCTGAGAGGATCCAAACTGACACAATGAGCGACATAAAAGAAGTGGGGAAAGAAATTTACTCTCTTAGTCTGCTTGGGCTGCTATAACAAAATACCATAAAGTAGGTGGCTTAAACAACATACATTTATTTCTCACAGTCCTGGAAGTTGGGAAGTTCAAGAGCAAGGTGCTGGCAGATTCAGTATGAACCCTCTTCCTGGTTTGCAACAGCTACCTTCTTGCTGTGTCCTCACGTGGCCCAGAGATCATCTCTCTCATGTCTCTTCTTATAAGGGCACTAATCCCATCCATGAAAGCTCCATCCTCATGACCTAATTACCTCCCAAAGGCCCTACGCCTAATACCATCACATTTGGCATTAAGATGTCAACATATGACTTTTGGAAGAACACAAACATCCAGTCCATACCACCCTCCTCTTGTTTTGACTATAATCTACTTAAATTTAAATGGATATACAAGAAACCATTTGGAAATGATTCAAGGTATCCTATGATTTCTGAAATGTATTTATAATTTCCTCTTTTTTCTGGAAACGTTGGGTAGTTCTTACAAAAATACATATGACCCAAAAGGAAAAAAATAAAGGGTAGAGGGACTCTAGGCAAAGGAAAAAATAGGACTGGTGAGTGACCAGCAAAGGAAATGTGGAAACAGGTGGGACGCAAGGAATCTGCACAGATTGGCCTCAGAACTTCCTAGTGACCCAGCAAAGAGGGGCCCATGGCCTTGACAGGACTCACCAACTCTGTCAGGTAAAACCAATCCGGTTCTTCCAGAAGATGCACTGCTTCTTCAGTTGCCAAGACTTACCTATGCCAGGAAGAATCCTCCCAAGCTTCCCCATGGGGAGACCCATTGCGATGAGGCAGTTGGGGACGGCCCTAAACAACGCCCTATGAAAGCTACAGTTGGATATTGCCTGGGGTGGCTTCTCCTGAGACTCTGCTGTGGGAACACCCCCTCTCCCCCGCCCCGAGCATTTGTTCATTGAAAGTGGTTCTGGGGTTGGGGGGTAGACTCATTAGTCTGAGAGCATAACTAGTGCATGATCTAGCTGACCCAGAGATGAAACTCATAACATGCAGACAACGGAATGAACTAGGTATTCCCCCATCCCTCCATAAACATGATTTCTCATCAACCAGGTTCTTTTAAGGACTGGAATGCAAAAGAGGTCATGCTTGTAGCCTTTGGTAAGACCTGAGGTGAAACTACTTGGGAGAGGACAAGGTTAAATTTCTCCTTTGAAAATTAACGGGCTGAATCAAGACAATTGTCTGGTAGCGAAGATAATCTCTAAACAAGCACTAAATTTGCACTTAGAGGAAATGTGAAGGAAAGATAGAAGGAAGGGACAAAAGCTTAACCAACCCCTATTACCCATAGGCAGGGACTAGACAACCAAGGTCTCATTAACACGCCATTGTTCTAGATCATGGCCCAGCATCATCTAGTGCCTCACCTGGGATCACCCAGCCAGCGAGGAGCAGAGACAATATCTAAGCCATTAATTTGAATAAGATCAGGCATTGATCACTTTACCTAAAGATATGGTTGTACTGTGGGCTCAAATTTCAGGACTGGCTTAAGTCATCACTAAAAATTTGGTTTGAGAAAAGCAAATTGAGTTTAATGGAGAACTCAGGTAAGGAAAGTGATGGGATTCTGGGACAATAGAGTTATTTCTGTATCTCTCCAAGTGTATGACTCATAATCATAACCATTTTACTGCGTCTCTGAACTGAGAGAATTAGAACAGAGGGATATATTTCATGGAGCGTTATCTCCACATGAAATATTATTGTTATTAATCTCCCTTTGTGCTTTCGCAATGGGAAACTGACAGCGCCTTCTTTTCTGTAAGGACTAAAGTAGATGAAAGAGGGAGTTTAAATGGTGCTTTTGCTTTGCAGGACACATGCTTTTCTCTTTTTCAGAACAAGAAAGCCCAGGAGCTGAAATGTGCTTTGTAGAAATACAAAGGGGGGCGTTGCAGGGGGAGTAACCCCAATGTTCCTTTCTGAGTTCCTGTTTAGATGTCAAGGGCAGTGGGATGGGTGGACTCCTGCCCTTTTCCAAGCACATGCTTGGCATGATGTGCTTGACACTCAAGCCGAATCCAGTCTCTGTTCCCTGACACTGAATTAAATCTCAGAGACAGAGTTTTGGGTGAAGTAGGAAAAAAATAGCTTTATTGCTTTGCCTGGCAAAGGGGGCCACAGCTGGCTAATGCCCTCAAAACTGTGTGTCCCCCCTTGGAGAGGGCAGTGAGAAGTCTTATAGTACTGGTTCAAAGAGGGCATGATCGTTTCGTGGACATTCTTCTGATTGGTTGGTGGTGAGGTAAGTGGGGTCAACATCATCAACCTGCTGGTTCCAACCAGTCTGGGGTCTACGTGCTTGTGGGCAGCGCACAGTTAAATTCTTCTACCTGGTGGAGGATTCAGTATCTGCAAAACAGCTCAAAGATATTGTTGTGTGTGTCCCTTGATGGGGAACCAGGAGCTTGTTTCTCTTGACTCTTTGTTCCTCCCTTGTCTCGCATCCCCTCCCTTGCCTAATTAACAATTGCTTGAATCTGCCCGTTGAAACTCAGGGAAGGTCATGGAGGCTGAATGAAGCCCATTTCCTATAATCAAATAAATGGGGGACACAGAAAGTCTTTTGGGCCCAGGAGCCCCACAGGGCCCTGCTTCAACACGGAAGAGATTATTGCACCAAGTTCTAATGGTATTAGCTGCTAACACTTATAAGGCACTTGGCATTTTGTTGGATTCCCACATCATCCTGAGAGCAAGTTGTCATCCATCTCGTGTTACAGATGAGGAAACCAGGGCACAGTCCCCAAGGTCTATTCTCTTACTCAAGCTCACCCTGTTAGTATGCGCTAGGGCCAGAACTTGAACCCAAATATAATTCATAATACTGTGCTCCTCACTACTGGAGATTTGTCGGGGTTATAGTGAACAAATGAGTAAAGGTGATATTTGGGAACCTAAGACTAGGAAGTAAGCATCGTCCCACAGTCAATCTAAGTAGTAAATAGTTGCATAGTGTGGACAAAGAATGTCACCTGCCATTTCAGTAAACAAAGAATATGGGGAGAAAAACAGGATACTGGCCCTAGATCCTTAAGGTGCATATCAAAGGAATGATTTCAAAAAGCCCAGACTCTTGCATTTTCCCATACGTAGAAAAACGCTAAATTCATTAACTTGGGATGTCTATCTTTTTTTGTGTGTGTGATTAGCAGGAATCTTTTCATGTTCGACTACCTGGGTTTTTTTGTTTGTTTGTTTGTTTGTTTGTTTGTTTGTTTTTGCAAGACTCCTCTATATCATGGCTCCTCCTTTACCTCTTTGGAACAGTCCCTCAGAGCCGTCTGAGAGACTGCCATCCCGGCCTATAGTCCTCAGTAAGGCCACTGAATAAAACATAATTCTCACCTTTATGTTGTGCATTTTTTTTTCAGTCGACAATAGCTCTTTTTCATGGACCCAGAATATGAAGAGGCCATGGTAGACAAAAAGAAACTCATGCAAGTCAGATTTTTGGTTTTGCTTTCTTGTTTTCTTTTGCTTTTCTTTGCTTATTTTTAAAGAGGAGATAATGTGTGGTTACTTGCCCTATTCAGGCAATTAAAAGTCAAATATTGAGCACCCGTTAATTTTTGAGGGGGCAGGAAATGAGAATAAATAACATTAAGCTTCCGTGAGAGGCCAGAAGCTCCCAATCTAGTGTGGGAGAGAGTTATCCCCCAGAGATCTCTACTACACCTGAAAGGAAATTACTGTGGACAGAGGGAAGGGGATGTGCTGATTGCACCTTCGGGGATCTGGGAAGCTTCCTAATAGATTTAAGCTGGACCACGAGGAATGGGCATGACTTGGAAAGACAGTTTGGGAGGACAGAGTTGGCAATCGAGGGATTGTGTGAGTGAGGGCTAGAATCAGGGAGACTGCTGGAACATTTGAGAAACTACAGGCAGACCAGCCTAGGGGCTGAGTTAAATGGTGATTAATATCATCTTGAACAACAAAGTTTGCATCATTATTTAGGAGGTGGAAAATTCCAAGTGAGGTTTGGAATGGCCACAACTGACAACCATTGACCTCTTTAGACAGCTGTTTGTTTTTTTTTAATTTTTTTGAAATATAGTTGATTTACAATGTTGTGCTAGTTTCAGGTGTACAGCAAAGTGATTCAGTTATATGTATATATATATCAATATATTCTTTTCATAGATATATGTACATATATATGCTTTTTTAGATTCTTTTCCATAATGGGTTATTATAACATATTGAGTAACTGTTTCTAATAGAGCAGAATTCTCAGAATCAGAGCCTTCAGCCTTGAAAGGGGTAAAAGTCATCTCTCCCCCTTCCCAGCCTGCAGCACCTGAGCCCCCCCTCCTCATAACTCTACCTGCCACCCTCCAGCCTCCAGCTCACCCCTCACCCCCGCCAGAGGGTGCCTCTCTGCACCTTGATGGCTCTGCCACTGCGCTGGTATCTGTGTCTAGGTCCGTACCCATCAAGCCTCTCTCCCCATCCACACAACAGCCTTCTACATGTATGAATACAAGCTTCCAGCCCTCCTAACCAAGCCCTGAGTCTTCTCTGGGCTAAATGTGGGGTTCTTTTGACAGTTTCCGTTCCTCATTCTTCTTGTTTTCTCTTGTCCTCTTCGGAACATTTTCAGTTATTTCTGCTGAAGTGCAGCTTTGCGCTTTGACTACCCACCATCCCTACCCTCCCCAAGTGCCAGGGTGTACTCCTCTGGCACTGGGATCACAGCAGTGAAAGAAATAGACAGATGGCTTGTTGATGGGAGAGGTGGGAGAAGGTGGGGTGGAGCAGGAGAGAACTGAGGTCTGTTGATCATTTACCAAGTACCAGGCAGTATGCAAAGAGCTTTACACATGTTACATCTTATTCTTACAAAATGGGATCATTACCCCCATTTTGCTGATCAGCAAGCTGAAGCTCGGGGAGATGAAAATGTCTCAACCAAAGTCAAGTCAGTGGTGGAGCTGTGATTCGAGCGCACCTCTGTCTGACCCCAGACAGGAGGACAGCTGAGTCAGTAGACCAGCACCGTGTCTTAAACACCTTTGAATCTCCATATTTAGAACAGCATCTTGCACACAGTAGGTGCTCAATTTTAAAGCACTTTTTTAGACACACTTCTAAAAGCACTGACTCACTATTATAGGCAAAACATATTCTAGCTGTATTTCCACCATATTTTTTTATTGTCTTTTTCTTTTCTGCTTCAAAACCACAAACTTCTCCCATGAGCCATCTTCCACTTTTCTTGGTATGCTGTTGGGTCCTGGTGCTCTCAGGCTTCTGACAGCCTATTAAATAATTATGTTCTGTCCTCACATGTTTTATGAGTTTTTTTCCAACGACCCCGCTCAGGAGATAATGGGAGGACGGATGTGGTTCATCAGGGGCTGACAGATGGGCCTGCAGCCTTCGGTGGTTTTCAAGTGGAGAAAAACTGAAACTCAAGAGAAACTTTTTTTTTTTTTTTTCTGATTTAGATGGCTTCAAACAACTCCGTCTGCCCCAGCCTGGCCAATGTCCTAAGGTGCATAATCATCTCCCCTCCTGCTTGAGTCTTGGTCAATAAAAGAGCAGTAAAATGTATCAACTCTGAGTGTCACTTTCCTCTTGAGACAATCAAGCTTGGCTTCTCTGTGTGCCTTTAAGTGCAAGCACGTTCTGTTTGGCAACTTTATGAACTTTTCACCCCTAAATTGAGACTTCTCTTCCTCCAGAAAAGAGAGAGAAAAGGAAGGAAGGGAAGGAGGGAGAAGGAACTAACATTTGCTGAACATCTAGGCTTTTTGCATGAATATCATTTTTTAAAAATTATTTATTTATTTATTTATTTATTATTTCTTTTGGCCGCGCTGCACAGCATACCGGATCTTAGTTCCCCAACCAGGGATCGAACCTGTACCCTCTGCAGTGGAAGCTCAGTGTCTTAACCACTGGACTGCCTGGGAAGTCCCTACATGCATATCATTTAAACGCCACAGAAATGAACATTCTCCGTACACACAAATGAAGAAATGGCAGCACTGCTCAAAGCCGTGGTGTTGGTAAAAGGCAGAGAGGGAGAGAGGAGGGGTTCTAGGCTGGAGATGTTTGTTGAGTGTGAGATGCTGGTGGGCTATGAGTGGATCCGCTCAGCAGACGGTTGGAAACAAAGAACAGGAGCTTGGGAAATAGACGTGGGCCAGAGATGGAGCTGTGGGGATCAGCCACATAAAGCTGTACTGTGGCTTCCTGAAAAAAGCGTAACCCAGTGTAGCAACTCCGTCCCATCTCTACCCAGCTCCACACCACCACAATCCACAAGCTGCAGAACTTTCAAAACCCAGGGGACTGTGCCTTTGTTATTCTGTGTGGGTCTTCCTCAGAATGTTAAGGGTGGAGGAGGCAGCTAAGGGCAACAGGCAGGAGGGGCTTAAATAGAGGTGACTATGAAATGGAAGGAAGGATGAGAGGTCAACCCCACAGGGCACCCCACAGGAAGTGTCCGAGTAGGGCATTCTTAAAAATGGAGGCAGCCAGGGGACAATAAGGCAGCTGAGGTCGGGGTTTGATGCCTATAATCCTCTGTTATCCTGTCCTGTCTGGACTCAGAATGACTTTGGGGCAACTGCCCAAACCTCTTCAGAAAAGCCCTGCTCAACTCCTCTGAGTTTATTACAGCATTGTTCATAGTGGGGGGGAAAAACAGAAAAGAAATAGAAAAGAGAAATAAAATGAACAGCCATTCAAAAGGTGATTGCCTGTGTAAAATTATTGTAAACTTTCACCAGTGGTGTGCTAGCTCTCTGAAAAAACAAAGCCTCGGATTTGCAGCGTTTGCCAATTTCCATGGTGTAAATTCTCCCACCACAGAGTATGTCAAGCTACTTAGCATTTATACCTAGCTTACAAAATTCTTGAATATTTAATAACTAGCTCTTGTGAGAGGTGAGTATTCAATACGAGATGACTCTAGAACACCACAGAGTCTTGCACATAGCCGTTAAGAAGGATGAATTAGAATTATACTTATCTTGGAATTATATAATTAGAATTCTATAGAGTTATGGAATTATAATTATAGAATTATATTAGAATT
The DNA here is from genome assembly GCF_028023285.1 of Balaenoptera ricei. Classification (NCBI taxonomy): domain Eukaryota; kingdom Metazoa; phylum Chordata; class Mammalia; order Artiodactyla; family Balaenopteridae; genus Balaenoptera; species Balaenoptera ricei. The sequence goes on along the minus strand of NC_082646.1, from coordinate 41,385,314 downwards.
ATAATTAGAATTCTACTTATCTTGAAAATATTTCTATCAAATTTTGTTGAGTAAGAATAACAAAGGCAGGGAATTATGTCATACAATCCCATATATGTAAAACAAATATGTGTGTGGGTGGTGTGTGTGTGTGTGTGTGTGTGTGTGTGGTTATATAAGCATGGAGAAAAACATGGATGATATACATTAGGTTGTTACTGTGGGTTACCCAGTCAGTGCTAATGTGGGAGGAGTAGGAGGAGGTGGAGAAGGAAAGCAAGAAACAAAGTAGAAGAAAAATACTGGGTCTTTCCATCTTATTTTTTTAAAAAATCACCCATAATATATAAAATATAATTATGTTTATTTTACATGAAATTACATGTATGTATCAAAATTTTTTTAAAAAAACAAAGGCAGGGGCGTCCCTGGTGGGGCAGTGGTTTAGAATCTGCCTGCCAATGCAGGGGACACGGGTTCGAGCCCTGGTCCGGGAAGATCCCACATGCCGCAGAGCAACTAAGCCCGTGCGCCACAACTACTGAGCCCGCGTGCCACAGCTACTGAAGCCTGTGCTCTAGAGCCCCTGTGCCAGTTCTAGAGCTCACGAGCCACAACTGCTGAAGCCCGCATGCCTAGAGCCCATGCTCTGCAACAAGAGAAGCCACCGCAATGAGAAGCCCACGTGCCACAACGAAGAGTAGCCCCCGCTCACCACAACTAGAGAAAGCCTGTGTGCAACAGCAAAGACCCAACACAGCCAAAAATAAATACATAAAATAAAAAATTTTGTTTTAAAAGTATAAAAGAAAAAAAAAGGCAAAGTGAGGCAAAAGTAATATAAATATGATGAGTGGTGAACAGTATGTATCAACTGACATATGGTGAGACTTTTACACAATAATTATTAAAGAGAAAGAAGTAAATAATGCATCAATAAAAATACATTAAATTAAAAAAATTCTCATTAGGGACACACGTGTCTTCTGTTTGGGAAATGAGGGGAAGGTAAGCAGGGAATTATGGAGGGAGCAAGCCTGTCACCTGATGGATGTTGACCTTGTGTTCACAGTGAACCACCAAGCAGGAGGGGGACCCACACACAGATGGCTCCTCTCCTAGAGTGACAGTAAGACAAACCCTGACTTTCCCTCCCCCAAGGGTGGCCAGAGAGTTAATCTTGGGACAGAGGAGGAATCCTACCACCCAGGCTAGCCAAACTTTCCAGGAAATAAGTTTACAACTCTTTCAAATGAACTATAACATTATTTAAAAATAGATTTGTGGATATGAGAAATCAATCCACATAGTCACAGGATCATTAAATTCAAGAGCTCAACTTTTGGGAACAAATCACTTAGATCCCTTCATTATAGTCTGAGTGAGATAATGCAACAGCAATAAAATTTGATCTACAAGACTTTTGGGCTTCTCTGTGAACGTGGAATTCCCACACAAGATGTAGTTAGTCTATCTACCTCTGGCCAAGCTACACTGGGGTTTAACTCATAAATCAGCTTGAAGAATGCCTAGGTGTGGGTTAAAAATATATTCAGAATCTAATGTATCAGTATAATGGTTTCCTAAGGTGATAGGGCACATTATCCTCACTGTTCTGAAAATATGGTATAAATACCAGAGCTGCCTGAATCACAGGAGGAAAAGGCAGAGATCTGAGTTTGGTTTCCAGCCTTGCCAAAGATAACCCCATCATCCGCCCTGGGATCTGGGGCGTCCTTCTCACTGCCCTTTCTCAGGGAGCGGTTAGCACAGCTATAACAGCATGCTGCCTCCCGGACCATGGAGAAGCAGTTGGGATGGTAAAAGCTTCATGAACTGAGGCAATTTGGAATAGATTGAGGAAAAAAGATTGTGCGTGTGTACGTGTGTTTGAGAGAGAAAGTGTGTCTGTTTGTGCATGTGGGTGTGTGTGCTTGACTTTAAAAGCATTTTATCATAACTACTTTGAACACAGACTAGCCTATGAACACCTGCACTGATACCTACAACAAATGATACTGACCAGGGTTCTTTGCCTCCTTAATCAATAGAAATTGATCAGAGGCCAGACAAGAAACTGGCAAGTCTTTAGTGCGGCCCCTACTGCAGGAAGGGGAGCGAGAACAAATAACAGTTTCCCTTGTTAGCTCACTCCCTGAGGGGGGTCGAGCTGTTTCCGTATATGGGGTAGGGGTGTGTCCAGGGGTCGGGCCAGAGGGGTGGCGTAAGTGTCTTGCCCACCCCTTTTGTGGTGTTGTGTGCAGGCGGCATGCACAGTACCCTGCTTTTTCTCCTGACCCCCTGCTTTTGCTCTCGGCCCTTCAGAAGTGGCAGCTGGGCTTTTTGGTCTCTTTGTGCCTTGTTGTCCAGAATTTGCCCCAGCTGCGCATGCGTGTAGTTATTTTTATTCCCTCATAGTTTCTTTGTGTTTTGTTGCTCAAGGAGACCTTTGTCCAGGTGTAAGCATTGTAGCACTGCAGCAAAGGGTCTCAGGTCCCAGCCTGTCTCGCAAAGACACAGTTTTCAATGTAGAAAAAAATGACTGTTACATGTAACATACAGTACTGGGAACCTTAAATGCATAAGACGAAGTTCCTCCTTTCTAGAGGGAAAGATACAGTCTACTGAAGGGATAAGACAAAGGCACAAATGAACTTTTTTAAAAGACAAGATATACGTGTTAATATATGTGTGGTATCTGAACCAATGACATCTATTTCTTAGCATAAAGAAAGCTGAGAGGAAAAACAAAAGTTGATGACCCCACTTCATTTTGACATCCAATTTATTCAAGAGGTGCCTTGGTTTAAAAATAGTGACCAAGCACATTTCTTTCCTCTCCCTTACAAGTAACCCAAGGGAGATTCAAAAGATCCTGCATGTCTAAACCCAGAACTGAAATAAATTGAGTCCACTCAGATTGAGTTTCTTCAACCTGCACAATAGAGGCTGGAAATAGAAATTAAATTGAATTATGGCTATATATATATTTGCATGCCTTAGACTGTGGCCTGAGAATTATGCTTGCTGAGGTATATACCTGAGAATTAATTATTTAATTAATTATTTAAGCAGATAAGATAGATAGATAGATAAATAGATAATTGACTATGTAATATTTAATATTAATATGATATTGATGAAAAAGATATTATAGGTCAAGACAGAAACAAGATAATGCAGTAGTTCTCAAACTAAGACAAAATTGGTATCAGCTGGAGAGCTGTGAAAAATATGGATGTCTGGGTCTTATCCCCTAAGATTTTGATTTAATTGGATAGGGCATGGCCTCATCAGGGTTGTTCAAAAGTCCCAGGTAGTTCTAATGTGCAGCCAAGGTTGAGAACCATGAAGATATAGGAGGGAAATTCAGAGAATAAAAAGAGATCTTGAAAATTTAAAATATGATTTCCAAAATCAAGCAAAAAAAAATCAGTGAAATAATTGAAATAGAAGTAGTAGAAAATGCCCTAGAAAGTAGAACAAAAAGACAGAGACCAAAATATGAGAAAAAATAAAGGATAAAGGGTTAGTCTACCAAGCAGTTGGAGTTCCAAAAGAGAGAACAGAGGAAATGGAGAAGAGATATTTTCAGAGGGATGAGAAATTTTACTAGAACTGAAGGCCATGAATCACCAAAGGACTCACTGAGAATCAAACATAATTAATGGTGATAGACTCACAGCTGGCTATATCATTGTGAAACTTTGGAACAGCAAAGAAAAAGAGAACATTCCAAGAGATTATAGATATTAAAAACAAAACTAGGACATATACAAAGGAACATAAAAATGATTGGCATCAGAGTTTTCAAGAGCAACAATGAAATTTAGAGGAAGATGGAGAAAAGCATTTAAATTCTAAGAGAAGTTTATTTTAAACCATACTCAGGAAAACTGTCAATTAAGTGTGTGTGTGTGTGTGTGTGTGTGTGTGGCAGGGGGAGAAGGTGGGGTTGGTAGAATAAAGCTAGATGTAGACATAAGGGACTCAGATATGTTACCCCTCATTCACCCTTTCCTAGAAATTTATTTCAGGATGTACTCCATGAATAAAAGGGCATAAACTAAGAAGGAAGAAGACATGGGACACTGAAAATAGGGGATGCTATGTCGGAGAGCATTAAAAGCTGTCCAATAATTATACTCATGCTGGGACTACTACTCCATCTGGAAGGTTCTAGAAAAGAGAGAACTCGACTGCTTATCTCATATAATGAAATAATTTTTAAAATGAAGATAAATAAATGAAGACACTAGAGAAGAAAATAAAGGCACTATGAAACTCTGAGTAAAAAAGCTAAGTAAGAAAATTTAATCATAATACTGGCATTTTAAGTTCTTTGATCTACAAAATCTTTTTATGTAATTAATTTAGCTTTTTAAAAAATTTATTTATTTAATTTATTTATTTTTGGCTATGTTGGGTCTTCGTTACTGCATGCGGGCTTTCTCCAGTTGTGGCGAGCAGGGGCTACTCTTCGTTGTGGTGCATGGGCTTCTCATTGCAGTGGCTTCTCTTGTTGCGGAGCATGGGATCTAGGCATGCGGACTTCAGTAGTTGTGGCTCGCGGGCTCTAGAGCGCAGGCTCAGTAGTTGTGGCGCATGGGCTTAGTTGCTCCGTGGCACGTGGGATCTTCCCGGACCAGGGCTCGAACCCGTGTCCCCTGCATTGGCAGGTGGATTCTTAACCACTGCACCACCAGGGAAGTCCTAATTTAGCTCTTTAAAAATGTTTTCTGCTTTCAATATCATGCTTAGTAAGGCCATCTCAGTTCAACATTAAACACATATTTTACCTATATTTTTCTCCAGTGCATTTATTTATTTTTTCCTTTAAATCTTTAAGCCACATGAAATTTATCCTGGAGGACTTGTGAAGTAGCTGTAGGGGAACAGCTCTGTGCTAGCACCCAGGACAGCACATGTGTCTCCATAGGCCACCTGGGCAGGTCTTGAACGCAGCTGATCTGTATCCTGGCAGAACGCCTTGGGAGCCTGAGCAGCTACAGGGTTATTTCTCACTCCATTCTCTGTCTGTTAAGGGCAGCTTCCCAGGGCCAGGTTCTGATGAGGTTTGAGGCTTTCAGCCTCACCTCCCTTTGGGCACAGCTGGAAGCTATGAAACGTAGCTGCCTGATAGTGGCTTCTTCTCACTAGGGTGTTCTGTCTTAGCGTTGCTGTCACCTGGTGCGTTTTGTTTCGGGGTTGCCCTGCACAAGGGCCCCAGGGAGCTGGCACCCTTGGTTACTTCCTTCTGCTAACTGTGAAAGTACTAAACTATCGGAATCTAAAAAGAGCTTCTTTCTTTATTGACTGAATCTATTAGCCTTCCTGTGGTCTTGTGCTTGATACTAGCAATTTATTTTCTACCTAATGGTTAGTAAACTTTCCTGACACCATCTAATGAATAGTTCATTCTTTTCTCATTAACTTTTTTTTGAAGTATAGTCGATTTACAATGTTGTGTTAGTTTCAGGTATACGAAGTGATTCAGTTATACATGTATACGTATATTATTTTTCAGATTCTTTTCCATTATGGGTTATCACAAGATATTTAATATAGTCCCCTGTGCTATACTGTAGGTCTTTTGTTTATCTGTTTTATATATAGTAGTGTGTACATGTTAATCCCAAACTCCTAATCTATCCTTCCCCTACCCTTTCCCCTTTGGTAACCATAAATTTTTCTATGTCTGTGAGTCTATTTCTGTTTTTGTAAATAAGTTCATTTGTATCATTTTTTAGATCCCACATATGAGTGATATCATATGATATTTGTCTTTCTCTGTCTGACTTACTTCACTTAGTATGATAATCTCTAGGTCCATTCATATTGCTGCAAATGGCCCTATTGATTTTCTTGTTTCTTTTTAAAAATTTTCTTATCTGCAAAATTATTTTATGTACCTGCACTTGCATCTGGACTTTTCACTATGTTTCATTTTTTTCCATCTCTCTATTCTGTTGCCAGTACCACACTAATTTTTGTATATTTCTGATACATTGTTTATTGGTGGGGAAAAGCCCTCTCATTATTCTTCCTTACCAGATTTTTTTCCTGGATATTCTTACAAATTTATTTTAACAGAAAAATGTGAAGTGATTTGGTCAAAACATCAATTAAAAAAATCCCAACCTCCTAAAATTTCATAATAATTTTTTGGGGGTGGGGAGCTTGTATCTTTACATTATCGAGTTGTCCCATCCAGCAATAGGTATTTCTCTACATTTACTGTCTTTTTTTTAATGCCCCACAGTGGAATATTAGCGTTTTCTTCAAAGAGATCCTGTACATTTCCTGTTCAGTTTATGACTATGTGTTTTACATTTTCTGTAGCTATCTTGAATGGGATTGTTTTCCATCATATTGCCTAATTGTTGAAGGCTTTAAACAGGGAAGTGTCCAGGGAGCAACTCTTTGGTGGATGGAGGGAGGGCGTGGCCTGGCAGGAGGTGTGGGAACCTGGTCTGTAGGGCCTGCTGCCCCAGGGGACGTGCTCTGATGCTCTGTGAGCTTTGCCACTTCTGTTATCCCAGTTTTCTCCTCATCCGCAGCGTTTTCTTCCCTGTGGCTTCTTTGAAGTCAGTGCTTCCAAAGAGTGACTCAACACCCAGTGCTTAGTTAACCCACGCTCTGGAAATAGGCCTCTGAGTCCAAGAGTTAGACTTTCAAGGAAGTGTGAGTATTGAGGAAATTTCAGGACATTAGAACCCTTCCCTCTGACATAGTCAGAAGGTTATTAAAATCCCCACTCCTTTTTCCTCCTTCCTCAGACTCTAGCACTGATGGAGACGGCAGCTCCCAGGAAGCGGCTTCCAATTAGTCTGGGGCCATTAGGAGACATCTCTCTGCTTCTTTCTCCAGAGGGAGGCTGTGTGAAAATATGATTAGATGAAAAGATCACCCTGGAGAGGGAACCTGGCAGATGCCTCTCTCAGGAGTGTGAACACGACTGCTTTCTTCTTCCTCTTTCCTGTCCTGAAGTGTCTGAGAACTAGGCCAGGCGAGAACAGGACATTTTAAAAACTGAACATGAAAAACACCTAAAAGAGCTTCTGTATAAAAAGATTCCAAGAGCTAGGATGTCTGTGGGAGTGTGATTCAGAGAAAGGTGTGAGGGTTGCATCCCAACGCCACCAGCAGAAACAAAACGGTCCCTCGCATTTACTGAAAGATGAGTCCCAGGCTGATCCTGTTTCTTCCGTGTTCCCTGGACCGTGGCCCAGAGAAGAGGGCCCTGGGGCCAATATCCCAGCCCTCAGCAGCTCCCACTAAACTCCTCTCCCTTTCACTTGATCTACCCTCTCCCCCCACAAGTGGTTCAATCTCATTAGTCCTACTTCTAAGAAGGTGTCTCAAAGACAGGACATGTCCCACCCTGCTCCCTGGTGGACATGACAGTTGCCAGAAACCAGCAGGAAACTGACCCAGCAGGGCCTGCTCCTGCCAGGACACCCAGGCCTCTGGTCACTAGGTCCCCGCTTTTCCACCTGGGCCTGGGTGTTTGCCTATGGCCAGGCCTGCACTGGGGGCAGGGGGCAGCCCTTGTTATGTGCCCATCGTGGTGCTAGATCCTGGCGGGAGATGCAGGCACTACCCCTGAGACTCGAGTTATAGCTGTGAAATCTCGGTGTCTAGGTTTTGTCTACCATGTGAGTAGCTGAGTATCTCAAGCCACGTCAATACCAAAGATTGTTCTGTGAATGTCTCCCTGCTCTGGCCCACATTTGTACTAGGTAACCTGGTTCCTGGCCACTGCTCACTGGACAAGCTTTGTCTCACGACACAGAGGGTCTGTCGGCCAGTGGACCTACAAGATCATGAAGATTCCTTTCCAGGGAAGCCAGGATCATAAATGAGTGACCTCTAGGCTTTTTGGGTGCAGAAATCTAGTTTTGTGGAGGAAGTGGGTCAGATGAAGAGAGAAGCAGAGTAAGAGCTGGACAGAGGAAGTGCCTTTTAACTATTGTTAAGATAAACCCCTCCATTGACAGATGAATGGATAAAGATGTATATATACTAATACATACACAATAGAATATTACTCAGCCAGAAAAAGATGAAATAATGCCATTTACAGGAACATGGATGGACCTAGAGATTATCATACTAAGTGAAGTAAGTCATACAGAGAAAGACAAGTATCATATGATATCACTTATATGCAGAATCTAAAATATGATACAAATGAATTTATTTACAGAACAGAAATAGACTCACAGACATAGAAAACAAACTTATGGTTACCAAAGGGGAAAGTGGGAGGAGGGATAAATTAGGAGTTTGGGATTAACATATACACACATATATATATGTGTGTGTGTGTGTAAAATAGATAACCAACAAGGACCTATTGTATAGCCCAGGAAACTATACTCAATATCTTGTAATAACTTATAATGAAAAATAATCTAAAACAGAATATATATATCTGACTCACTTTGCTGTAACCTGAAAATAACACAACATTGTAAATCAAATATATTTCAATTATAAAAAAAAAAGATAAACCTCTATTTCACTTGAGTTTCTATTAGTGGGTTTCTAATCCTAGCAACCAAGCAAAAGCAATCCCTTTCGAGGTCATACCTATCGCCCAACTCAAGCTCTGAGGGGCTAGGGAAACTCTTAATTCAGAACCAGACCTTTATGACAGGACAAAACAACAGGCTTTCAAACTTTTCAGTAGCCCCTGCTATATGCTAGTAGAGGCAGGTAGAAAGAGAACGTGGATGAAATCCCTCCTATATGCCTGCCAAGTACTCACACCTTAAATTAATTCCCATCAAACCCCCTTACTCATCACTCTTGTTACTATTGTTTCATAGGTGAGAAATGTCAGAAGGGCTCTTCCACATGAAGAGGAAGTCAAGCATAGCGGTTACGAGGATGGGCTGCAAATAGAAACTTCAAGGTTTGAACCTCGGCCCTATCCTCTTAAAGATTTATGACTTTGCTTGTTTTAAAATTTCTCTTACAAACTTCAATTTCCTTGTTTATAAAACAGGGAAAATAATAATGCCTGCCTTACAGGGAGCGGTGTTGATTAAACGGATGCAGTACAAGCACATTTGGTGCAATGTTAGCTAGTTAGCTTTAGTGAAACCCGAGGTGACTGAGCTGGGCTTCACATCCAGGTGCATCTGGCTTCAAAGCCCTGGCTCTTGGCACTCAGCACGGGCTCTTGAAGGGATTGGACAGTTTCCTCAGTCACACCTAGGCAAGATGTTTTGCAAGGAGGATGTTAGGCATTTTCGCTAGGAAGGTTGTTACTGGCTTTATAGATCTGAGAGCTGAAACTGTAGCATTTATGTGTCCTTGATCTATGACCAGTTACATAATGTTTCACATTGGAAAATAGTAGGAAAACGGATAAAGAAATCATTGAAATTAGCTTTACTTTGATCCTTCCTGAGCCTGTCAGGCTCAAATAGGTTATCTGAAGTGGATCTCGGGGTAAGGGTGCACCTAAATTGTACCCCCGGGTATGAATTATAAGCCTTTCAGATGCTAAAACGTTCATATGGTGCTACTTCTTTTCCTCAAGACTTTACCCATAATCCCAAGAACTAGTTTTGGAAATCTAAACAATGCTACTCATTTCTATAAGGACATCTTCATGTAGTTTTAAGGCACTCATACGTTTCCCATCAAGTGTTAACATTGATCCAATCACTTGGCCTGAATTTTATTTCCTTAGCTTTGAATAACCCAGTATTTCCTTCCCATGTGTGTTGCTATGAAGAAAATTAAAAACGAATGTAAAGGCACTTTATAAATTGTAAAGTTGGAGATAAAAATGCTTCAGTACTATTAAAGGCTTAAAAAAAAATACTAGTCAAGGTATTCAAATTTATGTGTAAATTGCTCAGTTGGGGAAAAAAAAAAAAAAAGCAAGCAGGGTATGAACGTGGTCAAGACCTGGGCTTCGATTCCAGCCCTACTCCTGACTCAGGTTACATACAACCTGTGTCCAAGCTTCCACTGGGTATCCTAGAGAAAGGGGTTTAAATAAATAGCCAGTGATAACTAACACATTATTTTTGCTTTAAAAGTTTTATCTTTAGGGCTTCCCTGGTGGTGCAGTGGTTGAGAATCTGCCTGCCAATGCAGGGGACTCGGGTTCGAGCCCTGGTCTGGGAAGATCCCACATGCCGCGGAGCAACTGGGCCCGTGAGCCACAATTACTGAGCCTGCGCGTCTGGAGCCTGTGCTCCGCAATAACAGAGGCCGCGATAGTGAGAGGCCCGCGCACTGCGATGAAGAGTGGCCCCCGCTTGCCACAACTAGAGAAAGCCCTCGCACAGAAACGAAGACCCAACACAGCCACAAAAAAAAAAAAAAAAAAAAAAAAAAGTTTTATCTTTAACCTTACCAAACTCAACATCATTCACAGCTGAGGAATCCTATGAATGGGTCTCTATCTGGAGAAAGCTCAATTTCTGGTCTCACATTTTCCTATCAATGTGACATCCTTAAAATCCCAGCCCAGGTTTAGGGAAACTTCATTTTCCAGCTGTGTAGAGACCCTCCCACTTCCCGTATCCATATCCTCCAAGATAACAAACAATTCTATTTCCAAAGGTTTTATTTCATGTATTGATGTTAAACTCTCCAAGGTTTTGTATCTAATGAGTGTCAGTGTGCAAACTCTACCTATCTCATTCAAGAGAAACATGGCAGTTGAGTAACTAAGACACAGGTGAACGTCACATGCTTCCTAGGCATGCTTAAGGAGCTCTTGTTTTGGGCTGAGAGAAAAGAAAGGGGCGCCTGCAGAAGTGAGAGGTACCCCATGCTCCCTCAGACACACACTCAGGGCGCTTCCTGCTTGATGACAGTCTTCCATACCAACATGGTGGTCCAAAATGGAATCTCTTTAATTTTTCATCACACTTTTAAAAGATACAGAGGAGATATGAATTAACTGACTTTAAGTCAATGTTAGAGATATGAGGAGAAAAAGTTAACACAAAGAAATACAACACACGAAAGAAAATATGCAGTGTTTTATAAGCTGCACACATTTCAACAAAAAAGGTGGGGACACAGATTTGACACCGATTATTAAAAATATTTATTACAAGCAGATTCCTTTTCCCATATTCAAAAGAAAAACACATGACTGGAAATATTGAGATGGCAATTGGTTAAACCAATTCCCAGTCCTTATCAAGTTAGGAATCAATAAAGGAAAAGATATTTTGGAACTTAAAATTAGGGAAGCCTATACACAATTTAGATGGGGGGGGGGGAGAGAAAAACAAAAAAACCAAAATAAAGTCATATCGTTTACATTTTATAGGCTTTAATTAAGCACATAAAACTGTACTATTTAATATATTTCTCCATGAACTTTTTGTGAAATTCAGATCGCAGCGTATCATTTACAAATCTTTTGTCTTTCTTCTGATCATCTACACCTTTTGCACAGTTCTTGAAAACAACATCATCATCCCACCTGAAAGAAAAAAAGAAAATGAACAATCTTACAATGCTTGTATCAACAGACAAGAACACCGTGTGAACTGTAAAGCTTATTCATCACACAAAAAGATGCTCAACCTGTACATCACTCAACGTAGCAATTACACCCAAAAGAATAAAGTAATTCTTAATAGGCTGTTAGCTTGCTTTTTTGTAATAGGAAGGGTAATCCTTATTTAGAACATACACAACATGCTTATTATTTCTCCAGTATAAGAAACTTTGAGTTAAAAAGCAGATATTACATAAATATTTAATGTTTTCAGGTCTAAAACAAAGAGGCAGTACCTGGTTCTACCCTGATTAGTATGGACAGCTCTAGATGATAGCGGGACGATTTACTATAGTTAGATTATGTGGTTTTAAGGATTTTATACATACTCTTTTATCAGTTAACATTTAGTAATCATTCACTGTAGTATTTACAATTTAGGACAAAAGAAGAAACTATTGGGGTAAAACAATTAAGGCTCATATACTGGCTCACATCTACATTAACCACAAAGAAAGAGCAGCTGAAGAGCTTAGGGCAGGAATCTCTAGTTCGTTTCTCCTGGTTGGATTTCATAATGTGTAAGCTTAAAAAAAAAAAAAAACACCCACGGATGGGCTACAAAATACATGTTTTATAGAAAATAAAGATTATGATTTCAAAATATCATCTAGCATATAAAACACAAACCCATACATGTAATACATAAACTCTCACAAACATATATAAAATGAAAGCCTATATAATGTGTGTGTTCGCCTGTGGACGTATGCACGCCAGAAGAAACTGCACGTCGAAAATAAGCAAAGAACGTGGGCATCTTTGAAAAGTGTTTTAAGTCATCACTGGTGCAGTACAGAGAAATGTGAAAAGCTGAGCAGAGCTAGGTCAAATGTGATCTGCACGTTAAGACAACATGTTTCGTCTCCAAACAATTTTATGTGCATCCAAACAAGGCAGAACTATATAGCTTAATACAAATATAAATCAATGTAGTTTTTTCTCTACCCACTCTCTCCTCAACTCACTCCCCACAGGCTTTGACCCCTCCCTCTCAACACCAGCACTGCTCTCCCAGGGCCCTAACTCCAACCGCCACTTTGCAGTACCCACTTCACTTGGCCTGTCAGCAATATCTGACCTAGATAATCACTCCCCTCCTCTTGAAACTGTCTGTGTGGCTCCAAGACACCTACCAGCCTCTTTCGGTTCATTTCTTCCCCACTGGCTGCTCCTTCTCAGCCTAGTTTTTTCATTCATAATTCAAATAATCAATACTTACTGAGCACCTAGTACGTAGCAGGTACTATTCCAGGTATGGACAGCTTATTATCTACCCGACCTCAAAATATTATCCCAAGCTCAGTCCTCTGACCTCCTCTCTGGCTATACTCATTCACTAAGTAACCTCATCTAGTCTTCATGGCTTCAGGGAACTTCTGTAAGTTGACAGCTCCCAAATTCATGATCTCTAGCCTGGGCTAACTCCAGAACTGTGTATCAAGCTACCTACTCAACATTTCCACACAGACATATACATCATCCCAAAGTTACCATGTCTTAAATCTGTCCCTCCCCCTCCCCACCTCAGTTCACATTCTTCCCCATCTCTATCCTTTCAATAGATCGGGTCAAATACCTTGGAGTCTAGTCTCTAATAAAATGTCACCTTTCTTGCAAATCCTCCCTTGCCTATGCAATTGCCATTGTAAAGACTTGTTCCTGTTTTTTACTATGAATGAGTCAGGAAGCTCCTGGATGGTTTAGAACAGGAGATTGAGATCTTTTATTTTAAAAGGATCATAATGCCGCTATGTTAAAGAAAAAACCTGGGGGTAGGGATGGAGAGGGTGGTGAGCATGCAAGCAGACCAGTTCGGGGGACTGCATCACTCCGGATGGAGATGGCAGCAGTAGAGGTGGTGAGAACTAATAGATATGGTTTAAATGTTAAGCCTACAGCAGGGTTTCTCGATTACACACACACACAGACTGCTGTCCTTAGGAAGGCTGCTTGCAAGGTTGGTCCCTGGCTGGCATTTGGAAACTTGGATTGCAGGAATCTTCTCACTGTCACTGTGTCTAGACTGTCTGTACAAATAATGTGGTTTATGAACACCTGCTTTCCTTCCGGAAGTCTCAATTTTGGTATGTACTAGGCAGAGGTTGCCTATATGAGCAGCCAATAAAAACCCTGGGAGTCTCTAATGGGTTTTCCTGGGCAGCAACACTGCACAAATGTTGCTGCATTTTCATTACTTGGGAAAAGAATGTGCTGTGTGTGACCCCTCATAGGAGGGACAGAGCATAAGGAAGCACACACACTTCCTTCAGTGCCTTTTCCCTTTATGATCTGGCTGTGTATCTTAACTAAGTTAGTCATGAGAACAGCTACATGCTGAGCCCCCTGAGACCTTCTAGTCTCTGAATGTGAAGGATGGTTTTGGGGACCCTTGACACATACAACTACAATGTAAGCTTTGTAGGGTCAAGGGCTCAGTGCACTGCTCTGTCTCTAGTACTTAGAACAATCTCTGGTACACAGCTGGTTACTGTAAATATATACTGAAAATAAGTTTATTTTCTTTCATTCTCCTTCCATTATTCCAAAATGTGATAGAGAAAAATATCAGTGGAAAGTGGGTATTAGAAGCTTTACATAATATAGTTTGCTATAAAACTCATAATCTGTGTGTGTGTGTGTGTGTATATATATATACATACATGTATATATCTCTCCAACCCATTATTGTACAGTACCTTCTTTTAACTTTGAAGTTGGCCTGAGGCTGGGATGGGCCAGTGAGATTAAGGAGAGGGTTTCCACTCAGAATGTTTTCCATACGAATCCTTTCTTCTTCAGCCTTTTGTTCTTGTTCCTGCCAACAAGAGGGGAAGATTCTTATTTACTTATATTACTTCTGGCGTCAATCTTGTAACTCATATTTTAAAAGACTGTTAGGATATTAAGAGGGAGATGGGATCAGCATCAAGGTAGTATTGCTTTTTCTTTGTTTTTAAGACATACCAGAAAAGTCTCACTTATCAAAATAAAATAATTGAGCATTTTCATTATAAATATTTCATGCTTGCCATCATACATTCATTAGTCTTTTCTGACTTTGACATTCTTGAGTTGCATATTTAAATCTATTTTCTTTCTTAAAGTACATACAAAATTACATAAGTGTTTAAGAGAGTACATCTATAAACATTCTAATAATTTAAGAACATATTAAACATCAAAAAGACACATTTAGCAAAGCAATTATCTCAATTTTTAAGGAAGGGTTATATGTAACTGTGATTAAAAATAATTTTATTTTGAATTACTAACAATGTAAACTTGCATCTCTAGGACTGGTGACAAGTTATTATTAACCAAGAATTATGTCCTAAAATAAGATAAACCATCATGTAAAAAACTATATTCAGTAAACATGCATTTCTACTAATTTACCTGAGGTTTACCCATTTTATTTTTATGATTTATTGTTAATGACTTTCTATTTTTATCTCTGTCATCAGTTACATGCTTGTCTTTCTTCACTTTTATTTTAGCATTAACCTCTTTAAACTCAAATCACCCTCAGTCTCCTTCTTAGAATTAGAAATATAAAATGTCTAAAATCCTTAGCCATAACTTCTAGATCTACCTGATTCCATGCTATCTTAAACCAAACATAGATCCCACTTTGCTGTGTTTTGGGGATGACAAAATTGATGACTTAATATACCAAGGGAAAAAGGACTTTCTGGAAGTCTATTTATAATGAACCTGTGTTAGACCACTTGGAAAAATTACCTGATTTTCTATACAGGTTAAAGATACGTCATTTTAATAATCAAGTGTGAACAACTGATTTCATTTTTATGAGGCCAAATAATTGGGAGGTGAGAAGATGCAATTTTCAGGGAAATTAACAGGAAAATTCCTTTAGGTCATTTTCAGACTTTAAGCAAGCAAAAGTCAGGAGCATCCACCATAGATAAAGAACAGATAGCTTTCTAAAAATTACATACTTATTTTTAACAAATTATATTGATGCTAAAAGTAAAAAGACGTATCTCTGAGATGCTAGACAAACAGGAGCTCAAGCATACAATGTATCCAAATTTATAATATAAGAACATATGTGATGTAATAAGGTCCTGATCATTTTATGTTCGGAATATTATCTCCTTTAGAGTTACTGGTTGATTGCCATACATAGCACTGGGGAAAAAAGGTGCCAACTCTTTTCATACTCAAGTACCAGGTACACTGTTTCATGACTATAGGTATAAAGGATGGACAGCCTGTGGTTTGGTCAAATCTGAACCATCTTGTTTTGTAAATAAAATTTTACTGGAACACAGTCACATCCATTTATTTATGCACTGCCTGTGGCTGCCTGTATTACAATTAGCTGAGTTGAATAGTTGAGACGGAGGCTGTATGGCCTGCAAGCCTAAAATATTAACTATCTGGCTCTTTACAGAAAGTTTCCCAGCCCTTGACACAGGCTGACTGGTTTGAAAACATTTTGGAACACCTCAAAAACCAGCCACTAGAAAGCCAGACAGGGAAATGGGGGACAAATGGAATAAAACTGTCATTCAACTCCAAAAAAACACCGACACATTTTGTACAAAGAAATCAGATGAATCTTGCAAAATTGCCAAGATCTTCTGTCTAAAATGTTTACGCTCCTTAAAGGTCAACCAAATTCATTTAAATGTCTCTTTGCGTATCCACAGCTGTTAGGGAGGCCAAAAGAATCTGGAACAGAACAACTGCCCTCTTGTGGTGTGCCAGTGTAGGAATGGTCTTATAATTCTACAGGAGTTATGCTATCCTATGCCAAATTCTGACAAGAATTGTATTTTTAAACATTTTTCTTCTTCAAATCTGAACTCTAGCAGTCTTCAAAGCCTACCCCCAAATCTTCCTCTTTTCTGAATTCTTCCCTGCCCCTTCTGATCCATATGAACTCTACCCCCCTAGGTTCTAAGCATTGACCTACACCAGTCTTTTCCCCAAGTCTCTTTCCTTTTTTTAAATAGAGCAATTCTTGGTTCAAATGAAATCTTACACAGAAGCCCATTACAAAAGCTGCTCTTTTCCGGTTGGAAGTGGAGGCAGGGACTTCCCTGGCGGTCCAGTGGTTACGAATCTGCACTGCCACTACAGGGGACATGGGTTCGAGCCCTGGTTGGGGAACTAAGATCCCGCATGCTGTGCAGTGTGGCCAGGGGAGAAAAAAAAAGGAAGTGGAGGCAGACATATCTACTTGAGTGTCTCACAATATATCAAGTTCAGTATGTGCCCAACAGAACTCATCATTTTTCTCTCCACTGAAACATGCCCATCCTCTGCATTCCCTGATTAGTGTATAGCACCAACGTCGACCCAGAAACTGCCACAGCTAATCAGTCACTTTCTCTGGTCAATTTTATCTCCTTGATAGCTCTATCAGCATCTGTTTACTTCTCTCAAATCCAACTCCTGTCATGCAAGATTCTCATAACTGCATGTGAGGATTATTGGAACAGCCCCCTACTCAGTTCTTTCCTCTACCCTCCACACCTCAGCCAGAGTAATCTTTCTAAAATGCATACCCAACCTTACCATCTCCAGCTGAAATGGACTAGTTCCACACGTCCTTTGGAAGAGAGTTCAAACTCCTTTAGCACTGGTCAGCAAATCTCTAGCGCTCTGACTTGCTCTTGCCTCCCAAGTTTTGTCTCTTACTGTTACTACTATGGGTAATTCACTCAAAGTTTAAAGGTACGTACTATGGATCCCACTTAATTCGTCTAACTGTCTTTGAGTTCGACATTCTTTCCTTCCATTGTGTAAATGTAGAGACTGTGGGGACTCAGAGAAGCTAGGTTATATAAAATTTATTGACAGATGGCCTCAGCAAGTGCCTGGAAAGAAGGCTGGGTCAGAAGACAAGGAGAGAGATAAAGATGGCCTCATTATACCTGTGGGTTCTTTGTAGGCTATGACTACATCTTAATCATCTTTGTTTCTTCTGACACTTAACAGACACTGACTATATGTCTATTGAACAAATAACTGAATGAAGAGCATTTTGACGAGTATGTCTGAACTATTTGGAAAGAATTTCTAACATAACCAGGAGATTCAGGATGTCACAGGAATCACCAGATTTATAGACCTACAGGTCCTATAATATCGAAACATGGTAAGGATGATTTCTAATATAAGGTGATATTACTTGATTTAAAAAACACTTCTACTTTAGTTTACGTGAGAAGATGCAAATATTTAACATGCTGGTTTTACCTTCCTGGCCTGCTCTTCAGCTCTTTCTTTTTTAATTTTTTCCAGCTCTGCAAGAAGAGCTGCAGTATCATCATCATCACTCTCCTCTTCAAAATCTTCATCTTCATCTTCCTCCTAAAAAAGAATGGTGATGGCCCAGGAGATGGGAGACAAAATAAAGATTATTCATTTTCTTCCATAGAAGTGGCACTTATCAAATCTTTGGAGCAGAATTAATTTTCCTAGAGGGAAAGGTAAATGTACCTAAATAACGATTAAAATTAGCAACAACCAAAAAATAAAATAAAACCCCCCAAAAAAAGCTTACATTTACTTACTAAAATGTCAACCTCTGATGTATTTTAGACATTATAACAGCAAAGAGTATAACGAAGGACCTTTCAAATTTACATAGTCAAATGGGAATTTACATATGAAAATATTTCTAAAACCAGAAAAGGAACACTTTGTACTGATACACACCACATACTTTGACCCTGGGAGTCAAAATAATTTTATATAGCTCAAAACAACTAGGATTTAAAGATAGTCAAAGGTACAGAAAAGGGTGCTAAATTCTCAGAAAAAAATAGTTTCAAATGTATAATCATTATATCTCACTTAAAATTGAGTTCCTTATATTGAATTATTGAGTTAATTTTTAATTTAGTCTGTCAACTCTAGAATTACTAATATATATGCTTAATTAGATGCTACCCTTGAAAAGTCACTCAGGTTTTTCCTCTGTATGTAGAAAACTGCAAATTAATTACAGACTGTGCAGTCCCACTAAATTTTAATGTTAATTAAAGTGCCAATCCTTAACAACCTTCCACTTAGATCACATTCCTCCCTAAGCACAGAGGGAGCCGTTAAGTGCAGTGAACATCTGGAAGGGGCATCACTGGTAGCAAGTATGGAAAGGCCCCTACATTCACTGCAGGGGATGCTATCAATAAAGAGCCCAGTCTGAAGAGTGCCCTCTGAAGGGGAATAACTAGTCCAATTTCCATGGTTTAATACAGGGAATTATTTTTTAGGGAAGCATATCTTTTAATAGATCTCTTCCTTCTTTGGCTCTCCAGAGATCAAACTTGAAATCTGATTAACCACAAGATAATGCTTTTTCTTTTGAAATAAACTATAGAGTTTAGCATTGAAATCAGAGCTATAATTGAATAATAGTAAGTAAAAATAAATACAAGTCGCTTCTTAAAGCCAAAAGAATAGATAAAAAGGTATTTCAGGAAAATGGTAAGTAAATTACTACATGGAGATGAGAGGACGAAGTAAAACATACATCTGTTAGAGGGTCGTCTGCATCGAGGTTGGCAGCGGGAATCTGGTCCAACCGAGGCTTCTTTGACACTGAAGAGGAGGTTGTATGTTCTGGGGGAAAACAAACATTATTTAGCTTACTGAATCAAATCCTGCATTTCTTATAACATTTTAGGGACCTGTGGGCAAGAAGAGCTTAGAGGTCTTAAGCATGACAGTAGGGATTATAACCTCAGTGCCTGGCAAATAAGCCCTTGGCAGATATTTATTGAATGAATTAATAAAAGTATTGATTTTAATATGGGAACTGTAGCCTCTCTCAGGAAATTTAGGAAATAGTTTACATATGCTAGAAAGAAAAATGGAAGAATTTCATAGACAGAAACCATGCGGCCTCAAAAAGTCTGGCTGTGTAAACAGTTAAAAAACTCCTTGATCTGAACTCAAACAACGGTTGCTAAATACCCCCAGATCACCTAGTTCTTTCTAACACAGAAACATAAAAAGATGGAACTGGAATCAACTTCATTATCATCTCTAATCCAATCAAATCTTTCAAGAAACTGTTATAGCTCACACCCATATTTAAAAGCAAACAAACAAAAATAGTAATCCATTCCAATTACCAAATGAAAGAAAAACTACTGTCAACATAATGTTATGAGAGAAACATCTGGGGTAGTGTTGGCACCTCGGGTTGGCCGGTCTCTGTTTTTTTCTCTTGCAGCAGCTCTCTCTCTCTCTTCCAACTCTCTCCTGAAGTCACGGTTCCGAACTTCTTCAGGGGCATCCTGAGTGGTCTGTCTAAAGTAGAAACAAAACAGGGCAGAAATACTTCTAAAAAACACATGGCTGTAGTAATGGAAGACAATTCACGAAAAGCAACTTTGTCCTGAGTCCCTGAAGCATAAAGTCCCATTGCGGGAAATGGACAAGATCACCCTAATCTGAAGGTTACTAACAGACATTCTGTGATGTAGCCAATATTTCAAGAAACTCAAACTAAATCACAGACTTTCTTATAATAAGGCTGTAGGCTGATCAAAATGTCTTTTTGTTAGTATGTTAATTCAGATCTCGTTAGAGTAACACTTTTAACATCATATTGATTAGTACTGACAGAGCCTGGTGCCTCTGAAGTAATGTATTAGTTATTGTTCCATTTACATATGGAAATTCCTCGTTAATTGGAATTTATGCTTAAGGAATATCTAGTAGCATTTTACAATCATAGAGCGTAATTTTAGTGTCAGAAACACTATTGCATTCTACTCCTATGAAAATAGATAAGTGATAATAACCCACACATGGTACTATCTCATGACCATGTCATTCAACAGAGTTGGTCTTGCTTTGTGAAACAAGAAAAACATAAAAGGCTTCATTACCTATATTTTATCTTTGTATGAGAGGGTAGGTCTCTGCTTGAATATTGCTTTGAGAGTTGGCTCAAATCACCTTCTCCTTTTCCTCTCCCCCCTCTTGCAGGTTCAAAAGTTGGCCTAGCTGCTGTTGTCATCTTTTATGCTTTGAAGAAAAAAAAACACTGTCAAGTTATTTCCAATAGGACGAACTCTCTTTTTATAAAGTATTAATCAATATCCCTCCTTGTAAAACAATTTCCTTAACTTATTCCCCAAAACTTATTTGAAATAATCTCAAAAGTTATGAACAAAACAAATAATGAGGCTCAGGGTGTACAAGGAACATGGCAGATATTTAGTCTGTCATGAAGATATGAGTTTGTGTTCCTGTTCTCCTTCTGGCTCTGTGACCTCCGGCAAACCACCAAGCTTAAGTTTCTGTCATCTGTGGAATGGGGATACTCCTAATAGGATTATTAAGAAATGATGAGACTTGACATGTCAACACACTCGTAAAATACAGTACTGCCATGTCCGAGTTTTAAAAAATCTCAGCTTAACCTTACTCCACCAGACTCCTTAAGGTTCCCATTTTATCTAAATCTCACACAGCAGAAAATAGGATAGTAACTACAAAAACAAAAAAGATATATAAAAAAATCACTGACAAAGCTACTGAGTGTCCTGGAAAAAAAGCTAGACTTTGATGACAGTTACACAGGCAAAGTTCTCCAACAACCTTTCGTTGATCCAATTTTCTTCTACAGCAGCCCACGTAATACAAATCAGATCTTCTGCAAATTACAGGTTAAGAAATGCTCAAAACACAGGAACCCACCGCCAAAGGTTATGCTACTTTTGGTTTTGAGCAACTAAAGGATACTGCATAGCAGATGAGTCTACTAAAACATCCGTAAGCGTCGGAAAAGCAAGTGTCGGGGGAAACTGGGGGAAATGGTACACTTCTCTCGATTTTCAAAAAAAGGGAGAGGGATGTACCCAGAGAGGGAGAAACAGGGTTGCCGGCCTCTGGGGGCGCCGCCGCCCTCCACATTGCCCCGGGTTATCATTACCAGCGCCTCTGGGGGGTTCACCTTCGGGCTGTCACAGGGAACCCGCTGACTCTTCACCCCTGCCCCACTCGGCGAGGGGTGGGGGCGCCCGGACCCTGTTTAACGCTGTCTGCAGAGTCATCTTCACGCTGCGCTCTCCGCTGCCAGCCCGGGACTGGGGACTCTCCTGACAAGCGCTGAGCTCCACCACCCGCCCGCCGCTCCAGAGCCTCCTCTGCCCGCGCTCGCTTCTCCGCCTCCGTCCCCAACCGCCCTTTCCCGCCCCACTCACAGTCTGCTTTCCTGCTGCCGCTCACTTTGGCCGAGCTCCGATGCAGTCGCCTCAGGAGATCATACAGACGCCATCATACCTCTTGGCTCCCAGAAACCTCTGCGCCCAGGGCTAAAGCCCAAGACCCGGAAGCAAACCCCAAGCTCTTTAGCCGCCCTTCAGAGGCGGAGGCGGGGACCAATCAGCGGAGGCCAAGGTGGGAGTCGGCGTGACGACAGCAAGGGGCGGGGCTGAAACGGCCCAGGGGGCGGGCATTTGAAATCAGTGCTTAAGAGTAGACCCTAAGCATCATTTTATACCTTCAAGGACCAATTACTTAATGTCTCTTCCGTCTTTTCTTTTCCCGACCCCCTCCCAGACTCCTTCATTCCGGTACTGCGTGGACGGAAAGCCCCGGGTAGCAGACACCACGTCCCCGGCTAGCGAGAGAGAGCGTAGAAAAGGATTACACCAAACTGTTTAAATCCAACGGCTCCGGCTTCCTTTCTCCTGAGCTAGACCCAACAACCCTAGAGAGCTGGGCTACGGAAAGACTAGTATTTTCATTTAATTGGATATGAAGAAAGAACAAATAAGTACGGGGGCAACCACGATCTTTATAAAGGTACCATTCCTGCAAAAATATTAGTCTTCAAAGCAAAGGTTGTATTCGTATTGTTTGTTAAAATTTTTATTTTTTAAAAAGCCTGAGTTCTAGTGGGAGGGGAGGTGTCACTATTAGAGCTTCCTTATGTATTAACCGACATTGAACTTTTAGAACGGTGGGCCCAACTGCCAGGAGCACTAGATGCAGTTATTAATGTAAGATGGCTACTCAGGCGTTAGGTGAAGTTTTAATAAGGCAGCGAACAGGAAAATAAAAAATCACCAGTCGTCCTTACACTTTCCCCGTAAACAACCACTCTGGGAGCAGGGATCTTGTTTGCTTAGTTCATCTTGGTATCTGACCACATAGTCCTTGGCCACAGTAGATGCTCAATAAATATTTGTTGAACAAATGAAAATTCAACTCCCCCAACTTGGTTTCAAATGTAAAGAGATCATAAAATTGAACATAGAAAAGCTTTTTTCCCCTAGAACTCTTCCTTTGAACTTTACATGAAACAAAACAATAGAAAATGTCCCTTCCCCCATAAAGTTCAAGATGCAAATCTTGATTTTTCTTAGCGAAGCTATTACTCCCCTAGTCTTACACATCTCAGTAAAGGACACTACCATCATACTAGTTACTCAAACCAAAATCCCAGGGCTCCTACTTCAGTTCATTTTCCTTCATTTTTCTCATCCAGTTTATTTGCAAGTCTTGCCAATTCAACTTTCAACATACACCCTAAAT
This sequence comes from Balaenoptera ricei, assembly GCF_028023285.1. Lineage (NCBI taxonomy): Eukaryota > Metazoa > Chordata > Mammalia > Artiodactyla > Balaenopteridae > Balaenoptera > Balaenoptera ricei. Next base: position 41,362,255 of record NC_082646.1, on the reverse strand, counting down.
TTCATTCCACTGCCCAAGTCTAGGCCACCATCATTTTCCACCTGGATTGTAATTGCCCCCTAATGATCTTCCTGCTTCCATTTTTCTCCCACAGTCAATTTTGCCTGTAACAATGAGAGTGATCTTTTAAAACTGTGAATCAGATAGTGTTACACTCCTGCATAAAAATCCACTGCACTTAGAATAAAAGTCAAATTTCTTAATGTGACCTGAGGTTTCTCAGGGTCTGGTTCCTACCTATGTCTCTGGCTTCACTTCTAATCAATCACTCTCCTACACACTAAGCTCTAGCCACAGCCAACCCTGCATTTCTGTTTCACAAGCAAGATTCCTTTGCACTAGCTTATCTCTGCTGTCTGTGCCCCAACACAGCTGTATTATCATTCTTCAAGTCTCAGCTCAAATAATCACCTCCTCAGTTTTTCCCTGACATCTACATTTGCACCCCCGTCCCTCCAACACACAAATACCATCACATCACCCTGTTTTATTTTTTCATAGTACTAAGCACTACTGAATTTATTCTGTTCATTGTTTATTGCCTTGTTTCTTGTCTGAGAGGCAGCATAACAAAGTCATTAAGAGAAAGGGATCTATAGCCTGACTGTTTTGGTTCTAAATTCCAGATCTGCCCTTTCCTAACTGTAACCTCAGGCAAGTTATTTTCCCTTTCTGTGCCCTCAGTTTCCTCATGTATTAAATGGGGATAATTTCTAGACTCTACCACATAGTGTTATTATAAGGATTAAGCAAATTAATACTTGTGCTTAAAACTGTCTCGGCAAACAGTATTTGCTAAACAAATGTTAGTTATTATTATTATTAATATTATTTTTATTATTATTGTCTATCTTCCTGTATTAGAACATAAGTTCCAGGAAAGCAGGAACCTTGTCTCTCTTGTTCACTGGTGTATCCTCTGCATATAGAACAGTGCCTGGCACATAATAGGTGCTGAGTAAGTATTTGCTGAATGAATGAATGAGTGATTGATGCACTGTGAAGTAGAGGAATGACATAACAATGGCAAGGAGGTGACACAAATATAGAAAATACCCCTGGTTTTTATGTTCCAACTGCCCTTATCAGCCCTGAGTCAATCACCTGGATTCATTTATCTCCCATTTAACTACCTAATCTTTTGGTCACCAACCATGATTAAATAATCATTCCTGTAATTTCATTAACACCAACATATAGTATAATCAGTCCAAAAAGCTTTGGCTTAAATGGTCTGAAAGTATTAATAAGAAAAAGAAATTTAAAAGTTTACTTAAATGATTTTAAAGTACTAGTAAAAAAACAAAACTCTAAAGTTTTTTACTTAAATGACTTGAAAGTATTAGAAAAAGAAAATAAAAGTAAGTAAAAAACTTAATTCACCCTCTCAGCTGACAAAAAGCATATAAAACCTCCCAAGAATCCTCATAAACCCATTACCACAAAAATCTAGTTGGGCCCTTAATGCTGCCTGCAAATCTTCTCATACTCTCCTAATTGTTTATTTTCCCATTCTGCAATATTATGATTTGCCACATTCCCCTCTTTCTTCAAATCTACACACCTCTTTCACCATCCTTTCCCTCATTTCCTTTCTCAGGAATGGGTGATCTGACTTCGCTGAGAAAATAGAAGCTCTTTTTCTCAGAGGATTCCTCATCTCCCCGCAAGCAGATCTACCGAGCTGCCTTTGACTATGTCCTTACATTCAGCTTTCATGTGCTAGTAGAGATGAGGTGACCCTAACCTTCTCCCTGTGTTCTGGGTCCAAATCCCTCCAGCCTTCTTAGTAAGTGGCATCCTGCTATATTTTCTGTCTCTCATAATCTATGAATCCATACCTTGCAGATGATTCTTGTCAGCTTTTGGATATGTTGTAGTATATTTTAACCTTAAAAAATGCTTCTTCATTTTAATATGACAACGGTCGTATTAATTCAATGTGAAAAGGACTTTTCATATCATAACTGTGATTACAAAACTGACGATTCTTATGGCAGGATATAACATAGGAATTCCAGCTTCAAAGTTTAAACAAACACTGCAGCCAGTTGAATTAAACACCCGAAAGGGAAGAAAGAAATCATAAAAACCTAGAAAAAAATTAAGAGACTATTTTTACTACTTGGGGTCTGTAAAGGCCTTTTGATGAAGGCAGAACACCTAAGAGCTGTAAAAGAAAGAATTTAAAAACTTCATCTATATAAAAATTTAATTTTATGGCAGAAGATGCCCAAAATGAAGTCAAAAAATAAATGCTAGATTAACAGGTAAATCCTGTAATGCCTATAGCATATAAAATATTACTACTGCTAGTACTACTACTACTAATATGCATAATATAAAAAATACAACGACCCAATAAAAAACTCTTTTGTCCAAAGAGTATAAACAGGTCATTCAGAAGAAGCAATTCCAAGTAGATAATCAACATGAATGACACACAACCTCTCTATTAGGAAAATGAAAGTAAACTAACAATAGATCATCACATTACAGCATCAGATTGGCAGCAATTTTTGAAAATTAATAATACAGCTGGATGGGATAGGGAAAAAGGGGATCCAATCAGACAGTGAGGAGGCATTGGCTCCCATTTCCCTCACAATAAAAATTAAAGGTGCTCACATGACCCATCATAAGGCTCTCCCCTACTTAGTTGACCTCCTGTCTTGCTCATACCTGTCTGGGCTACAAGCCTTCCTGGTGTTGTTTGAGCATAAAATCTGCCTTAGGGCCCTTACACTAGCTATCTCCTTGGTCGAGAACACTCTTACCTGTCTTCAAGTCTTTGGTCAAGTGAGGTCAGCTAACCATGACAGCCCTAATTAAAGTTGCAACCATGTTCCCACTTTGTCCTTCCAAATCTTGCATGCCTTATATCCCTTATCCTGCTCAACTTTTTCACATAGCACTTATCATAATCCTATATAATTTAGTTATGTTTATTATTAGTTATCCTGCTCAACTTTTTTACATAGCACTTATCATCATCCTATATAATTTAGTTATGTTTATTATTTCTTTATCTATCCCATGCAGAATATAAATTCTACAAGAGCAGGAATCTGTTTTGCCTGGTGAAGTAGGCCAAGCATCTAAAACAGTGCTTGGTACCAATAGGTGCCCATAAATGTGTTCCAAATGAGTGAATAAATGAATGAATGAATGAATGAGTGAGTGAGTGAGTGAATGAGTTTTAACAGGAACAAAAAAATCACATTTGGATGTAAAAAGTTATTGCCTTAATCTCTTTTATATTTTAAAGGAGAAAAAAGTAATTTTCATTCTGCTAGTCTGAAATCCAGGTTCGAAATGAAGATACGCCAAGACCCAGAAAGATGATTTCTTTTCAGGAAAATGAAAAATCATGTGATTATCAGGCTCTATATGTGTTATCAAAATTCTAATTCAATCAGCCCACCCCTAATCCAAGCACAGCTCTAATTCAATCAAACCTCCCTCCTCTTCCCATTGAATCACTTCCCAGTTTTAGTAAACCCTCTCATTTGCAAAGTTACCAACCCACAAAGTGTGAAACTTTTGCTTGAAACTGAAGGAAAAAAACCCAGTGGTCACAAGTCAGAAATCACATTTAAAAAATAAAGTAATATAAAATGACATCTGTTTAAAATTTTTAACCTGAAAATGACCAATTTTCTAATATAAAAAGTTGATGCTTTAATCTGTTTTGAAAAGTGAAAAGAATAGAAAAATAAAGTAGCTTGCTTTCTACCAACAAAATCCTGTTTTTAAATGCAGATGCTCTGGAGCCCAGAGAGACGCTTTCCTGGGGATAACCTCAAGATGAAATTTGCCGATGGTCCAGGCTAGATTACTGGACAGTAGTATAATTTAAGCACTTCCTACTTAATCTGAGTACATGGCTACCTCACTAGCTGGCCAGTCAGTTATTACTAAGACAATTAAAAGCAAATGTATTAAAAAACAGTTAAAACTAAACAACTAAAAATATAGAAAATAAAGGGATAGAAAAAGACAGGCCAGGCAAATTCTAAACAACAACAACAAAGAACTTTATGTAGCCATATTAATTATCCAAAATATTCTTTAAATAGTATAGCATTAACAAGGACATTAATATGGGCATCTTATTGCATCACAGAAATCCACTAGCAAATTGTTACAATCATGAACATTTATGCAACTAACTGCATAGTCTGGAAAAAATATGAAGCAAAAATAAAAAATTAAAAGGAAAAACTGCAAATCCACAATCATGGTGGGAATTGTTTTAACATAAACTTCTCTCAGTTTGATAGGTCAAGCAGACAAATTCACAACATTGATACACAGAAACAAGATTGTGTATAGATATGTATGCTTATTGCATTTATTTATGTATATGTGTTTATATTTATATATTGCATTTATATATGTATATAAAATCCTTCAACCAAAACAAGAGAATACACGTTCTTTTCAATAAACAATGAACATGTACAAAATTTAATCAAGTGTAAAGCCCCCAAATAAATTACAATAAATGCTTATGTATTCATTTTTAAATGATAATATTTCATCTTGTCAATTTTTGAACTTTATATAAATGAATCATATGTGTTCTTTTGTACTTTGCTTTTTCACTTAATGTGTATTATGTGTAGCTGTGGTATAATATATAGAATTTCATTGCATAAAAATACATAGTATAACTTATTTATTCCAATAATTATGCTTCCAGTATGTGTTTATTACACATAATGCCACCATGAACATTCTTGGAAATGTGCAGAGGTGCATGTGTACACATTTCATATATATATCCCATCATCATGATAAGAATTCTTCTTGTCCCATAATCTCACCACACTTGATATTGTCCAACTTTTCAATTTCAGCTCATCTGGTGGGTGTATAATGATATCTTATTGAGGTCTTAATTTGTATCTCCTTGAGTACTAATCTCCTTTCATATTTTTATTGTCCATTTGGATTTCTTTTGTGAAGTATCTGTTCAGTCTTTCTATTGAAAATTTTTTTCTTATTGATTTCTATGAGTTCTTATTACTTTGGGCATCAGTTCTCTGTTACTTATTTGTGCTGTGCATAAATTTTTCACTTCTTGGCTTCTCTTTTTGGTATATTTTGATATATAAAAATTAATATGAGGGTAGTTCAGTTTATTAATCTTTTCCTTTTTGCTTAGTACATGGTATTTCTTTATTAAGTAATTCTTCCCTACTTTAACATTACATTGATATTCTCAGATACTATCTTCTGAAGGTTTTATAGTTAGGCCTTTCACAGTTCTACCAGGAATTCATTTTTGTGCATGGTGTAATAGAGGGGTCTTGAAATCTGGTAAAGCAAGCCTTCTCACCTTGTCTCTCTTTTATGAGTACTTTGCTATTCTCTGCCCTTTGCACTTCAATATAAAATTTAAAGTGTCATGTTCTATGAAAATACTTTTGGGATTTTGATTGTGATAATGTTGAATCTGTAGATCAATTTAAAAATCGACATTTATACAATATTGAGTCTTCAAATCTATTAACAGGTTATGTCTTTTCCATTTATTTAGATTTTCTTTAATTTTCCCTAAGTAGAGTTTTATTGTCTTCATAGAAGTGTTGCAAATTTTTGTTAGCTTTAGCCTTAGATACTGCTTAATTTTTAATGCTATTATAAATGGCATCTTTCTTAAATTTTAGTTGTCTAATTGTTCATTGCTGGTATGTATAAAGATAATTGTTTTTTATATATTGCTATTTTAAATTCAGAGACTGTTCTAAACCCTCTTATTAAGTAAAATAGTTTATTCATAGAACTTTTGGATTTTTTACATATACAATCACTTCTAAGAATGACAACAGTTTTGTTTCTTCCTTTCTGATCTTTTCTCCCCTCCTCCCTTTTTTTTCCTTGCCTTCTTAAAATGGATAAGACATCCAGGACAATGTTAAATAAAAGAGGTGATCACAGGCATCCTTGTCTTTTTCCTGCTCTGAAAGGGAAAACTTTTAATTACTAAGTATGATGTTTACTGAAGGTTTGGGGTAGATGTACTTTATTCAATTAGAAATTTCCCTAGAATTTTTGGTTTGCTAAATGGATGGCAGATTTTATCAAACACTTTTCTGCGTCTAATGAGATTGTCTTTTGATCTGTTACTGTGTGTTATTATATTAATTTATTTAACTATAAACTAACCTTTCATTCCTGGAATAAACCCATCTTGATTATGATGAGTATATTGCAGGAATCAGTTTACTCAGATTCTATTTAGGACTTCTGCATCTGTGTTCATAAGTGAGACACCTATTATTTTCCTTTCTCATGATGTCCTTGTACATACAATTTGTATCATAAAATATGTTGGGAAATATTCTTTCTTTTTCTGTTCTCCAGGAAAATTTGTCTAAAATTGGAATTAACTTCTTCCTCAAATATTTGGTAAAATTTGCTGGTGTATCCATTTGGGGTGTAGAGTTTTCTTTGTGAAAAAAGTTTTGATTACTGCTTCAGTTTCCTTGATGGTTATAGATATACTCAGCATTCTATTTCTTCTTGTGTCAATTTTGCTATTTACATTTTTCTAAGAATTTATTTATTTCATCTGAATTTTAAAATATGTTGGCTTAAAGTGCTTTTTAGTATCTTTATTTTCTTTTTTATGTCTGCAACATCTATAGTGATGACCTCTTTGTCTTTCCTAATACTGGTTATTTCTGCCTTCTATTTCTGGTCTTTACCATTTTCACCAGGGGTTTGTTGATTTTATTAGACTTCTCAGAACAACCCAACTATTGGTTTTGTTTATTCTCTTTATTTTATATTGGTTTTCTATTTCATCAATTTCTGGTCTTATTTTTATTGTTTTCTTTGTTCTACTTTCTTTTCTGTACTTCAACTTTCTGTGATGGATGCTTAGCTCATTTAATTTTCCAGTCTTCTTTCTTTTCTTAGATATTTATTTAAACCTATAAATCTCCCTTTTAGTACTGTTTACCAGCATCCCATTAGGCTTGAAATGTAGCATATTCACTCTCATTTGGTGTAAAGTATTTTCTAATTTTATTTTTATTTCTTTATGATTACAAGGTTTATTTAGAAATATATTTTAAATTTTACAGAATTGGGAGCTTTCTAGTTATCTTTTTAATATTAATTTCTAACTTTATTATTTTGTGGTCGGAGAACATGTTCTGCCTGCTTTCAACCCTTTGACATTTGTTAAAACCTCTTTTATGGCCACAGTTTTATGGTCAATTTTGCAAAATGTCCATAGTACTTGAAAAAAATTATATTCTGCAGTTTGGGAGTACAAAGTTCAATATATGAACTTTAGGTCAATTTTTAAATTGCCTCACTCAAATATTCTATATGGCTTTTCAACTACTTGATCAATTAGTGGGGTCCTATTTTATGCCTTTCTTCTCTGGGTCTCTGTCATTCTCAAAAGTATCTCAGATTAGGTGATAAATGAAAGGATGTAACATAATGTTAAAATTGAGAACCACTCATGAAAATCTGAAGTGAGTGTAGAATTTCTACTAACTCAGTCAATAGTCAGCATTTTACTGGAGATCATATCTAATTATATGACTTCCATTCCTAAGCAGCTCAAAAAAAAAAAAAAAAAAGAAAAAGAAAAAAACAGTAAAAACGCTATGACTGCTGGAAAAGAAGAGATATAATTTTTGTATATATTTTCAGAAAATATTATGTACATGAAAAACTCTAGAATCAATGGTCAAGCTAATAGAACTAGTAGAAAATAAGAGGAATAAGGTTTGAAAAGAGATATAAGATCAATTAAAAAATTAATAGAAAAAACTGTCCATAAATTACTAAAAAATTACACTAAAAAACTACGAAGTTCCTTAGAATATATCTGAGGAAACAGATATATATCTTTATAGATAAAATTCTGAAACTTTATTGAAATATACACAAGATCTGAATAAATGGAGGAATATACCAATTAATGGGTGGGAATGCTATGTCTACACCAAATTTTTATTTAACTTCATGCAATTTCAACTCAAATCAACAGGGTTTTTATAGAGCTTGACAAATTTATTCTAAAATGAATACTGAGGTTTAACTTTACTAATCTAGTCAAATTAATTCTGAAAAAGATGAATAAGGACATTGAGACTAGCCTTACCAACTATCAATACTAAGTATAAAGCTATAGTAATTTAGACAATATAGTTTTGGCACAGAAATGGACACAGAAATCAAAGGACTTGAATGGAAAGGTTAGAAAGAGAACAATACTTGTTTTGGAACTTGACATATGAGTGTGGAGGATTCCAACTCAGTGGGAAAATGGTGGAAGACAACTGGACTTCTACAAAAATACCCCAACAACAATATAGATCCCTACCTCCTAACAACAATGTTCTAAATGAGTGAAACAAATAAATGTGAAAAACAAAGAAATTAAAAGAGAATAAAATCTTTGTGACTTCAAAGATAAGTGGGTTACTTAAACAAGACATAAGGGAACAAAACATAATGGAAAATATTAATAAATTTAGTTACATTTAATTTTTCAAAATAATCTGAAAAAGATACCATAAACAGATTTAAATGGAGGCTAGGATAAGATATTTGAAATAATACAATAGACATAGAATTAGTATCCCAAACATTTAAAGAACTTTTACAAATCAGTAGAGAAAGAAAAACACTCTAACTGAAAAAATGGGTAAAGGATATAACATAATTATCAAAACCCACAAAAGGCCAATAAATCAATGAAAAAGCATGCCACCAGAAAACAGGTCACACAACATTAATATTAATAACAATATAAAGGAGATCAATTGTTTTGCCAATCAAATTGCCAAGAACTAAAAATTTGACACTGTCAAGTGCATCTGGGGATCTGGAGAAAGAAACTCTCCTCCTCTGCTAGTGACTGTGTTAATTAGGAAAGTCAATAGATAAGCAACATGACATTGCCTAATAAAATACAAAGTGTAGTTTATCATTAAAAAATAACACCAAAATATCTAACCTAAATAAATTCTCACATATAATTACTAAGACACAGGTAAAAGGTTTTTAATGCAGCACTGTTTACAATAAAAAACACTGGGAGTAATCTAAATACCACCAATAGAGAAATACATTAAAAATATATTCTTATGACAGACTATGTATGTATATATATGAATATATCTTGAAGCTATCAATGTTTAATTTAAAAATTACAAAAATATTATTTGGTATAAAATAATTTATAGAAAATAAAAATAGCAGATACACAAAACAACACTATATATGTGGATACACAATACACACATACACACACACACACACAAACATCCACAGGTAGAAAATACACCAAATTCATGATAGTTGTTGTTTCTGGCGTTGGGGAGGAGAAGGAAATTAGGATTTGGGGTTTAGATCTGAAAGGGACTTCCACTTCATCTGAAATATTTATTTCTTCTATTTAAAAGTACTTGAAGCAGGAAGAAGACCCTTCAGAATGTCTATTCAACATTACACTGGAGATTCTAGTCAGGGCAGTTAGGCAAGAAAAAGAAATAAAAGGTATCCAAATTGGAAAGGAAAAAATAAAGCTACCTTTGTTGATAGATGGCATGATTTTATATAGAGAAAATCTTAAGGAACAACTACTAGAACAAATAAGTTCAACAAATTGCAGGATATACAAGATCAGTATACAAAAATCAGTTGATTGCTATACACCAGCAATGAAGAATCTGAAAATTAAACTAAGAAAATATTCCATTAACAATATTGTCAAAATGAATAAAATGCTTAAGAATAAATTTAACAAAAGAAGTGCAAGACTACACTGGAAACTACAAAACATTGTTAAAGAAGAGCTAAATAAATGGAAAGACATTCCATATTCATGCAACAGAAGACAAAATTGTTAAGATAGAAATACTCCCCCAATTGATCTATGGATTCAGTGTGGTCCTTATTATAATTCCTGCTGGCTTTTTTTTCCCCCAGAAATTAAAAGTTGATCCTGAAATTGATATGTAAATACTAAGGACCCAAAATAGTCAAAACAGTCTTGAAAAAGAATAAAAAATTTGGAGGAGTCACACTTCCCCATTTCTAAACTTAACTGCAAAGCTACAATAATCAAGACATTGGTATAAGGATAGCTATATAGTTTAATGAATAGCTGTATACTTAAATGGAATAGAATCAACAAAATTTGAAGCCATTTCAACAGTGAAAGAATAGTCTTTTCAACAAATGTTGCTAGAATAATGAATATCCACAAATGGAAGTCTGAAACCAAATCCTTACCTCACACCATACACAAAAACTAAGTCAAAGTTGATCATAGACCTAAATGTAAGCTAAAACTATAAAACTCTTAAAAGAAAACATAGGAATATATCTCCATGATCTTGAGCTAGGCAATAATTTCTTAGTTAAAATACCAAAAGCACAAGCAATAAAGAAAACTGATAAATTAGATTCATCAAAATTCAAAACTTACACATTTCAAAAGACATAATTAAGAAAGTGAAAAGATAACCCACAGACTGGGAGAAAATATTTGCAAATCATATATTCAAAAAAGGACTTATAATTAGGACATACAAAGACCTCTTGCAACTCAATTATAAGACAAATACAAAAATGAGCAAAGGATTTGAATAGAAATTTCTTCAGAAAAGATATATGAATGGCTAATAAGTATCATAATAAATGTTCAGCATCATTTGTCGTTAAGGAAATGCAAATCAAAGCAATGAGATAGGACTTCACACTGACTAGAAGTGCTATATATAAAAAAATAGACAAACAATAACAAGTGTTGGTGAGGATGTTGAGGAATTGAAACCCTCACATATGGCTGATGGAAATTTAAAATGTAGCAGCCACTTTGGAAAAACAGTACAGAAGTTTCCCAAAATGTTAAATATAGAGTCACCATATTATGACTCAGCATTCCACTTCTAGGTATCTATAAAAGAAAAATAAAAACATATGTCCACTCATAGACTGTACATGAATGTTCATAACAGCATTATTCATAAGAGCCAAAAGACTAAAACAACCCAAATGTTATCAGCTGATTAATGGATAAATAAAAATGTGGTATATTCATGACAATGGCATATTATTCAACCATAAAAAGTAACAAAATACTGATACATGCTACAGCATGAACCTCAAAAACATGCTGAGTGAAACAAGCCAGACACAAAAGACCATATTATGATTCTATTTATATGAAATGTCCAGAATAGGCAAATCTATAAAGACAGAAAGTAGATTAGTGGTTGCCTGGAGCTGAGGGTGGATATGGGCTGTGACTGCAAGAAAGTGGGCATGAGCTTTCTTTTTGGAGTGGTGGAAATGTTCTAAAACTAGATTGTGGTGATGGTTGCACAGCTGTGTAAATATACCAGAAATCATTCAATTGTACACTTAAAATGGGTGAAATTTTTGTTATGTAAATTACATCTCAATAAAGCTGTTTAAAAAACCACTTGAAGCAAATATGACAAAATATTAAGATGTCCATTCTGGCTGGTTGGAATTCAGGGTTTTGTTATACATTCTATTTTCTTTATTTTTAATGTTTCTCAAAAACAAAAATATTAAGACACCATAAATTCCTGGGCTCCAGTTTCAAATGAGATGGATGCATAAATTTACAGTCTTCTGATTATACTCTTACCTTCAGACACTGTCAGTTGCCCCCATTCCCAAAGGAAATGACTTAGACCATTCTTAGTAAAGCTTACCAGTCATACATAGCAAACCCAACTCTTTAGTGCCTGTTAAACATAAGCCAAGAATAACTAGATGTATAAGGAAAAAATTTAACATGAAAAACAGAAACCAAAACATCCTAGAAGAGTGAATTCAGAGCAAACAGACATAATGTAGAGAGCAAATAAAACTTTTACAAATCCCCATTAATATTTCAAGAGAGAGAAGAGAAAATCTATAGCCATGAAAAATATGAGAAATCTATAATAAAAGGAATATTCAGAGAACAAAAAGAATTTCTGAAAGTCAAAAATAATTACTAGAATGTTTGGAAAATAAAAGAACAAAGATGGAAAATAAGAGAAAAATAACATAGGAAAATTAGAGGATCAGTCCAAGAGGTTTAATATCCAACCAGTCGTATTTCCAGAGAGAGAAAACTGAAAATATAGTGGAAAGAAATATATTTTTTAAATGGAATAAGAAAATTTCTCAGCAACGAAGAACATGAATCTACATCAGATCTACCACAATAGTTGACAAAAAAGACTTACCAATCATATTTTAATGAAATCTCAGAAAATAAGGAACAAACAAATAATCGTAAAAGTGTTCAAGAAGTGAAAATAGGTTGCACAAAAAAAAAATCAGAAAAGAGATTTTAGATGTCTAGAAACTAGAATTTAATGCAACGATATCTTCAGAATCCTGAAAGAAAAGCATAAAGGTAGAACACAGACATTTTCAGACATGTGGACTCTGGTAGACTGTTGATATATTTGTGCCAGTAACTTTAGAATGTCCTTTTTATATTTGAGGAAATTCCCACATGACCCTGCCTTGCCAAGGTTGAAGTCATAACTCAGTTATCCAGCATCTATTGCAGCAAAGACATAGGCATATGACATCGGCTCTTCCAGACATTTCCTTGGAAGAGCTCAATCTGAAGAAACGTGTGGAAGTCAATTTTGCACAGGATCTGTCCCTAGAGGAGGGTGGTGAGACATTGAACTTTCAGAGGAACTTTCAGAGGCAGCGGTGGCATAGGTTCTAGTTGGTAATGTCCCTTGCTCAGGGTCTTTGGTGCCTTTGACCAGAGGAGGTATAAGAATACTTTAATATAGATGGTCGGATAATTTGGGTGTTGTTCCTGGATGCACCGTCACCAAACCCTATTCTCTGGTCCTCCTGGAGATGCTGTGAGCTACTTCACAATCTCTAATGAAGCTTCCAAGGATGCTTCTGGTGGATATGCTCCACCAGCACAAGGAAGTATACCAAGAAAAAAGACTGAGATGGGCGGGGGTTGGATTAGGGGATCTAACATAATAGGGAAAAAGAATCCCCAGGATTACAGTGGATAGAAACCCCAGGATGCAGGCTGTGCAACAACCTAAAGACTAACCAGTCCAGATTCAGTTAAACATATGGAGGGCTCCAGGAAGAATATTTCTGAAAAGAGAAATCGGATTTAGTACTTGTCGTGTTTTATGTATTTAGAAGAGATTTGCATTGCTGGAAATGAATTTGGGAATGAACTAATATGTATAAAACTGAGCAAATGAAATAAGACAATTATTAACTATAGGATAAATAAAATTTTGTTTATGAAAGGCAGTGCAGTCATGGTACACTACATGACTCAGCTGTATCTAATATTACATGGTAAAAATTCAGACTTGATTTAACCAAAAATTTTGATATGAGAGGATGGGGTAGAGGAAGTCTATGTGTGCTGGAATGGAGCATAAGAGAACTAGATCCAGGTCTTTTTTTTTTTTTTTTAACATCTTTATTGGAGTATAATTGCTTTACAATGGTGTGTTAGTTTCTGCTTTATAAAAAGGGAATCAGTTATATATACATATGTTCCCATATCTCTTCCCTCTTGCGTCTCCCTCCCTCCCACCTTCCCTATCCCACCCCTCTAGGTGGTCACAAATAGATCCACGTCTTTTATAGTCTGTGTCCACAGTATCTAAAACTGAAAAGTCTAGAAATACCGGAAAAACGAACCATACAAAATAGCTAAAATATGTAAGCGTGGTTGCCTTTGAAGAGTGGGAATGAGGGAGAGGAATTATATTTGTCAGCGTTCTTTATTTGCATTCTACAGAATTTACTCCAAGGCAAAAGAGGTTTGTTCTGTTTTGTTTTTAGTTTGTTTTTAAGTATTAAGTAGTTTATGGACTCTCTGGGAGCATTTCAAGAACCAGGATTATCTACTACTCAAGAAATATATTTAAAATTTATTTACAGTCCAAAGAAGCATATGTGGTAAGTTGCCTTAAAATTCGAGTGGCTGTGTCTTGGAGATAGGGGTTCAAGAAGACTTCTGCCCTTCTGCCAGATACCACTGTGGCTGCCACAGTATCCATGTAAGAGGAAAAAAAATAGAGAAGTCTCTGAGGTTAATATTCCCAGGCTCAGTTTATGATATGTCACAATGAAGTCATTATGTGACATTTAAGTTGGTGATTTAAAAACCAAGTCCTCATCTTTGTCAGGATTTAATTTATGCTGTTCAACTGTATCAGGATTTAATCCATGCTGTTCAGGCCTGACACCTCCTCTATATCCACACTCCTGGATATTCCTAACTAGGGAGTCCACATCAAATAGTGGCATTTGAGATAAAAAGGTCCAGGAAAAGGCACCTTTCAATCTTCTCTTTTTTTTTTTTTTTATTAATTAATTAATTTATTTTTGGCTGTGTTGGGTCTTCGTCTCTGCGCGAGGACTTTCTCCAGTTGCGGCGAGCGGGGACCACTCTTCATCGCGGTGCGCGGGCCTCTCACCGTCGCGGCCTCTCTTGTTGCGGAGCACAGGCTCCAGACGCGCAGGCTCAGCAGTTGTGGCTCACGGGCCTAGTTGCTCCGCGGCATGTGGGATCTTCCCAGACCAGGGCTCGAACCCGCGTCCCCTGCATTGGCAGGCAGACTCTCAACCACTGCGCCACCAGGGAAGCCCTCAATCTTCTCTTTTTGATGAAGTTTCTCAAGAAAGGAACGTTGAAGCTTGTGGAGCAGAAACACGCAGGTATCTTAGAGAAAGAAGCAAGCACATCTCATTGAAGGGATTTATTACTTTAGACAAGTGCCCATTAGAGGTGAAAGCAAGCTGTCAAGTAAAACAGTCTGGAGAGTTCCCACGTCAACAGTTTGTTTTAAGCACCAAATAAATGGTCCAGACAAATAGTGTTCGTGGAGTGTAGAGGACAGTCTTTACCGAGACCTAGGGTTTGTAGAGAAGAATGCCTCAAGTGGGAGATTCGTCTGGAAGGCAGGGATTGTAATTTCGATAAGGGTAAAAGGACAAAAGTGAGGGAGGAAGCACATGGAGTCAGGGACAATGGCTAGATGGATTTGACTGAAGCTGGGAGTTTGTTTAAGGAACTATTGTGAGAGACATTTGGGGAAACAAGAAGAGATAAAGATGGTGGTTTAAACACAGTCATTTATTTTGTTCCCTCCAAAACTACACTGGAGTGACGATAACAGGATTTTTGTTTTAAGAAGTAATATACAAAGAAAATGGTAAAGGAGATCATATAGTAGCAAAACTTGAAAACAGATGGGCAAGTAGAAACTGATTTGTCAAACCCAGGAAATTTGAATCCTAAATGGGCAGTGAGGAAAGACAAGAAGCAACACAATTGTCTCTAAGAACCCAAAAGGCTTAGGATTTCATGACACCAGGCACCTCTGGATGTGGCAGTTAAAATGAGGCTAAGAAGGACTTGTTGAAAGTCTGTCTTAGAAGCAGTTAGAAGCTCAGATCCCCTCCCTCTGGGCAGCAAGGTAAACTGCTCTCTCACCCTGAACAGAAGACTAAACTTCATTTTCTAGAGTAGGTGAAAAGGATGGTCTCTGGACTGGGAATTTCCAGGAATTGTTGTGAATGTGGTTGTCATAGGGAAAACCAATTGATTTAGTGAACTTCCCAAGCTGGATATTGGAAACTTCAGGACCCAATTTCCATGTGGTGGGGAAGCCAGGCCTGTCCCCTCAGGAGGAAGATTGGAAGATTCTTCACTGTTGAATATCACCAGTCGTACAGATACCAGCATCAGCGGTTCACACAGGAATCAGCCCAGACAGATCACCATTCAGGGAAGCATAATCTCCAAACTCATCAACACACCCTGAGCTTCTAATCAGTTCTTTATGCTGTACTCTTATATTTGTGCCAACTACTAAGGATCACCAGACATTTGAGGAAAGACTTAAACCTGAAAGATAGAAACCAAACCAAACCAAAACAAAACAAAAGAAAAAAAAATAAAAAGAAGTTTCAAAGAAACAGACTATGCAGGAGGGAAAAATACCTCCAAAAGCCATTGACATTTTAGTATTTTCTGAGAGATGAAATAAGTGCACCTGTGAAACAAAAATAAGACAATGGCGGGGGGAGGGAAGGAAGATATATACACTTGAAAAGGCTAAGGGGACAGAAATGAGCTGTTAAAAATTAAAAGTTTGATAGGAGAAATGAAAAAGACAATAGAAGTAGGTTTACAAGATAAAGATGAGAAAAAATTTCAGAAGATAAAGCATAGTGATAAAGGGATAGAAAATTGGAAGAAGAAAAGACACAAAAAATGGAGGTCCAGTCCATGAGGTCTGATATCCAAATACAGGAGTTAATGTACAGAGGGAAAAACTAGAGGAAGCTGTCAAAGAAGTAACTAAAAAGTTTTCATAAAACTAAAGAACCAGAATTTTGAGACGGAAAAAATTTAAGAGCACTGGGACAAAGAAAAGCTCCTATAAACTATTAGAGAGGAACACAGCACACTAGGACTAGGAATCATATTTACATCTCCCTTATTCTTCGTACCATACTCACAAAACAATAAAACAAGTTAATAAAACAAACCCACAAAACCCAGTTAGAATTAAAGGTATAATTAAATTCAAAATTGAAAGTACAATTAACATATAAAAGGAAAACCCCCATAAGATAATATTTATCTGTCTCTGGATGGGCAAATAACTTTCTAACTTTCTAAACATAAAGGCCATGAAAGGCATTACAAGGGAAAAGACCGACTCAACATTTTAATAAATTAAACTGAAATATATGTGAAAAACATTTAAAATTAAAATTAAATATAAATTAAAGAAATGGCAAACTGGGAAAAATCTATGAACAGATTAAACAAAGGGCTTAATATGGAAAATATTCACATGAGCAAGTAAAATGTTCATATACTGTGTAAAATATGCAAAATAGTCTCATAATATATAAAATGTTCATGTAAGTAGATGAGAAAAAACACTAGAACCATATTGGAAAAAAATGGACAAAGTATATGAACCAATACGAATGGCTAGCATTCACTGAAGAAAAAAAAGTCAATCTTAGTTGTAATTTAAGAAGCATAAATTAAAACTTGAGCTACACTTTTTCACCAAAATTTTTCACAATAATTTTCTTACCAAGTTATTAAAGACTTTTTTTCAGAGTAAAGTTAATGGTGAGGATGTAAAGTGATATGTTTCTGGAAAGTTTTGGCAATACATGTTAAGGATTTTAAATGTTTAAATCTTGCGATGCAGTAATTCCATTTCTACATATCTAATCCAAGGAATTTCATTATTTAACTAATGTTTTACCAAATATACTGATCTAGGTACTGAAATATAGGATATTTATAAGGGATTAGTAATACTTGTGGAAAAGTAAAAAACAAAATAACTGTCCAATAATAGGGGGAAAGTTGAGTTACTTATCTCCATCCAATAGAATTTATTTAGCCATCAAATATGATGGTTATAATTATTTTCAATAAACGGTAAGTAGACTTTCTAACTTGAGAAGAAATTTATTAAACACAGCATTTAGATATTGGCTGTCAGCAGACACAATGGCTAGCGTCTGAGGCATTCTGTCGACAATCCTCATTTGAAAGAATAGCTTTGAAATACGCACGGAGCATGAAAGACAAGAAGGCTTTCCTGCTGTCCTGAAATTGCTGAGCAATCTGTACAATAAGCAATCTGGCCAATGGCCACAGTGAGAGGACTTATTAAACTTACTTCACTTCTTACTCTCCCCAGTTTAAAACACACACACACACACACACACACACACACACACTCACACACACTAGGAAAGCTTAGAGGAATTATTTTTGAAAGACTCCTAATTTCCAAAAATCCTTCAAGTCTAATCATTCTGATAAAAATACTTTTCTTCAATTGTCAGAATTGTCAAGTTTCCTTAGAGGAAGAATTTGTGTTACTGGGGATACCATGAATAAGGGTAAAATGGAAGAGTAACTGAAATGAAAGGGTACTTATTCTCAACTAGTACCTGGGGCTCCAACTGAACAAAACATGTAGGCGGTTTCACAGTAAAAGCAACCGTCTGATACCCATAGAGAAGACATTGGTCTGGAGCACTGAAGGATCACCGTAATTGTACCCGGCAAATTCTGACAATTTTTGATTTGAGCACAGAGTTACACTTACAAAATCAGAGTGTTTCCTTTGGGTGGACAATATCTGAAGACTAATGTGTATCTAGATTATTTATTTTATACAGATGGTAGCCCGGCCGCATACCTCCTAGGATCCTTAGAAATGTAAACAGGAAATCATTTAGTTTATAAAACAAATACAGGGGACTTCCCTGGCAGTCCAGTGGTTGGGACTCTGTGCTTCCACTGCAGGGGGACGGGTTTGATCCCTGGTCAGGGAACGAAGATCCCACATGCCACGTGGCAAAGCCAACAAAAACAAAAACAAAAACAAATACTCAACTCAAGGCTTGTTTTAGTTGTCTATTAAGAATTCAATAAGAAATGAGGGCCTGTGCGATATTCATAATCAGCATTTTAGGGTTTATTAGGGGAAAGACCCTTAGCATGGTATTTAAATTTTTGACATTAATTTTCCTTGTAAATTGTTTCACTCTTCTCTTTTCATTTCTTTAGAGGAAGTTTTCATATAGAATGAAAAATTTGATTATATATTTACATAGTTTTAAATAAAATCATTGTAGAAGAATTTTTACGATTAAAAATTAGGGTGAGATGGGAGATTATCACCTGATATAGGTGACCGGTACGTGTAGATCCTCAGGGTCTAGCTTGAGTGGTGACAGCCATAAGTAGGAGAGGAAGCAAGCTGGATCCTTGGGTCCTTATATAAGGAAGGAGAGCACAAGAAGCCTCCCAGGGGTATACAGATGTCCCTGGGGCCTCACAGTAGACTGTCGTGGGATCCCCTGACATCACCGACTATATGTCTAGGGAGAGGGAGATGTAATAGCCAACGGTAACTAGGATACTGTATTCCCATCCTTAGAAAAAAAGATTTCTAAAGGACGAAGTTAATTTCAGGAGAGAGATGATCAATTTGCACAAAACAAGTTGATTTTCAGGGGCTCAGTGGACAGTCAAGAAGGAAAAGCAAATCAGAAACGCAGGAGAAAGTCAGTGCTACTGGAGAAAGCTATGGCAATAAATAATATCTTTAGAGAGAGAGAGTGTGATACTAAAGAAAGCCATGAACATAAAAGGAAATTTAAGGGGAAAAATAAAAAGAGTTAAAAGTGAGAGAAATTTAAGGGGAAAAATAAAAAGAGTTAAAAGTGAGATGAGAATTGAGCTTTGAAATAAGACTGCATTTGTATAGTAGGAAAAGAAGTGGAACCAAGGAGAAAGAAAAGAACCGGAGAAGACTATCAGTACCCTAGAGGTCAGAGACATTTTAGGAGGAAGGAGGTGTTCCATGAATCAATGATGCAGAGAGATAAAGTGTAATCCATGGAGTAGCACTTGGGAGACAATTTGATGATTTACAAAGATCAATTTCAGTGGAGAAGTGGGGTCAGAATCAGAAGACTAGAGAGATGAGGAAATGTTTTTGTAAACGTAGATTTTTTTGTTTATGTTTTGACATGTTCGGTATTGAAAGGAAGGTAAAAGAAAGGATGTAGATTAAATCAGGAAACAGACTGATGACTGATGATTTAAGTCTTTACAGAGGTGATAGTGATCATTTAATTGACCATAGTTTTGGAATGCATGGGAGGTGTCAATATAAGGAGTTTATATGGCAAGATTAGCTCTGGAGAGGGGGAGAATCTTCTCTTCCCCTGACATAGGAGAGTAGGGAGAAAGATGGGGTGTAACCAAGAGGAGAGAGACTCCAGTGTGTATCAAATGATTTTATTTACTTATTTTTTTAATAAACATTTTTGGAGTGTGCACTATATAAAGTACCAAGATCCCTTGGAAAATATGATGATGAACAAGACCTAGACAATGCTCTCAAAGTAGTTTTACATGGAAGATAAGACAAGTACAAAAATAACTCTAGAGATTGAGAACACAAGCTATGAAGTTAAATATAAATTTTTCTACACCTCAGTTTCTTCCTCCATAAAATGGGAATACTGAGAGTACCAGCCATGTTTCAAGCATCCCATTCTCTTTTTGCTTACATTTCCTAGTGTTCTAATAGACGTATTTCACCTAATGGAGACATTCAGTCCATGAATAGAGCACTGTTTCATTCTCCATCATTGCCCTCATGTTCTCATTTCCTTTTTTAGCCAGGATAAATTTACTGGCCCATCATTTTAATCACTCTCTTATCCCTCCATCCAATCCATCAAGACACTTGTTCCTCTCTCCTTGAGATACACATGGCTGGAAAACCCTAACCCTGATGAAACCTTACTATTTGCTTTCTTCCCATCTTTTGGGTCCCCTTTTTGATGGAGGAAAATTCCACAGAGTCATACAATATGAGTTCAGGAAACACGTCAAGACCAAGGCACACATAGGCTCTGCATTTCCTCAGCGTCTACATGGAGAGGCATCCCATGTTGAGGAGGGTTTTGTTCTAGTGGAGGCCCCTTCCCCAGTGCTCTTCCTTCATATAGGGCTTTGATGACCGCAACTTTATTAGGAGAGGGACCTTCAGACTGCTTGGGGAATTAAGCGGCCTAGATATCATGCCAGCCAGTTACAGGAGCTCTCTGGGAAAGCCAGCAGCCCTGTACGTTAGAAGGCACCTGGGGACCTTGGGCCCTTTTGGATGCTATAGCCCTCCAGTCATGGAAGGAGTCTGGGCTAGCCTATTGTTCAGGCATCTTAGGATGAACATCTAGGGTCATGTTTGAACAATGCTTCTCCTTCATAACAATCTATCCCCAAGACCCTTGAGTGCTCATCAGGTGTTTCTGGAATAGGAAGAGAGAGATTATTTGACTTCCACCCAATCTTTAGAGGCTAAGTTAACTGCATTTGTCACACTCCCTCAAGGATGAACTAGATTGTCAACCACTTCCCCTCCCCACCATTTATTACCAACAAATTCTATAGAAACCTCGAGATTGTTTCTTTGATCCTTTGACATTAAAGTTGGAAAAAGAGAAGAGTGTTTTAATCCTCCATTACCTACCTTCTGCACGTTCCATGGTGCATGAGGCTCCAGGGCAGAGGTACACAGAGCTACTACCGCTCACTCAAAGGGCCCCTGCCACCAGTATTCGGGTCTGCAGCAAACATTCCTTTGATGCACTCTTACAAAAGCTACCAGCAGGGGTCACAGAGAGCAAGCCCTTCCTTGGCTATTTTTTTGTCCCTGATCCCAGATCCAAAGGAGAAATGTTTTATGTTGAAGCCCAATTGTGCTGACCTCTTTGGGGAGAGGGGTGGTAGAGGATTGGGCCCCAGCCCCAGCTTCCTCTTGTCTTGAATGGACCCCAGATAAGATATAGGGACCTCGGGCACCTCTTGCAGACCATAGGAGATGTGGGGAGTTTCTATCACTTGGAACAATGGCAGGCAAGCTGATCTTTCGAAGTCTTATTGGGGAGACTACAGGGTGAGGAAGATGAAATGCCTTTGTTCTCTAAAGGCATTTGAGCTCTTCCTCACCGATTTCTGTAGCATGGTTTTCTTCTCCTCTCCCTGGTTCTTGTGCTGACCCAATACTAGTGGTGTTTAATGCCCTGACAACTGTGCTAGCTCCTCCCATTCTGGCAGCTTTCCCAGGGAAATCCCTCTGGACCTAAAAGGACCCTGAAATTTGTATAATATTTAGATCTCATTTATTTTCTTGTAAGAAATCTTAAAGGAAAAATTTCAGGCAAAATACCTGTGTTTTGTGGGCTGATAACTTTAAAAAGGAGGCCTTTTAGTAGACAGTTGGAAGAGCCAGTTGGATTCCATTGTGATGCAATCAGCAATGTTGGAGTTACCATGGCGCTGATGTGAGTATATCTGGAAGAGATACATGGGTACTGACCATCAGTTCAAGTTTCATTTGGAAATGTTTTGTTGAGAGAGTACCTGTTTTCCTGGAAGGAAAATCGTCTCTACTTTTATCCAAAGCAAGACAATCAGAGGAGAGTTCCCTGAAAAGGTGATGTTTGGGCTGAGGCTTGAGAGTTGCCTGGGTGCAAAGACCCTCAGACAAGAGTATACCGGCCTTTTTTGAGACACAGCCAGGAATGTGTTTGGAATGAGAGAGCAAGGAGCAGGGTAGAAAGGGGTGAGGTCAAGAGGTGATGGTGGGCCAGATCACTTAGGGACTTTTCAGACATTCGGAGGATTCTAAGTGGGGTGGAATAGGTGCCCCTGAAGTTTGAGGACAGGGGAAAGTGAGAGAGAATATTTGAATGGTGGAAATTAGGGGAGCTTAAGAGGATTAGGAAACAGTAATAAGGGAGCACTTGAAATTGGGTTAATGAGATAGTTTGCTTTGGTTATTTTTTTGTTTTCTTATTTGTACACATATATTTTCTGTCCTAAATCATAACTATTACATTTGCTCTACACAGTTCAAGTTGAAAGTGGAGTGTACATGGTGAGATTTATTTTTCACATTGTTTTCAATATGTTTTTTCTTTTCACGCACACACACTGTATTTTATTTTTATAAGGGATAAATAAACTGACACCAAGCATTGTAAATGGATGACCACAACAAAAGCAACGATTGCAATTACCCAACACGAAACTCACTCATACTATGTCATAATATTGACATTCAGTCCAGTAATCCTCCACTGTAACAACTCCTTTACTTTGCAGTGGAAATTGATTTGTATATTTTTTGCCTCTGAGTCCTTGTGGGATTTCTTTTTTTTTTTAATTCAAACAGAAAGTCACAAAAATTAAATCATCCTCATAAGTTGACTCAGTCCCACCTAATTAATTTTTTTTTCATCTTGGTCTTTTGTTAGCACTTTTATGAATTCATCAGTTTTCCATTAGTGTTCTGAACATGCTTATTCATTCAGTTCAGCAGTATAGTCAGTTACCAGAACCTGTACTTGTCAGAGTCTTTTCCATGAATTTCTTGAAGATGAAACCCTTTGATAGGACCGTTTTTGCAAAAGCATCAGAGTACACCCAGAACTGTCTGTAAAGGACAAAAGACTTGAAAATGACCACGGTTAAAGATTGGATGAAAGTTCATAATAATGCAATTGACAAGGAAATTTTGTTATTTCTGAGATATACATTTTAAAGTAATAACTAGAATTATGACTTATAACATTATACCAAAAGATATAAGATTTCTGGAAATTTCATGTAATGTCTGAAACCTTTATATTAACATATTTCCATACAAATAACCCAAAGAAAGTTTAGTATTAGTTGTTTTTTGTTTGTTTGTTTGTTTGTTTATACTGCAGGTTCTTATTAGTCATCAATTTTATACACCTCAGTGCATACATGTCAATCCCAATCGCCCAATTCAGCACACCACCACCCACACCCCACCGCGGTTTTTTCCCCCTTGGTGTCTATACGCTTGTTCTCTACATCTGTGTCTCAACTTCTGCCCTGCAAACCGGTTCATCTGTACCATTTCTCTAGATTCCACATACATGCGTTAATATACGATATTTGTTTTTCTCTTTCTGACTTACTTCACTCTGTATGACAGTCTCTACATCCATCCACGTCTCAACAAATGACTCAATTTCGTTCCTTTTTATGGCTGAGTAATATTCCATTGTATATATGTACCACCACTTCTTTATCCATTTGTCTGTCGATGGGCATTGAGGTTGCTTCCGTGACCTGGCTATTGTAAATAGTGCTGCAATGAACATTGGGGTGCATGTATTTTTTCAATTATGGCTTTCTCTGTGTATATGCCCAGTAGTGGGATTGCTGGATCATAAGGTAATTCTATTTTTAGCTTCTTAAGGAAACTCTATACTCTTCTCCATAGTGGCTCTATCTATTTACATTCCCACCAACAGTGCAAGAGGGTTCCCTTTTCACCCTCTCCAGCATTTGTTGTTTGTAGATTTTCTAATGATGCCTATTCTAACTGGTGTGAGGGGATACCTCATTGTAGTTTTGATTTGCATTTCTCTAATAATTAGTGATATTGAGCAGCTTTTCATGCTGATGCATCTCTTTTTCCTAACTTTAATGAGAATGTTACTTTTGTTTCACTGTTAAGAATGATCATTGCTATTTTTTACCTTGAAATTCTTTATCTTACAAAAAAAAGTTTCTCTTGATGCTTTGCAAGTAAGAATTTTAAAATCATGAATGGATTTTCCATTTCATCAAATGCTTTTTTGGTACCTATAAGATGATGATATTTTTCATTTACTTTGTTAATATTCTGAATTATATCATTAAATTTTCCAATGTTCAATCATACTTGCCTTCTATTTGGTCATGATGTATTATTCTTTTACTATCTTGCTGCATTTCATTGGATAACATTCCATTTTATGCTTTCCTCTATGCTTATAAACAAAAATGGCCTGTAGCTTTATTTTTTATTGTCCTTTTTTCGTTTGGCTATCAGAGAGCAGAATAGCCTCATCTGAGTAGCTTTCCAACTTTTTCTATACTCTGAAGCAATTTGCACAATAAGAGTTAACTGTTTCTTGAAAGTTTTCTAGATTCACATGCAAAATGATGTGTCTCCTGGACTTTCAGGGGTCATACTTTGAACCAGCTTCTTATACTGGGGTGTTATTCAAGCTTTCTGGTGTTTCTTGCATCCATTTTGGATATGTTTCCTCTCCAGAAATTTATTCTTTTCTCTTGTCTTTTGAAAATGTTGCTGGCAAGTTTCTCCTAAGATTCTCTTTCGAGATTTTAAAAATTCTTTTGTGCACTATTTCATTCCTAGTGGTTTATTTTCCCCTTCTTTCTTATGCTCAGTTACGCCCAGGGTGTATTGCTATCATTAATTTCTTCCAAGAATATTTTTGGTCATCAGTGTTCTGTCTTGTATGTGTTTTCTTTCGTTAATTTTGTCTTTATTCTTTGTTATTTTTTGACTCCTACCCCTTCTTTCTCTTCTTCTATTTTATAGTTTCTTCAATTGAATGTTTAGTTCATATATTTTCAATCACCCTTCTTTTTCCTTTTGGTACAATGAAAGATATCATTCTGTTTTAATGCTTTTCACCCTAAACTATAATTTTAAATTTATTTAAATAATTTAAATAAATTTTAAAAAATTGATTTCATAGAAATTTGTGAAAATCATCATAACTTGAAGAATTATGACAATGAGTCATTCTGATGGCTCTGTAACCAGTACCTGGGTTCACAACAGAATATTCACATTACTCTAGAGACTTCCTCACAGCCCCACTCACAACCTCTCTCTTTCAAAAAGGTAACCACTACTCTGACTTCTAACATAGATTATGTTGGTACCAAAAAATATCATCATCTTATAGGTACCTTTTTATCTTTATATAAATGGAAGCATAGAATAGGTCTTCTTTTGAGTCCGGATAATTTTGCTCAGTATTATGTTTATAGAATTATTCTTTTATTTTCATGTAGTTTTTGTTGATCTCATTCCTGTATTGTATTCCATTGTATGAATATACTACAATGTACTTATCCATTCTAATGTTGACTGGCATTTGAGTTGTTTCCAGTGTTTGACTACTGAAATCATGTTGTTCTGAACATTCTTGGACTTGACTTTCATTGCACAGACATACACATATCCTAGGCATGAATCATAGCACATGGGTAAGTTCAATTTTAGTGGATACTGTCCAAATAGGTTTTCAAAGTGAATGTAATGATTTCCGTTCTCCTTACTAGAGTACAAGAATTTCCACTGTTCACAACACCATTTCTTGTATTGTCAAACTTATGAAATTTTCGCCTTTATTTGAATATGCAATTAAAGTCCATGGTGGTGTTTTCTTTGTAGTTCCCTTGTAACTATTTCCAACCATCAGTTTTCAACCTGTCTCTATTCTTTTTCTTTTTAGGTTTTGCTTTCAATTCTGCCCTGAAGACACTGCATTTGGGATACCCAGCCAGGGCTGGGTGATTCACTAGATCTCAAGAGGACAGAGCCAAGTGTCAACCAAGGACATCACAGACTTGCAGGCTCAGCCGGCATCAGTCCTGAGCAAGGCTTCTGCCCAGCGTGGAGTCCCCTGGAGAATCAGCAAGCCTAAGAAATATTATCAACTCATTGCATTAAAGTCTACTGCGGGCTCCTGCTGATATACTCCAACCCATTTTTGAAAAAGTAGTGTTTTCCAGCATCCTCACCTGCCCAGAACATACATCAGAACTTGGGAGTTTCCCGCTTATTAATGAAAGCTATGAAGTCTAAGTCCAACTGGGCCCAGAACCCAAGTTGTAGAATAATGGTATTTCATCCAACCAAAGAAGAGTTTAATGATTTCGATAAATACATTGCTTATATGGAATCCCAAGGTGCACACCGAGCAGGCGTGGCGAAGATCATTCCACCCAAGGACTGGAAAGCCAGACAGACCTATGATGATATCAATGACATCTTAATAGCCGCTCCCCTCCAGCAGGTGACTTCTGGGCAGGCAGGTGTGTTTACTCAATACCACAAAAAGAAGAAAGCCATGACCGTGGGTGAGTACCACCACTTAGCAAATAGTGAAAAATACCGGACGCCACCACACTTTGATTTTAAGGACCTGGAGCGAAAATATTGGAAAACACGCCTCTATGATTCACCAGTATATGGTGCGGACGTGAGTGGCTCCTTATTCGATCAAAGCACGGAGCAGTGGAACCTTGGACACCTGGGAACCATTCAGGACCTGCTGGAGCAGGAGTGCGGAGTGGTCATCGAGGGCGTCAACACCCCCTACCTGTACTTCGGCATGTGGAAGACCGCCTTCGCCTGGCACACGGAGGACATGGACCTTTACAGCATCAACTACCTGCACTTCGGGGAGCCCAAGACGTGGTACGCGGTGCCCCCGGAGCACGGCCGGCGCCTGGAACGCCTGGCCAGGCAGCTTTTCCCGGGCAGCGCGCGGGGCTGTGAGGCCTTCCTGCGGCACAAGGTGGCTCTCATCTCGCCCACGGTCCTCAAGGACAACGGCATCCCCTTCGATCGGGTCACTCAGGAGGCTGGGGAGTTCATCGTGACCTTTCCCTATGGCTACCACTCTGGCTTCAACCATGGCTTCAACTGCGCGGAGGCCATCAATTTCGCCTGCCCGCGCTGGATCGATTATGGCAAAGCGGCCTCGCAGTGCAGCTGCGGGGAGGCCCGGGTCGCCTTCTCCATGGACGCCTTCGTGCGCATCCTGCAACCGGAGCGCTACGAGCTGTGGAAACGCGGGCAGGAGCGGACCGTGGTGGACCACACGCAGCCCACGGCGCCCGACAGCCAGGTCCTGAACGCCTGGAGGGAGGTCCGCGCGCCCCTGGGAGCCGCTCTCGGCCAGAGGCACCACCTGCCCCGCCGCGCTCTGCGCCCCCGCAGGGCTGTAGCCGCGGGCGCTGGGACCAGCCACCGAGTCCCTGTGCGTGCTGGGTGCCGGCGCCCCTCGCCGGCCCGGGGGTCGTGCTCTGCCGCCCAGTTCGGGGCTGCGGCCACCAGCACCTCCGGCGAGCCCGGCCCGACCCAGCCGCCGACCGCAGGTCCATCCGCCCCGGATCGCCACCCAGCTGGAAGATGTGGCCCTCGTCGTCGTCCTTGGGAACAGGGCCCTCAGGAGCCAGCTGCTCCCCCCAGGGCTAAGAGGAGGCTTTCGTTAGACACAGATCAGGACCCAGAGGCTCCGCCCCTGCCTGTGGAGGCACCCTCGCCGGACAGCGCCGCCCCGCTCAGCCCTGGGCTCCAGCATCCCGCCACGGCTTCTGGCTGTGGTTGTGGCCCCGTCCCCTAAGCCCAGGGGATGCCTTTCTACCCCACTGCTCCTGCGTGGGGATCCTTTGAGACTGGTCATATTTACATTTCAGAGCTTTGGGTATTTGCAGGTCACTAGTCTTGCGTGAGAGTGCCTCCTGTGCTGCCGCTGGACGTGCTGGGTCTGTGGTGTTTACCAAATTCTCCAAAGTTTGTTCTTCCTTCCAGACCCTGGAATGCTTGGACACCGCTAACTCCTGTGTCACAAACTGAGGTTTCATGCACTGGACACTCTAGTGGCTCTGGGAACTAGATCCTGCTGAGGTCGCCAGAGCCCAATCTACCTCACACTCCCATCCTGTGGGCCAGCTCTGGATGCTGCTGAACTTCTAAAGAACCCTGGGCTTTCATTACCCTCCAGTCTCTCTCCTTTTCCTCTTCCCCCTTCTCTTCCCACTTTTCTTGCCAAATTAGGTCCTTTTGACCAATTAGGTCAGTAGAGACTAAGATAATAATTGATAATCTTTCTGAGTCTTTGATGTATTGAAAATATGTTCTCTGCCAGTATGGTAACTAGAATGTTAAAATCTGAGTTTATTAAATATATTAAAAGTAACCAGAATGTTAAAATCTGACTTTATTTTCTGGGTTGTTCAGTCAGTCAACGGAGAGGTGGTCGTTTTTTCTGCACTTTTCTTAATAATTATATCAAAACATTTCAAGCAAAACTTATTTTTCTGAGCTTGTTGCCTTGTGTGATGTTGGTGAGTGAGTTTGGGGTTGATTGTTGGGTTCCAGCTGGCTGGCTGGGTTGGGGGGTTTTGTTTGCAGGCCTATCTGAAGGATGACTTGGTGGAAATCACCTGGCACTTGGCTGATCCAAGTTGCTAGGAGAGATGAGCAAACAGAGGACAAAAAGTGCCAGCATGTGAAAATCTTCTCTGCAAGTCTCCACTGCCTTCTCAATGCTGTATGTATATTTCACATGGTTAGGTCATTGATACATCCCAAGAAACAAATCCACCAATAAAGGAACAAGACAATTTCAAGTGGGCATATGTTCTGTGAAGAGATTAAAGGGGATGGGATGCTAGTGCAGAATGGGCAGTGTGGTTCCGGTGGGCAGGGAATACTTCATAGAGCAGGAGACCTTTCTGAGTCCCAAATGACAAGAAGGAAGGTCCAGAGCTGATTTCCACTAGGATGAAACAGCAAGTGTAACAGCCCTAACAGAGAGCTTGGTGTTCTTGTGTGGACAGAGAGGAAGCTCATTTGTGTCTGGGGCACTGAGAAGGGAGAGGCAGGGTCCAGGGTATGCAGGACCTTGTAGCTCATGTGAAATATTTGAGTTTTTTTCAACTTGAAATGAGAAGGCATTGGAAGTTTAAAACAGCACTTGACATGATATACTTTACATATCTAACTAATCACCTTAATTGTTCTGTGGACCCCTTGGGGGCAGGAGAAGTAGTTAGTTAGAACACCTAAGTAATGCAGGTGAGAATTGATGGTTACTGACTTAGGCCATAGTGTTGAAGATGCACAGAAGTGGCCAAACTCAGAATCAATTTTGGAAATTGAAAGTGATAGTTTGATGCAGAAGGAAACACTTCAGAGAATCAAACCACATCTCTCTTCCCTCCAGCTCTCCCCTACAGAAGTTCAGTAAGATTCTGGAATTTGAAGCACCATGTAAAACTAAAGGCAGGACTAATGAAAAAGTTAGACTTGTTTGAAGTTCTGATTGAGGAGTAGCAAAAGCCCACATCTCATCCCTATCACCATGCAGCTAGGCAACTGTGTGGTAGTATATTCTGTGGAAAACTGAAGCTGAGAGACTGAACTCAGGATCCTCAGTGGAGGATGGCAGTGAGATGCTTGGCTGGAAAGATGATTAAGCCCTGTATTGAGACGGTGGAACCGCATGATGGAAGCAGACTGGAATTACTGGGAAGGCAGCAGCCCTGGAGAGCAAGTGGACCATAGTAGATCTCATATGAGCAAGGAGTAAACTTTCATGTGATAAGGAACTGAGATCTTGAGGGCTTTTGGTCCTTTCATTTAGGTCAGTTGTGGATATGGCAGTGCAGAGAAATAAGGGAACTCTGAAAAGTCTCTGTGAAGACAGTAGCCTGGCTCATATTGCCATTTTAAATTTTAGAAACTGAAATTTTCCTTGTTATATTTCAGGGATATCACAATCTCTTCCCGGCAGATACACGCTCCAAATAGCCTAGGATAACAAAATTGGGGGTTTTGAAGGCCAAGAAACAAAAATAAATTTCAGAGAATATTTCTTCCACTATACTCCTTATGTTTTTCACTCACTTTTATACTTGAAACAAAATTTCCTTTGCCTAATAAAGAGTAGCAATGTTAAAAATACAGTTTAGGTTTACCAGTATACTGGTTCCTAAATTAGTCTTCTTGACCTAAGGAGGCATTTCTCAAAAGAAGATATACAAATGGCCAACAGACCCATGAAAAGATGCTCAACATCGCTAATTATTAGAGAAATGCAAATCAAAACCCCAGAGAGGTGTCACTTCACACCTGTCAGAATGGCCATCGTCAAAAAGTCTACAAATAATAAATGCTGGAGAGGGTGTGGATGAAAGGGAACCCTCTTACACTTTCGGTGGGAATGCAAATTGGTTCAGCCACTATGGAAAACTGTATGGAGGTTGCTTAAAAAAACTAAAAATAGAGCTACCATATGATCCAACAATCCCATTCCTAGGCGTATATCCGGAAAAGACGAAAACTCTAATTCGAAAAGATACATGCACCCCAGTGTTCACAGCAGCCCTATTTACAATAGCCAAGACATGGAAACACACCAAGGGCCATCAACAGATGATTGGTTTAAGAAGAAGTGGTATATACATACCATGGAATATTACTCAGCCACAAAAAGATGATATATTGCCACTTGCAGCAGCATAGATGGACCTAGAGAATGTCATACTAAGTGAAGTAAGACAGAAAAAGACAAATATATCACTTACCTGTGTAATCTAAAAAACAATACAAGTGAATCTATATACAAAACAGAAACAGACTCAAAGACAGAGAAAACAAACTTGTGGTTAGCTAAGGGGAAAAGGAGCAGGGGAGGGATAAATTAGGTGTATGGGATTAACAGATACACACTATTGTACAGAAAACAGATAAGCAATAAGGATTTGTAAAAAAAAAAACCAAAACAAACAAAAACAAAACAAAAAAACCCACAAGGATTTGCTATATAGCACAGGGAAGTGTATTCAATATCTTATAATAAGCTATTATGAAAAATAATCTGAAAAAATATGTATATAACAATCACTTTTCTGTACACCTGCAACTAACAAAATATTGCAAATCAACTAGATTTCCATTATAAAAAGATTAGTCTTCTTGAAAGGATCAGGAGCTGAGAGTGGTAATGAAGGGGATTCATCAAGCAATTCTATTAAAAATTCTATTTTATTTCAAGGCAAGTGACACACTCAATTTGGATACTCACAATCTGGACCACTCTTCTCAAGAAAAGATGCCCAGATCCAGCTGTTCTTCCATGTCCAGTAAGTTGTTGCTATACTTAATCTTGGAAAAGCAAGGGACATTGACAATGACAGTTAAATAAAGGCAAGGATAGAGCCACCTTTGTTCTCACTGCCACGCTCTCTCCTAGGCCTCTCTCCACTTCTGAGAAATAACAATCACGAGTCCAGTGTATATTCATCAAGTTTGGAGACAAAAGGCTACGAAACGGAAAGGAGTATGTTGTGTGGTTTAAACAACATACCCCCACCATCACCTTTTAAAAAAGTCAATATTACAGTATCAAGATCTAAAGACTTTCCTATCTATAGTCCCTAGTTAGGTCAACGAAGTCCACTAGATCTGTGTAATTTATTTTATTTTATTCGTTCTGGTGCTGATGGACAATAGGGTTATTTGCAAATCTTTGTTATTTCAAAGTATGCTTCACAGAACAGCTTTGTATATAGGATTTCTGGGTTGTATTTATGTTCACTTTTAACTTTTTAGGAAAAGCCACCTTGCCCTCCAATTTCCAGCTCTATTGGCAGTGTGGGAGAGTTCTGGTTTCTCCCGATCTTGACCCACGGTTTTATATTGTCAGACCGAATCGAAATGGGCAGAGAACAGCTTCTCAGATTGCTAGTGATCCTGCACATCTTCTTGTATTTATTGGCCATTTGGATTTCCTCTTTTCTGAATTACCTATTCTAAAGCTCTGCCTACTTTTTTTGGTTTGACTATTTTTTGTTGTTGTTATGTAGAAGTTATGTGATATTCAGGATACTAATTCATTGTCTATTTCATGTATGATGACAAACTTCTCCTAGACTGTAATTTCCTTTAATTTGTTACGTCCTAGTATTAGTGAGGGTTCTGCAGAGTAATAGAACCGATAGGAGGTATGTGTACAGCTCTTAGTAGAGGAACTCATTCATCTGGCTATGGAGGCTGAGGAATCCCACGATCTGTCAGGTGGGCCGTCTGCAAGATGGAGAACGGGGAATATGGTTGAGTCTGGGTTCGAAAGCCTGGGAACCAGGAGTGCCCATGTCAGATGTCCCAAAGCAAGAGAAGACGGATGCATCTGCTCAAGCAGAGAGAGTAAGTTCACCCTTACTCTGCTCTTTTGTTGAATTTGGGCTCTCAGTGGTTTGGGTGCTCCCGCCTGCAGTGGTGAAGGCGCCCTTTACTCAGTCTACTGATGCAAGTGCTAATCTCTTCACTGAAGAGCCATGCAGAACATACAGAAGTGACGCTTTACCAGCTATCTGGGCATCTCTTAGCCCAGTCTACATGTGAAATTAACCATCACAGTCATTAGTTTGGAATCATTTAAATATATCAATCACTCCCATCATGGTGCTTTTGGTTTTATATGCCATTGTTCCACCCTGAGTTCATAAAAACATTCTTCAATATTTTGTCTTAAAATTCTGTGTTGTATCTGTCTGTAATGCACCTCAAATTTATTTATGTAAGTGGTATGAGGTCAAGCTCCAATTCCACCCCCCAAAATAGTGCCAATGCCACTACCACATATTGAATAGCCCATCCTTCCCCATTGGTTTGCTACACTACCTCCATCATAGGCACACTCCCACATATCCATGTGTCTGTGTCTGGCCTCTCTATTCTGTACGCAGATACATTTGTCCATTGCAGCTCAAATACCACAGATCGGTAGAGGAGAAATCACCCCTCTTTGTTCTTCTTTTAAGGAATCATCTTGGAGATTCTTGTTTGAATACTTCCCTACTTACTAGATCTGTCAGCTTGAGCAAGTTTCTTAATATCTCCTTGATGCGGTTTCCTCATATGAGAAATAGGGTTCCTAGGATTTCCCTTATAGGGTCATTATGAAGATAAGGCA
This sequence comes from Balaenoptera ricei, assembly GCF_028023285.1. Taxonomy (NCBI): domain Eukaryota; kingdom Metazoa; phylum Chordata; class Mammalia; order Artiodactyla; family Balaenopteridae; genus Balaenoptera; species Balaenoptera ricei. The sequence continues at coordinate 41,329,060 of NC_082646.1, read as the reverse complement.
GAAATAAATTATTCTATGCAGAGTGCATTGAACAGTGTCTGGCATTAGATAGTCACCGTATATTAGCTATTTTTAATAATATTTGTTCTGTTAGAGGTACAGAGAAACTTCTGTGGATCAAAGAAAATGAAAAAGAGAGTGAAAAGACAAATTAAAGAGTGAGAACAGATATCGTGTTACTCATACCCAGTAAAGAACTAATAAGCAGAACATAAAACTACTACCAAGACAGACAACCCAGCAGAAAAATGGACAAAATACTTGATGAGGCACTTCCTGAAGGAGCACCCCCAATCAACCAATAATCATCAGAAAAATGGGTTCACCCCTATTAGTAACCAAGTAAATGCAAATCATTATGAGGTACCCCTGTTCCCTCACCTGATCGGCTAAAACTAACAATGCAGAAAATCACCAAAGGTCTGCAAAACTGAAGGGCGATGAGCACCCTTGCATGCAGCTAGTGTGTAAACTGGTAAAATGTGTTGAAAACATTTGGCAAGTTGAAGTTTACATATTCTATGGCCAGTATAGGCGTCAGAGAATTTTCAGAGCGACGCTGTTTGTAAGAGGCCAAAAGTGGAAACAACCCAAAGCCCCACCAACAGTAGAAAGTTTATATGGTTGAATACAGCCCTGAAACAGAAAAGTCCAGCTGCATGCAATGGCGTAAATGATGAAAAAATACACCAAAAATACACTAAAGTACATAAATACAATTGTGTTTCTTCAAGGTTATATAAAGTTTTCAAAAATGGACAGAGTTTTAATTTTATAATGTTTACCAAAATTACTATGTGAATAGTTAGGATAAGGTCAGTGTAGGAGGCAGAAGGGGCTGTAATCTGGGAAAAAGAGCACAAGTCAGGCAGCCAGGTGCCTGGCAATGTTGCATTTCTTGACCTGGGTAGTGGCTCCACTTCTGTTCACTCTATAGTTATTTGTTGAAGTGTACATATATGCTCTACAGATTTCTGTGAACACTTTATATTTCATAATTTAAAATATTTTTAAAAGTGCTCTAAAAAATTGTCACATAGTGGTTCATAGAATCATTTGGTTTATAGTGTGTTGTATTGTAGACTGTTTCCAAAACCCAGATGATGTTTCTAATTTTTTTCATTCTAATATTGTTTATTGATGCCTTCTCCTGTTTATTTCTTATTTACAATATTATACTTAGTAATACGTAAGTTTTTGGACAGTTTTAGACTTACAAAACATTGAGCACGTGGATCAGGGAGTAGTGACCCGACCCCACTCACATGTCCCCCTATTAGTAACTTCTTAATTCCCATGATATATTGATTACAATTAATAAACCAATGTCAATATATTATTGTCTACTAAAGGCTCTCATTGGTTCAGATTTCCTCACCTTTTACCCAACGTCCTTTTTCTGTTCCAAGATCTCATCTAAAACATCAAATTACATTTAGTTTTCATGTCTCCTTAGGTTTCTCTTGGCTGTAACAGATTCTCAGACTTTCCTTGTTTTTGACCAAAAGTTTGTATAGAAACCTGACAGTTTGGGGAAATACTGGTCAGGTATATTGTAGGATGCCCCCCTAGTGGAATTTGATGCTTTTCTTATGATTATCTTGGGTTTCTGTATGTTTTTGGAGGAAGAGTACAGAGGGAATTTTATCACATTTTAATCACATCATATCAAGGACATATACTATCAAAGTAATTTATGGCTTTTTTTTTTTTTGGCCACGCCTCATAGTTTGTGGGATCTTAGTTCCCTGGCCAGGGATCGAACCTGGGCCCTAGGCAGTGAAAGCGTGGAGTCCTAACCACTGGACGGCCAGGGAATTCCCAGTTTATGACTCTTGATGTTGACCTGGTTAAAATGGTGTTTGGCAGGGTCCTCCTCTATAAAATCACTGCCCCTCCCCGACTCCCATCCCCACTTGCCACTCTGCACCTGCTTCTCACGCTAAGGGAGCACTCCCTTCCTTTAGCAGGGAGGACTACATAATTTATCAACCAGTTCTTTCTTTATTTTATTTTTTAAGTAACAGACTTCTGTTTTATTAATCATTTGTATTTTTGTATATGGCTGTTCTCCCTTTTGTTTTTTGAATTGTTCTATCATTTTTATCTTTTTTTTCTTTCAAATAGTTCTGAGGTATTCTGGTTTAGGTTGTACTAACTACTTGCGTACAACATAAAAATCAATAGATTTCAAGCTATTATATGGATATTGTTGTAGATGTTATGTGGATATTCATTTTTATATAAATATGGTTGTGTTCAGTTTCTTGATTATTGACTTTCAATTTTATTTCATGATTGAAATAAAAGATTGATGAAGATGGTACTCAATATGTTGATTCTATGGAATTTTTATTGAGATTTATTATGTGGTCTTCTAGTGGTAAATTTTTGTAAATGTTTTATATGTGTTGAAAAGCATTTTGCTATGTGGTTGCTGCAGGTAATATAATCAAATTTGTTAAATTTATTGTTTAAACTTTTATAACATTATTAATTTTCTTCTCTCCACGTCTATCAGTTTCTGGGAGAAAGGTGTTTGAAAAAAAAACCTCCCACCATGATTGCAAATATGTCAGTTTTACCTTATAATTCTCAGTCTTTGTGTTCTATGTCTCAGTGCTATGTGTCTAGGTGTGTAAAGTGCATCATTGTAATCTTTCCCATGAGTTTTTCTTTTTGATAACCATAAGCTTTCCTTCTTTGACCTTACAAATACATTTGATATCAATTGCTGCTAGACCAGGTTTCTTTTGTTTAATATTTGCTTGGTTTGACTTTCGCACGCCTTTTATTTTCAACCTCTTAGTTTGCTGTAAGATTGGTTTAAAAAATCAAAACGGCGCAGACAAAGTGGGCTGACCAACCAGAGCAATTACTGTTGATCGGTGCTGATCAAATTATACCTTTGCCCAGGTAGAAAGCCAGAGCCATCAGGACATGGGTCTGCATTTGGAGGCCAGCTGCCCAGAGAACACCGTCTCTCTCTCTCTGGGTCCTTGAATATCTCCAACTGGAATCAGGATTTTGTTGGTAGAAGATAGGTCACTTTATTTCTATAATTTGTGCTTATGAGCAAAAGAGTTATTTTCCTACCAGAAGTTTTAAAAAATGACACTATTTATGCATAGAGAGAGAGCGAGAGAGCGAGAGAGAGGGAACTATACATTGGGATATCCTTTCCTTGAGTTTTGCTTTTTAAACTTTTTTCCAACTTGTGAAGTTAATTATTTTCTTAGTATTTTCTTGGGAAAAATCACACAGATTTTCAGGAAAAAACACCTCATTGAGTGAATTGCAATCTAATGGGAATGAGAGGGTTTCTAGAACTGAGTAAGGAGTGTGTCAATTGGAAGGGACTTGAAAATTATGTGGGATCAAATTAGAGATTTTGATTGGATATGAGGGTATTCGAATTGGGGTGGTACTGATCGAATTGAAATTGCTGTGGGACATATATAGTCAGACTTTGAGCACAGCCTGTTTCATTCAGAGGCTGAATCCTTCAAGGAAACCATTTTCTGGGTCCTAGTGTATCATCATTTGGAATTAAGATTTTAGACTAGCAGAAGGCAAGCACTTTTTTGGCCTTTTTTTTTTGCCTTGAAAGCATAAAGATGAAAAGGATGACATTTTATATCAGAAAGCAACTTTTTTTCCCTGGTAAAATTTTCATTTATTTATGCATTTAAAGTACAAGCATTGCATGCATATCATTTTTAGATTTCTTCATTGGGGCCATGTATTTCTGTTATTAAAGGGATTAAAACCTTTTTACTCTTTCACTGTATAATTGATTGTTAACTGGTGTACGGGATTGATAGATTTTGTATGATAATCAGTGTCTAGAAACTTGGTTGAACCCTCTATTTCTTTTTTAATTTTTAACATCTTTATTGGAGTATAATTGCTTTACAATGGTGTGTTAGTTTCTGCTTTCTAACAAAGTGAATCAGTTATACGTATACATATGTCCCCATATCTATTCCGTCTTGCGTCTCCCTCCCTCCCACCCTCCCTATCCCACCCCTCTAGGTGGTCACAAAGCTCCGAGCTGATCTCACTGTGCTATGCGGCTGCTGCCCACTAGCTATCTATTTTACATTTGGTAGTGTATATATGTCCATGCCACTCTCTCACTTTGTCCCAGCTTACCCTTCCCCCTCTACATATCCTCAAGCCCATTCTCTAGTAGGTGTGCATCTTTATTCCCATCTTGCCCCTAGGTTCTTCATGAGCATTTTTTTTTTTTTAGATTCCATATATATGTTTTAGCATACGGTATTTGTTTATCTCTTTCTGACTTACTTCACTCTGTATGACAGTCTCTAGGTCCATCCACCTCACTACAAATAACTCAGTTTCATTCCTTTCTATGGCTGAGTAATATTCCATTGTATATAGGTGCCACATCTTCTTTATCCATTCATCTGTTGATGGACATTTCGGCTGCTTCCATGTCCTGGCTATTGTAAATAGAGCTGCAATGAACATTTTGGTACATGACTCTTTTTTGAATTATGGTTTTCTCAGGGTATATGCCCAGTAGTGGGATTGCTGGGTCGTATGGTAGTGCTTTTTTTGTTTTTTAAGGAACCTCCAAACTGTTCTCCATAGTGGCTGTATCAATTTACATTCCCACCAACAGTGTATGAGAATAAACTCTGTTTCTCTTTTCCAATATGAGACCTTCATTCATTGACGCAACAAATATTGTTAAGCCCCCTCACCGTGACAGTCTAGTACTACATGCTAAGGGAACATAATATGAAGTTTATGATCTGCTTGGAGACAGACAGGCAATTAGGCAGTTTCACCGTGCCACAGCTTCTTCCCAGCTACCATAACCATAGCCAGGCTCTCCCCCAAACTGCTGGTTTCAGAGCCTCTGAAGAAGTTATCTTGTACTGGGAACAGTCAGTCTCAAGTTCAGGGCCAAAGCCTCTTGGGGTTCTCAGACGTGTTTCAGTCTGTTCTTGGGCTCATGGCAGCTCTCTTGTTCACTTTTCTCAATCGTACCTGACAAATGGGCACAGGTCAGCTTTTTGGGAGAATGATGGCTGCCCCAGGCATTCCTTTCTTACCAGGGCTGCAGGGGGATGGGACTGGCTTTGAATGTCCCCACTGGCTGCTTCACTCTAGGAATGAGTGTGGCTTACTGTCAAATCCCTCCCTTCCTCCGCCCATGACATTGACATTCCTTGGCTCCTTTAAGGAGCCGGGGCATTTCAATTCCATTTCTTGTGTTCCATTCAGTTTTCCCACTCTCTCCCTCCTTGCTATGGACCGAATGTGTCCTCCTAAAATTCATATGTTGACACCTTAATCTCCAATTAGGGATTTGCAGGTGGGGCCATTGGGAAGTCTTTAGATCATGAGGGTGGAGCCCTCGTGAATGAGATTAATGCCCTTCTAAAGAGAGATGATTATTCTCTTCACCATGTGAGGATGCAGCAAGAAGGTGGCTGTCTGTAAAGCAGGAAGAGAACCCTCACCAAGAAGCTGACCATGCTGGCACCCTAGGCTTGGACTTCCTGCCTCCAGAACTGTGAAAAAAAACTGTTGTTCAATCCCCCCAGTTTATGGTACCTTGTGCTAGCAGCCCAAATGGATAAAGACACCCTTGTAACTGCTTGTCTACAGTTCACACTGCCTGCTCTAGGAGAAAGGTAAAAACAAGTAGGCTAGAGACAGGAAACGTGGTTACCATATTATGAGGGTCTACAATGTGCTGAGAACTGTGACTCCCAATTTGTATACATAGTTCACTTTTCTTTCCAAGAGCTCAGTCTGTAGAGTCGGGCAGATGGAGATTGGAAGACCAGCTCTGCCTTTTGCTAGGGTGACGGGCAAGTGACTCAGCACTACTAGACCCCTGCTCCTGGGAGAGCCAGCGGGGCCCAGCACACACCCTGGGTCCAAACACCAGGGCTGCGCTCATAAAACCGTGTGACCTCGGCGGGCTGCTTCTGGACATCATAATAACAATACTCACAACAATCGGATGGTTGTGAAGCTCAACTGACGTAATATAAGTAAGAGACTTAGAGTAGTAACCAGCTTGAGGTAAAAACAAGCTATTATTTCACATCTAGTTGAAGATTTTTCTTAAAAAGTATGATTTCAGAGCAATGTTCGACGAGAAGCACACAACAAAGTCTAGCTATTATTGAAGTTATTATTATTACTTATTTTATATTACTTTAATAATATTATTCATTACTATTATCACTTTCAAACTTAGAGGTGACAGACTTGGGGTTGTCCCTGCTAAAGTAGTTGAAAGGAGAATGGAAAAAGGAAAAAGCTATAGCTTCTTCTTCTTCTTTATTTTTAACTTTTTATTTTATATTGGAGTATAAGTGATTAACAATGTTGTGCTAGTTTCAGGTGAACAGCAAAGTGATTCAGTTATACATATACCTGTATCTATTCTTTTTCAAATTCTTTTCCCATTTAGGTTGTTAGGTAATATTGAGCAGAGTTCCCTGTGCTATGCAGTAAGTCCTTGTTGGTTATCCATTTTAAACATAGCAGTGTGTACATGTTAATCCCAAACTCCCTAACTATCCCTTCCCACCTTCCTGCCGGTAACCGTAAGTTTGTTCTCTAAGTCTGTGAGTCTGTTTCTGTTTTGTAAATATGTTCATATGTAACATTTTTTTTTAGATTCCACATATAAGCAATATCACACAATACTTGTCTTTGTCTGATTTACTTCCCTCAGAATGACAATCTCTAGGTCCATCCACGTTGCTGCAAATGGCATTATTTCATTCTTTTTAATGGCTGAGTAATATTCCATTGTATATATGTACCACATCTTCTTTAGCAATTCACCTGTCGATGGATATTTAGGTTGCTTCCATGTCTTGGCTATTGTGAACAGTGTTGCAATGAACATTGGGGTGCATGTATCCTTTCAGACCATGTTTTTCTCCGGATATATGCCCAGTACTGTGATTGTGGGATCATATGGTAGCTCTATTTTTAGTTTTTTAAGGAACCTCTATATTGTTCTCCACAGTGGCTATACCAATTTACTTTCCCACCAACAGTGTAGGAGAATTCCCTTTTCTCCACACCCTCTCCAGCATTTATTCATTGTGGATTTTTTGATGATAGACTTTCTGACGGGTGTGATGTCATATCTCACTGCAGTTTTGATTTGCATTTCTCTGATAATTTGCGATGTTGAACATCTTTTCCTGTGCCTCTTGGAAAAGGCTGTAGCTTCTTATCACCCAAAGCGTGGACAAGATCCACAGCACGGACATCGCCTTTGACTTTGGTGAAGTTCAGGAGCTCAGACTTCGGCCGCAGACCTACGACTCAGAATCTGCATTTGAAACTAGATCCCAGGTGAGTCAGGGGCATGTTCAAGGTGGAGAGGCACCGCTGCAGTGCGCTGGTCCTCAACCCACTGGAATCACATTTGAAACACACCGATGTCTAGACCCTCCCCCCATCCTCTCACCACCCCAAAATTCCGGCTCCATTGGCTGCAGTACAAATGTTAAAACTGTTGTGCAGTCATGGTTGACGCCCACCCATCTATCTTCTGGTCCATGGAGAGTTAGTCTGCAGGGATGGATGGGAGCTTAGTTTCTTCAGCAAGTGCCATTGAGAGGGTTTGAATTTTTTCTCGTCAGGCCCAGTGGAAGGATGGAGGGACATGGAGAGAACAGATTCTTCTCTCCCGCCCCTGCCATTCCCCGTCTTCATTCCAACTATGGACACGTGACAAGGCTCTGTGCAGGCTTCTTGGCCAATGTTTTTTTCTCTGGTTGTGGGTCACAGTGTCCAGGCTGGGCTGGCTGGCAGTCTCTCTGTCAGGCCCGCATACCTGGGGCTTGGCTTTTGGGCGCTGGGAGTTTGTATTTCCTTGAAATGGGGTTCATCTCCTTCCTTCATCCACTCCTGCCCACTGCTCACAGCACCCAGAGCCTGCTGACCTTTCCTGCGAGACCCTTGACCCCTGGTAGAAAATTCCCTTTCCCACCCAGCTCAGGCTGGTTATCTAAGTGACTGTTGCTGTGAGAAGGATGGCTCATGCCCCATCTTAAGGCCAAGGACTCTCCTGGGGGCCAGGCTACTATTCTTTTGTGGGAATGAGGGTCATGGGGTTGTCATTTTCTGAATTATCCAGAGAAGCAAACAACTCGGGGTTTTATGGGAAAAAAAAATGTAAATGTTGACAGCTAGTTAACAAAAAACTTCCAAGTTCTGATAGGCAAATAAAACATTTCCTCAGCTCAGACTTGCCCCTTGTTCGAAACAGCCCATTGGGATTGCAGAGATTCCACAAGCCATGGAGGCTAATCCAAATGATCTCGCTGGACCTTTGGAGCTGCTAGAAAAGGGGAGACACCTGGCATCCCCTAAGCCACATGGCCAAGGGTTTTTAATCCAATGACTTGTTAGTTTGGTAGCCCCTCTGCTGAAGGCACACCTTCCAGAGGCCTAAGCATGGCTGTTGCTGACACTCACCACCTAAGACCTCTGGATGTCCTCCTAGGGGGACAGGGGACCTCTCTGCCTGACCTGGGGCCAGATATGGTAGGACTTGTGCAGGGCAGTCGTATTTCCCTAGGACAGCAGAACGGAAGGAAAGAAAGGACGGTTTACACTCTCCGATCTTCTCCCTCCCCTCTTTTGTGCCCTCCCTGAATGACAGACAGCCCCAGCGTTAGACACAGCCCCTTGTTTAATGGGGCCACGTCTCTGCTAGCGACCGAATGTTATTCCCTCATTATTTTCTTTATGCAAGAGGACGTGACTTGTGTTTGTTGCTAATATTAGATCTGTAACAGATGCCCTCATTGTTGGGCCCTGGGTCCATGTGGAGCAGATTAATAAAGCAAAGACAAGGGCCTCAAATACTCAGTGACTTTAAGATCCTACTTCTCTGCTGGGTCTCAGAGTACCAGTCGCTCTAATAAATGATTAGGAAAAGAATGTTGATCTAAAGAGGCATCAAATTTTTACTTGTCCAAGGTATCCACATCTCAGTGGGTCTCAGTTCTCTCACCTTTCTGAGATCTTGGCTAAGATAAAGGGATGGGTACCACATGCTTCCACCAACTCCAGGCCAAGTATGAAGAGCAGCTTCTCTCTTTCCTGGGAAATGGGTCAGTCATGTTATCATTTGCCATTGTGATATTGGACATTTGTTTAAAAATGAGATATATAGGTTGGCTCTGGTGAAGTTAGAAGAGCTATATACATCTTATATCTATATCATCTATTAACTATTCATTTAGTACAGTTTATGTGCTATGTATTGTTCTAAGCTCTTTGTATCCTGAATTTCATCACATCTAAGATGCCACTGATTATAAGCTACACCATTATTTTTCATATCACTGAGGCAACTAAACTATGCTATGCTATTGACTGTAAGTTGCACCTCAATTTCAGACATGTTAAAATGTGAAAAATGCATGTCTTAGAATCAATGAAACATGGTATATTAATGCATGTTGTCATAATTAAAAGAACTCTAGGAGGTAGGGTCTACCCTTATCCTCATTTTGTAGATGAGAAAACTGAGGCATAGGGAGGTTCCACAATGCGCCCAGGATCACACAGCATTTGCACCCAGACAGTCGAACTCCAGGGCCCAGCTCATAACCACTACACTCTTCTCCCTGCAGATAAGGAAAGCCGAAAAAAAACAGTTTCAGAAAAGTTATTTTAAATGTTTCTCTGCATGAGGAGACTCAAAGTTACTCCTGTCTGCAGTTGTCCCCTAACATCTGGACCAATATCCCAAAGCTGAGCAATCCGGAAGTGCTCAGGAGTTCTATGGACCATGTGTCTGTTTTAGTGCAAGCTCATGGGGTGAGAGTGTGCCTGTGGACACATGGCTCCTTCTATGAGGACTGCGGTTGTCTAGCGTTACTTCTAGACACCATCCAAGGTTTAGCTTTGCTAGAAAGAAGAGAGTTCTGTCCACAGTTTCAGGAGAGCGTGACTCAGCCTCCTGTTGGCTTGCGTGTCAACCACCACTTTTGACTCTGAGGCCTTCTGCTTCTCACTTGAGGGTTGAGCCTGGTATGCTTTCTTACGTTTAGTCATGATTAGGAAAATAAGTCAGACATCCTCACCCAAATAGGAGCTACTCCTCAGCCTCCTTGCCTCTCCTCATAATCCAAATGGGGTTAATTTCCTCCTTACCCGTCAATTTCATACAAGCGTTTGACAATCAACAGAGAGGAGTGACAAAGAAGTAGCTTCAGGGACCTAGAAATTTATTCATTATTCCAGTTTACAAGCCACAGTTTCAACATATCTCATCATTAAGTATGATTTTACCCCATTGCTACTGTCTTTCCAGAGCTACTTCTCCCCAGAGTAGCTTCATCGAACCTTCTCTGCCCTCATAGCACATAGCTCTCTTAAGGAGCACTTCTCACACTGTATCAGAACTCCTTGTCTGTCTGTCTGTCTGTCTTCCCTACTACTTCAAGTTCTGTGGTACAAATTCTGTATCTGTCTTGCCCTGGGCTAGAGGTGACTCAGCATGAAGTCTCCGTTACAGAACTCACTCGTGGCGTGAAAGTTCCCCAGCGTTGCCCTTCCCTGTCTAAGGCAGAGCATCAGTTAACTTCTGCTTTGTTTTCTGGTTACCCATGGAGCCCTGCGAGGTGCTGGCATGAGAGCAGGGACCAAGTCTAACCTCGTTCCTCCCTGAATACTCGGCATCTAGCCAGTGCTCATGGTAGATGTTTTAAAAACATTTAGAAAATGAATGAATGAACTAGAGCCATGAGACTCCAAATGAAATTTCATGGAAGGGTTTTTTTCCCTTTCTTTTATTCATTTATTTACTAACTGTGTTGAATACTTACTGCATAGCAGGCACTATGTTTATGTCTGAGGGGGAAGGTAGCAATTAGATACAGGGGAAATACTGGGATTGATAAGCACAATCAGGGAATTCCCTGGTGGTCCAGTGATTAGGACTCCGTGCTTCTACTGTAGGGGGAGTGGGTTCGATCCTTGGTCAAGGTACTAAGATGCCACAAGCTGCAAAAAAAAAAAGGCACAATCAGAAAGGGCCCTTCATGTCATGTAGGGCAGGAGGAGGGCAAGGGGTGAGTGAGGACACACTTGTTAGGAAGATGGATGACTTGAGGAACTAATGTTTAGCTGGATTGTGTTTAAAAAAAAAAAAAAAAAGCTCAATGAAAGACATGAAGAGATGGGAATACAAGGTGAGAATTCCAGGCCAAGGGAAGTATTTTATGATGCAGTCTCAGGGACAAGAGAGAGCGCTGTCTGTGGTAGAAAGTGCAAGAAGTTGAATAGCACTGCTCAGAGTATAGACGGCCAGGTGGCACAGGCCCAGATGAGGCCCAAGAGGGAGGGATCAGATCTCAGTGGTTTTGGGGGTCAGGTAGGGAGCAGGGTATCATCCTAAGGCAAATGGGGAGCGATTAACGGACTGTAAGAGTAAGATGATGTCCTCAGATTTATTTTAGGAAGTTATTGCAGCTGCAGAATGGATTGGCGGGGATGAAGGGATGAAATACTGGCTATGAGACATGAGGTGGTGAGGACTGCAGGGCTGGAGACGGGTCTACTTTGACTCATGTCTTCAAACAGCTTGGAACAGAATTAACCAAACCACTGAAATCCAAGTAGAATGTCATTTTATTCCACATCAGCCATTATTCTTCCCCTTCAGGTCTTTGCTGACAGCTACCGACAGATGTTGGATTGGCATGGGTGTGAGTGCAGAGGCCTGAGAGGATCTGGTTTGAAACCTCGTCCCCAGGAGAAGAGAGTCAGTGGCAAAGAAAAGGGACCAGAGGTGATCAAATAATAGAGACAGTGAATTTTCACTCATGAAGATGCTGTGAAAGACAGGCTTCCCCTAGAATGAGCTGTCAGTAAAAACTTGAATTAGATCAAGGTACTCCCCTGAGATACTGTGTTCTATAATCTAGGGGTGAGGACGTTTGTAATTTGCAAAAGTAAACTCAATATCATCATATAACTTATCTTTGGAAAGCAGGCAAACAAAAAAAAGCTCTCTTGTTTGTACTATAAACTAAAAGGAACTAAAGTAGACAAAATCGCCCTGGCTGTGGGATGTGCAAATGTTCTGTGTTATGTGCGTGTTGGTCACTGACAGGGTCTGGGGAAAAACCAGAATTTGCCGAAGGAGGTGGGGGAGTAGTGGCAGAGATAGTTTTGCTTATCAAAGGGGGGGGGGGGCAGGGATCAAGAAAGTTTGAAAAACAGTGAATGAAAATCATATAAATGCTTTATCATAAAAACTGAGAATTTATTTCTATATTCTGCATTTTTTCAAACACAACATAATTATCAAATCTGACATCTATTACTGCAGACTCTGTGGTAGACAATGGGACCCAGAGACTAAGAAGGGACCACCCTGTCTCCGGGAGTACATGATCTAGTAGAGAAGACAGACAGAGGAATGATTAATACCCTTACATGACAAGTAGCATAATAGAGCATGTATAAAGAACATGAGAAAGAGAGGGATTGATTTCTACTTGTTTAATTGTGTTTAGAGTTGACAACATGAATCGACATTGGGGAACATGTATAATCCTAGATAGTAATATAAATATTAAAAAATCCCATGAAAACCATAATCCTCACAGCCTCCCATGGAGGACATGGCAGAGGTGTACAAGGGCAAGGGTGACCTGCCTGAGGGACAAGTACCACGTGACCAGGGTCATCAACTCCAGATCAAAGGGGACTCCAAGTCTAGTTGTTACTGTGACATCACACTGTATGTGTCTTGTTTTTTTTTTTAATTAAGAAATAAATTTAGGTTTCATTTCAGGGGCCAAACATAGTCAACCTTTTCAGGTATTGAAGCTTCCAAGGAATTGGTTCTTAAGCTCCAAAATGTGCTCTTCTGACAATTTCTCTCCTATTTTAGAGGCTCACATCATGGATTTGCTTTGATTAGAGGAAAGGCCAGGCTTAGGAAGCAGACGGGCCTGGCTCAAATCTGGCTCAGGACTCACTGATTATGCCATCTTGGACAAGCATCTGAACGCTCTGGTCCAGTTCCCCACGTGGCACACTGAGGAAATAAGATTAAATAAGAAGATGTGAGTGAAGGCACCCTAGTAGGCACTCTGCTTCTGTCTCAACCACCACCCCACTCCAAGCTACCATCTCTCATCTGGATCTTTATACATGTTTTTCTTCATTCATTCTGGGCCACTCCAGTCTGCCCATTTCTGCCCAGAAAGCAAATGTGATTGTGTCTCCACCATTGAAAGATCAAAAGCCTCAACATGATTTATAGAATATTTCTTCCCAACTGCAGGACATGAGCGATTCGTGGGTCATAGAAACAACTTTGTGGGTTGCCAGCAGCATATTTTTTAAAGGGGAACAAAATAGAACACAACAGAAACACTAGATTGCAATGTCAATTTTAAACATAAAGATTATTACATGAAGCTTGCTTTCTCAATATGGGTCTGGGTTTTAGTATTTTCTGAGAGATGAAATAAGTGCACCTGTGAAACAAAAAGAAGACAATGGTGAGGAGCAGAAAAGGAAGCTATGTACACTTGAAAAAGCTAAGGGGACAGAAATGAGCTGTTAAAATTAGAAGTTTGATAGGAGAAATGAAAAAGACAATAGAAGCAGGTTTACAAGATAAAGATGAGAAAAAATTTCAGAAGGTAAAGCATAGTGATAAAGGGAGAGAAAATTGGAAGAAGAAAAGTCACAAAAATTGGAGGTCCGGTCCATGAGTTCTGATATCCAAATACAGGAGTTAATGTACAGAGGGAAAAACTAGAGGAAGTTGTCAAAGAAGCTTCCATAGTCTTGTCTTTTCCAAATGACTTCTTTCACGCAATCATATGCCTTTAAGTCCCCTCCACTTTTAGTGGTTTTATAGCTCATTTCCTTCTGTTGCTGAATAATATTCCATTGTATGGTGTACCACCTTTATTTATCCACTCACGTGCTGAAGGACATCTTGGATGCTTCCAAGTTTTTCTGCAATTATGAATAAAACTACTATAAACATTTGTGTGCAGGTTTTGGTGTGGATGTAAGTTTTCAGCTCATCTGAGTAAATACCAAAGAGTGCAATCGCTGGATTGTATGGTGAGACTATATTTAGTTTTGTAAGAAACTGCCAATTATTCTTACCGGTAGAAAACTTATCTTTGTTTTTTGTTTGTTTTTGCTCCTGATCTACCTCATGTTTGCACAAAAGGTCACACATACCCATTTGCAAATTCCACTCCTTGGGGTATTTCTCCTTGTTACAGTGTTACAAAGGCAAGGTAAAGATTTCACAATCAGTCAAGAGCCAGAGGACCCAGCCCTTATTCAGACTCCTACACCAACTTGTTTAGTAGTCTTTCAACAAATCAGGTTTCGATGGCTCTCCACTGGCCAGTTTAGGCAAAATGAGCTCTTAGCCACATTGCACCTCTGAGAGAGTTTGCACATAACAAGTTCAGATCGGGCAAACATAATTTGTGCTAACAAAATATTACCTATTATCACTATTACTTAGGACCCAAAGTTGTAAGAGGAACATTAGAACCTGTATTTAAACGTAACTTGTAGAGGTTGGAGTTCGGGTCTTGGGACTCCTCTAAGATTTATAAAAAGCATCAGTTATGGATTTGTCTGACTACCTGGCCACAATGAATTATTCATAGAGATTAACCATTACACCAATTCAGTTTCCGTGTGAGTAAGGATTCCTTTCCAGATATTTAGAAATAACTTCACCGTGATATTTCTGTCATTAGATGGTGACCATATATGGGTTTGTGTTTTTTTTGTTTTTTTTAAATAAATTTATTTATTACTTTATTTTATTTTTGGCTGCATTGGGTCTTCGTTGCTGCACGTGGGCTTTCTCTAGTTGTGGCGATCGGGGGGCTACTCTTCGTTGTGGTGCGCGGGCCTCTCATTGCAGTGGCTTCTCTTGTTGCAGAGCATGGGCTCTAGGCGTGCGGGCTTCAGTAGTTGCAGCACGCAGGCTCAGTAGCTGTGGCTCGCGGGCTCTAGAGCACAGGCTCAGTAGCCGTGGCGCATAGGCTCAGTTGCTCCACGGCAGTGGGACCTTCCCGGACCAGGGCCCGAACCCGTGTCCCCTGCATTGGCAGGCAGACTCTCAACTACTGCGCCACCAGGGAAGCCCCATATATGGGTTTTGAAGTTGCTTTTCCCCCCAATGTTTGTGTTACCTTTCATCACTTTAAATAGGAAACCACAAACAGATGCTAGGAATTGGCTACCGAGAGAAGTGGAATGGACGCTGATCTGAGTTGAACAGATCCTGGTGAGGAACAGCCCTTGCCCATCCCGCTCTGCTCACCAGCCTCTCAAACTGAAATGCCTCACAAGCTCCTTGTCATTGACCTGCAGTGATTACAGGGTAATAATGAGACCCTTCTCACGGTTCCTCAGCAAGTGGTGGGTGTTAGGGGGATAAGCAATTTCAGGGAGGACAGAGGAAGGGCAGAACTGAGCCCTGTTGGACATGGGTAACATGTTGGAGGTGCCACTCTATGAAAATGCAACATTTGTGTGGCCGGGTTTCTGGATTTTTCTAGGATCCTGGCATCCAGTATCCTCGTGCCCTAAATGTTCAGGCCCCTCTACCCAACACAGAGCTACGTCCAGGCCTGTAGACCTCAGAGAGCATCTTTTCTTTGTCCCATCTCTCAGAGAGCCTCTTCTCAAAAGATTCACATGGTGCCTATATATTTCAGGGCCCGTTCACTCACTCACTTCTTCATTCATTCATTCATTCAGCACATGTTTACTAAGCACTTACCATGTACCAGGCACTGTTTGTGGAATTGGGGCACAACAGTGAAAAAGGCAAAGTTTCAGTTCTCCTGGATCTTATATTCCCATTATAAAGAGACACATAACAAGTCAAGCAGTCATAAGGGCTAGGAGAACAAATAAAGCAGAGTAAGGGGTTAGAGAGTGACAGGACTGCTATGTCAGAGAGGGTGGCCTCTTGGGAGTGTGGTCTTCGAGTGCGCCCTGTGGACAAGGGAGTGAGAGCATCATTCTAGGCAGAGGGACAACACATGCAAATACCTGCGGTGGGGGCAGCCTTAAGGTGCTCACAGATTAGCAACGTGGCTGGAGAGCAGGACAGAGGCGGTGGGAGCTGAGGCAGGGGGAAGGCACAATATGTCCTAACTCAGTTAATGCAAACTCCTCCCACTGAGTGATCGGGGCCATTGGTGTTTTAGGTGAGCTGGGGATGGAGGAATTTGGGGGCCCCAGAGTCTTTGAAAGCACTGATAATTCACAGCCATCCCTGGAAATGGCTCTATCTTTCCTCCCAGAGGCAAATCCTGAGAGCAGAAGGTCTGTAGGTTCTGGTTTCCTGCTGTATCAGCTGCCAGGTCACGTTTCTGACTCGTATTGAATTAGGTGGGACTTTAACAGACCCAGCAGATCACTGGCATTCACTAAGTTGACAACAGCCATCCCAGCTACTTATGAGCAACTCCAAATCAAGGCAGTCAATATTTTGGAATTGTGCTGAGGCCCATATTCAAATAATGTGGAGAGCAGTGAAGTAAGCTCCTCAGGAGGCTTCAGGAGAAATTCTCTGGAAAAACGGCTGCCAGGTGAGAGATCAGGTGTCAGAGTTGAATGGGCTATAGATTTAGAATTTCAGGCTATGCATGGGAAATCCTGGCTCCAGATAAGGATAATTTTTAGGAAAGAGCTAGGATTAAGAATTTGCAAAGAAAGCGCTCAGGATCCTTCCCCTGGGAATGTCAAGGGTCTATTGCATAAGTTTCTTTTTCTGTAGAAACTCCTTAGTAAGCCGGTGACCTAACCTCACCTCTCCTGTGGTATATCACCTTGACTGTACTTACACATGACCGTTTAGGACCCTGAGAACTTTATTAACCTATGGTTTAGCTCATGGATTGAACCAGATTAATACAGTTGATAATTACCTTTCTTGGCTTTCTCTGTTCAGTGAGGACTCAATGGAAATTGTCGACTAAGTGAATGACTTGAAACCACCAGTAGAAATGAAACAAGAGCTAGCATCATAAAAACACCTAAAATAAATAAATAATTCCTATTATAGTATAATTGCTTCCATGTTAAATGTCTTTTGAAATAAGATATCCAGTTCTAAGATGGGGGTTGAAATAACTTACGGAGCCAGAGAATAAACTCTGTTTCTCTTATTCTAGCATGAGACCTTCATTCATTGACGCAACAAATATTGTTAAGCCCCCTCACCGTGCCAGTCTAGTACTACATGCTAAGGGAACATAATACGAAGTTTATGACCTGCTTGGAGACAGACAGGCAATTAGGCAGTTTCACCACGCCACAGCTTCTTCCCAGCTACCATAACCATAGCCAAGCTCTCCCCCAAACTGCTGCTTTTAGAGCCTCTGAAGAAGTTATCTTTTACTGGGATCAGTCAGCCTCAAGTTCAGGGCCAAAGCCTCTTGGGGCTCTCAGACGTGTTTCAGTCTGTTCTCGGGCTCATGGCAGCTCTCTTGTTCACTTTTCTCAATCGTACCTGACAAATGGGCACAGGTCAGCTTTTTGGGAGAATGATGGCTGCCCCAGGCATTCCTTTCTTACCAGGGCTGCAGGGGGATGGGACTGGCTTTGAATGTCCCCACTGGCTCCTTCACTCTAGGAATGAGTGTGGCTTACTGTGAAATCCCTCCCTTCCTCCGCCCATGACATTGACATTCCTTGGCTCCTTTAGGGAGCCCGGGCATTTCAATTCCATTTCTTGTGTTTCATTCCGATTTCCCACTCTCTCCCCCCTTGCTATGGACCGAATGTGTCCTCCTAAAATTCATATGTTGACACCTTAATCTCCGATTAGGGATTTGCAGGTGGGGCCATTGGGAAGTCTTTAGATCATGAGGGTGGAGCCCTCATGAATGAGATTAATGCCCTTCTAAAAAGAGAGATGATTATTCTCTTCACCATGTGAGGATGCAGCAAGAAGGTGGCTGTCTGTAAAGCAGGAAGAGAACCCTCACCAAGAAGCTGACCATGCTGGCACCCTAGGCTTGGACTTCCTGCCTCCAGAACTGTGAAAAAAAACTGTTGTTCAATCCCCCCAGTTTATGGTACCTTGTGCTAGCAGCCCAAATGGATAAAGACACCCCTGTAACTGCTTGTCTACAGTTCACACTGGCTACTCTAGGAGAAAGGTAAAAACAAGTAGGCTAGAGACAGGAAACGTGGTTACCATATTAGGAGGGTCTACAATGTGCCAAGAACCGTGACTCCCAATTTGTAAACATTGTTCACTTTTCTTTCCAAGAGCTCAGTCTGTAGAGTCGGCCAGATGGAGATTGGAAGCCCAGCCCTGCCTTTTGCTAGGGTGACGGGCAAGTGACACAGCACTCCTAGGCCAATGCTCCTGGGAGAGCCAGCGGGGCCCAGCACACACCCTGTGTCCAAACACCAGGGCTGCGCTCATAAAACCGTGTGACCTCGGCGGGCTGCTTCTGGACATGATAATAACAGTACTCACAGCAATAGGATGGTTGTGAAGCTCAACTGACTTCATATAAGTAAGAGACTTAGAGTAGTAACCAGCTTGAGGTAAAAACAGCTATTATTTCACATCTAGTTGAAGATTTTGTTTAAAAAAGTGTGATTTCAGCACAGTGTTCGACAAGAAGCACACAACAAAGTCTAGCTATTATTGAAGTTATTATTATTACTTCTTTTGTATTACTTTAATAATATTATTCATTACTATTATTACTTTCAGACATAGAGGTGACAGATTGGGGTTGTCCCTGCTAAAGTGTTGAAAGGAGAATGACAAAAGAAAAGGCTATAGCTTCTTCTTCTTTTTTTTTAAATTTTTATTTTTTATTAGAGTATAAGTGATTAACAATGTTGTGTTAGTTTCAGGTGCACAGCAAAGTGATTCAGTTATACATATACCTGTATCTATTCTTTTTCAAATTCTTTTCCCATTTAGGTTGTTAGGTAATATTGAGCAGAGTTCCCTGTGCTATGCAATTAAGTCCTTGTTGGTTATCCATTTAAAATATAGCAGTGTGTACATGTTAATCCCAAACTCCCTAAATATCCCTTCCCACCTTCCCGCCGGTAACCGTAAGTTTGTTCTCTAAGTCTAAGTCTGAGTGAGTTTGTTTCTGTTTTGTAAATATGTTCCTATGTAACATTATTTTTAGATCCCACATATAAGCGATATCATACAATACTTGTCTTTGTCTGACTTACTTCACTCAGTATGATAATCTCTACGTCCACCCATGTTGCTGCAAATGGCATTATTTCATTCTTTTTAATGGCTGAGTAATATTCCATTGTATATATTTACCACATCTTCTTTAGCAATGCCCCTGTCGATGGACATTTAGGTTGCTTCCATGTCTTGGCTATTGTAAACTGTGTTGCAATGAACATTGGGGTGCATGTATCCTTTCAGACCATGTTTTTCTCCGGATATATGCCCAGTACTGTGATTGTGGGATCAGAGGGGAGCTCTATTTTTAGTTTTTTAAGGAACCTCCATACTGTTCTCCACAGTGGCTATACCAATTTACTTTCCCACCAACAGTGTAGGAGAATTCCCTTTTCTCCACACCCTCTCCAGCATTTATTCATTGTGGATTTTTTGATGATAGACTTTCTGACTGGTGTGATGTCATATCTCACTGCAGTTTTGATTTGCATTTCTCTAATAATTAGCGATGTTGAACATCTTTTCCTGTGCCTCTTGGAAAAGGCTGTAGCTTCTTATCACCCAAAGCATGGACAAGATCCACAGCACGGACATCGCCTTTGACTTTGGTGAAGTTCAGGAGCTCAGACTTCGGCCGCAGACCTACAACTCAGAATCTGCATTTGAAACTAGATCCCAGGTGAGTCAGGGGCATGTTCAAGGTGGAGAGGCACCGCTCCAGTGCGCTGGTCCTCAACCCACTGGAATCCCATTTGAAACACACTGCTGTGTAGACCCTCCCCCCAACCTCTCACCACCTCAAAATTGCAGCTCCATTGGCTGCAGTACAAATGTTAAAACTGTTGTGCAGTCATGGTTGACGCCCACCCATCTATCTTCTAGTCCATGGAGAGTTAGTCTGCAGGGATGGATGGGAGCTTAGTTTCTTCAGCAAGTGCCAGTGAGAGGGTTTGTATTTTTTCTCGTCCGGCCCAGTGGAAGGATGGAGGGACATGGAGAGAACACATTCTTCTCTCCCGCCCCTGCCATTCCCCGTCTTCATTCCAACTGTGGACACATGACAAGGCTCTGTGCAGGCTTCTTGGCCAATGTTTGTTTCTCTGGTTGTGGGTCACAGTGTCCAGGCTGGGCTGGCTGGCAGTCTCTCTGTCAGGCCCGTGTACCTGGGGCTTGGCTTTTGGGCGCTGGGAGTTTGTATTTCCTTGAGATGGCGTTCATCTCCTTCCTTCATCCACTCCTGCCCACTGCTCACAGCACCCAGAGCCTGCTGACCTTTCCTGCGAGACCCTTGACCCCTGGTAGAAAATTCCCTTTCCCACCCAGCTCAGGCTGGTTATCTAAGCGACTGTTGCTGTGAGGAGGATGGCTCATGCCCCATCTTAAGGCCAAGGACTCTCCTGGGGGCCAGGCTACTATTGTTTTGTGGGAATGAGCGTCATGGGGTTGTCATTTTCTGAATTTTCCAGAGAAGCTAACAACTTGGGGTTTTATGGGGAAAAAAAATGTAAATGTTGACAGCTAGTTAACAAAAAACTTCCAAGTTCTGATAGGCAAATAAAACATTTCCTCAGCTCAGACTTGCCCCTTGTTCTAAACAGCCCATTGGGATTGCAGAGATTCCACAAGCCATGGAGGCTAATCCAAATGATCTCGCTGGACCTTTGGAGCTGCTAGAAAAGGGGAGACACCTGGCGTCCCCTAAGCCACATGGCCAAGGGTTTTTAATCCAATGACTTGTTAGTTTGGTAGCCCCTCTGCTGAAGGCACACCTTCCAGAGGCCTAAGCATGGCTGTTGCTGACACTCACCACCTAAGACCTCTGGATGTCCTCCTAGGGGGACAGGGGACCTCTCTGCCTGACCTGGGGCCAGATATGGTAGGACTTGTGCAGGGCAGTCGTATTTCCCTAGGACAGCAGAACGGAAGGAAAGAAAGGACGGTTTACACTCTCCAATCTTCTCCCTCCCCTCTTTTGTGCCCTCCCTGAATGACAGACAGCCCCAGCGTTAGACACAGCCCCTTGTTTAATGGGGCCACGTCTCTGCTAGTGACCGAATGTTTCTCCCTCATTCTTTTCTTTATGCAAGAGGACGTGACTTGTGTTTGTTGCTAATATTAGATCTGTAACAGATGCCCTCATTGTTGGGCCCTGGGTCCATGTGGAGCAGATTAATAAAGCAAAGACAAGGGCCTCAAATACTCAGTGACTTTAAGATCCTACTTCTCTGCTGGGTCTCAGAGTACCAGTCGCTCCAATAAATGATTAGGAAAAGAATGTTGATCTAAAGAGGCATCAAATTTTTACTTGTCCAAGGTATCCACATCTCAGTGGCTCTCAGTTCTCTCACCTTTCTGAGATCTTGGCTAAGATAAAGGGATGGGTACCACATGCTTCCACCAACTCCAGGCCGAGTATGAAGAGCAGCTTCTCTCTTTCCTGGGAAATGGGTCAGTCATGTTATCATTTGCCATTGTGATATTGGACATTTGTTTAAAAATGAGATATATAGGTTGGCTCTGGTGAAGTTAGAAGAGCTATATACATCTTATATCTATATCATCTATTAACTATTCATTTAGTACAGTTTATGTGCTATGTATTGTTCTAAGCTCTTTGTATCCTGAATTTCATCACATCTAAGATGCCACTGATTATAAGCTACACCATTATTTTTCATATCGCTGAGGCAACTAAACTATGCTATGCTATTGACTGTAAGTTGCACCTCAATTTCAGACATGTTAAAATGTGAAAAATGCATGTCTTAGAATCAATGAAACATGGTATATTAATGCATGTTGTCATATTAAAAGAACTGTAGGAGGTAGGTTCTATCCTTATCCTCATTTTGTAGATGAGAAAACTGAGGCATAGGGAGGTTCCACAATGCGCCCAGGATCACACAGCATTTGCACCCAGACAGTCGAACTCCAGGGCCCAGCTCATAACCACTACACTCTTCTCCCTGCAGATAAGGAAAGCCGAAAAAAAACAGTTTCAGAAAAGTTATTTTAAATGTTTCTCTGCATGAGGAGACTCAAAGTTACTCCTGTCTGCAGTTGTCCCCTAACATCTGGACCAATATCCCAAAGCTGAGCAATCCGGAAGTGCTCAGGAGTTCTATGGACCATGTGTCTGTTTTAGTGCAAGCTCATGGGGTGAGAGTGTGCCTGTGGACACATGGCTCCTTCTATGAGGACTGCGGTTGTCTAGCGTTACTTCTAGACACCATCCAAGGTTTAGCTTTGCTAGAAAGAAGAGAGTTCTGTCCACAGTTTCAGGAGAGCGTGACTCAGCCTCCTGTTGGCTTGGGTGTCAACCACCACTTTTGACTCTGAGGCCTTCTGCTTCTCACTTGAGGGTTGAGGCTGGTATGCTTTCTTACGTTTAGTCATGATTAGGAAAATAAGTCAGACATCCTCACCCAAATAGGAGCTACTCCTCAGCCTCCTTGCCTCTCCTCATAATCCAAATGGGGTTAATTTCCTCCTTACCCGTCAATTTCATACAAGCGTTTGACAATCAACAGAGAGGAGTGACAAAGAAGTAGCTTCAGGGACCTAGAAATTTAATCATTATTCCAGTTTACAAGCCACAGTTTCAACATATCTCATCATTAAGTATGATTTTACCCCATTGCTACTGTCTTTCCAGAGCTACTTCTCCCCAGAGTAGCTTCATCGAACCTTCTCTGCCCTCATAGCACATAGCTCTCTTAAGGAGCACTTCTCACACTGTATCAGAACTCCTTGTCTGTCTGTCTGTCTGTCTTCCCTACTACTTCAAGTTCTGTGGTACAAATTCCGTATCTGTCTTGCCCTGGGCTAGAGGTGACTCAGCATGAAGTCTCCGTTACAGAACTCACTCGTGGCGTGAAAGTTCCCCAGCGTTGCCCTTCCCTGTCTAAGGCAGAGCATCAGTTAACTTCTGCTTTCTTTTCTGGTTACCCATGGAGCCCTGCGAGGTGCTGGCATGAGAGCAGGGACCAAGTCTAACCTCGTTCCTCCCTGAATACTCGGCATCTAGCCAGTGCTCATGGTAGATGTTTTAAAAACATTTAGAAAATGAATGAATGAACTAGAGCCATGAGACTCCAAATGAAATTTCATGGAAGGGTTTTTTTCCCTTTCTTTTATTCATTTATTTACTCACTGTGTTGAATACTTACTGCATAGCAGGCACTATGTTTATGTCTGAGGGGGAAGGTAGCAATTAGATACAGGGGAAATACTGGGATTGATAAGCACAATCAGGGAATTCCCTGGTGGTCCAGTGATTAGGACTGCGTGCTTCCACTGTAGGGGGACTGGGTTCGATCTTTGGTCAAGGAACTAAGATCCCACAAGCTGCAAAAAAAAAAAGGCACAATCAGAAAGGGCCCTTCATGTCATGTAGGGCAGGAGGAGGGCAAGGGGTGAGTGAGGACACACTTGTTAGGAAGATGGATGACTTGAGGAACTAATGTTTAGCTGGATTGTGTTTAAAAAAAAAAAAAAAGCTCAATGAAAGACATGAAGAGATGGGAATACAAGGTGAGAATTCCAGGCCAAGGGAAGTATTTTATGATGCAGTCTCAGGGACAAGAGAGAGCACTGTCTGTGGTAGAAAGTGCAAGAAGTTGAATAGCACTGCTCAGAGCATAGACGGCCAGGTGGCACAGGCCCAGGTGAGGCCCAAGAGGGAGGGATCAGATCTCAGTGGTTTTGGGGCTCAGGTAGGGAGCAGGGTATCATCCTAAGGCAAATGGGGAGCGATTGACGGACTGTAAGAGTAAGATGATGTCATCACATTTATTTTAGGAAGTTACTGCAGCTGCAGAATGGATTGGCGGGGATGAAGGGATGAAATACTGGGTATGAGAGATGAGGTGGTGAGGACTACAGGGCTGGAGACGGGTCTACTTTGACTCATGTCTTCAAACAGCTTGGAACAGAATTAACCAAACCACTGAAATCCAAGTAGAATGTCATTTTATTCCACATCAGCCATTATTCTTCCCCTTCAGGTCTTTGCTGACAGCTACCGACAGATGTTGGATTGGCATGGGTGTGAGTGCAGAGGCCTGAGAGGATCTGGTTTGAAACCTCGTCCCCAGGAGAAGAGAGTCAGTGGCAAAGAAAAGGGACCAGAGGTGATCAAATAATAGAGACAGTGATTTTTCACTCATGAAGATGCTGTGAAAGACAGGCTTCCCCTAGAATGAGCTGTCAGTAAAAACTGGAATTAGATCAAGGTACTCCCATGAGATACTGTGTTCTAAAATCTTGGGGTGAGGACATTTGTAATTTGCAAAAGTAAACTCAATATCATCATATAACTTATCTTTGGAAAGCAGGCAAACAAAAAAAAGGAACTAAAGTAGACAAAATCGCCCTGGCTGTGGGATGTGCAAATGTTCTGTGTTATGTGCGTGTTGGTCACTGACAGGGTCTGGGGAAAAACTAGAATTTGCCGATGGGGGTGGGGGAGTAGTGGCAGAGATAGTTTTGCTTATCAAAGGGGGGGGGGAGCAGGGATCAAGAAAGTTTGAAAAAGAGTGAATGAAAATCATATAAATGCTTTAGTCATAAAAACTGAGAATTTATTTCTATATTCTGCATTTTTTCAAACACAACATAATTATCAAATTTGACATCTATTACTGCAGACTCTGTGGTAGCCAATGGGACCCAGAGACTAAGAAGGGACCACCCTGTCTCCGGGAGTACATGATCTAGTAGAGAAGACAGACAGAGGAATGATTAATACCCTTACATGACAAGTAGCATAATAGAGCATGTATAAAGAACATGAGAAAGAGAGGGATTGATTTCTACTTGTTTAATTGTGTTTAGAGTTGACAACATGAATCGACATTGGGGAACATGTATAATCCTAGATAGTAATATAAATATTAAAAAATCCCATGAAAACCATAATCCTCACAGCCTCCCATGGAGGACATGGCAGAGGTGTACAAGGGCAAGGGTGACCTGCCTGAGGGACAAGTACCACGTGACCAGGGTCATCAACTCCAGATCAAAGGGGACTCCAAGTCTAGTTGTTACTGTGACATCACACTGTATGTGTCTTGTTTTTTTTTTTAATTAAGAAATAAATTTAGGTTTCATTTCAGGGGCCAAACATAGTCAACCTTTTCAGGTATTGAAGCCTCCAAGGAATTGGTTCTTAAGCTCCAAAATGTGCTCTTCTGACAATTTCTCTCCTATTTTATAGGCTCACATCATGGATTTGCTTTGATTAGAGGAAAGGCCAGGCTTAGGAAGCAGACGGGCCTGGCTCAAATCTGGCTCAGGACTCACTGATTATGCCATCTTGGACAAGCATCTGAACGCTCTGGTCCAGTTCCCCACGTGGCACACTGAGGAAATAAGATTAAATAAGAAGATGTGAGTGAAGGCACCCTAGTAGGCACTCTGCTTCTGTCTCAACCACCACCCCACTCCAAGCTACCATCTCTCATCTGGATCTTTATACATGTTTTTCTTCATTCATTCTGGGCCACTCCAGTCTGCCCATTTCTGCCCAGAAAGCAAATGTGATTGTGTCTCCACCATTGAAAGATCAAAAGCCTCAACATGATTTATAGAATATTTCTTCCCAACTGCAGGACATGAGCGATTCGTGGGTCATAGAAACAACTTTGTGGGTTGCCAGCAGCATATTTTTTAAAGGGGAACAAAATAGAACACAACAGAAACACTAGATTGCAATGTCAATTTTAAACATAAAGATTATTACATGAAGCTTGCTTTCTCAATATGGGTCTGGGTTTTAGTATTTTCTGAGAGATGAAATAAGTGCACCTGTGAAACAAAAAGAAGACAATGGTGAGGAGCAGAAAAGGAAGCTATGTACACTTGAAAAAGCTAAGGGGACAGAAATGAGCTGTTAAAATTAGAAGTTTGATAGGAGAAATGAAAAAGACAATAGAAGCAGGTTTACAAGATAAAGATGAGAAAAAATTTCAGAAGGTAAAGCATAGTGATAAAGGGAGAGAAAATTGGAAGAAGAAAAGTCACAAAAATTGGAGGTCCGGTCCATGAGTTCTGATATCCAAATACAGGAGTTAATGTACAGAGGGAAAAACTAGAGGAAGTTGTCAAAGAAGCTTCCATAGTCTTGTCTTTTCCAAATGACTTCTTTCACGCAATCATATGCCTTTAAGTCCCCTCCACTTTTAGTGGTTTTATAGCTCATTTCCTTCTGTTGCTGAATAATATTCCATTGTATGGTGTACCACCTTTATTTATCCACTCACGTGCTGAAGGACATCTTGGATGCTTCCAAGTTTTTCTGCAATTATGAATAAAACTACTATAAACATTTGTGTGCAGGTTTTGGTGTGGATGTAAGTTTTCAGCTCATCTGAGTAAATACCAAAGAGTGCAATCGCTGGATTGTATGGTGAGACTATATTTAGTTTTGTAAGAAACTGCCAATTATTCTTACCGGTAGAAAACTTATCTTTGTTTTTTGTTTGTTTTTGCTCCTGATCTACCTCATGTTTGCACAAAAGGTCACACATACCCATTTGCAAATTCCACTCCTTGGGGTATTTCTCCTTGTTACAGTGTTACAAAGGCAAGGTAAAGATTTCACAATCAGTCAAGAGCCAGAGGACCCAGCCCTTAGTCAGACTCCTACACCAACTTGTTTAGTAGTCTTTCAACAAATCAGGTTTCGATGGCTCTCCACTTGCCAGTTTAGGCAAAATGAGCTCTTAGCCACATTGCACCTCTGAGAGAGTTTGCACATAACAAGTTCAGATCGGGCAAACATAATTTGTGCTAACTAAATATTACCTATTATCACTATTACTTAGGACCCAAAGTTGTAAGATGAACATTAGAACCTGTATTTAAACGTAACTTGTAGAGGTTGGAGTTCGGGTCTTGGGACTCCTCTAAGATTTATAAAAAGCATCAGTTATGGATTTGTCTGACTACCTGGCCACAATGAATTATTCATAGAGATTAACCATTACACCAATTCAGTTTCCGTGTGAGTAAGGATTCCTTTCCAGATATTTAGAAATAACTTCACCATGATATTTCTGTCATTAGATGGTGACCATATATGGGTTTGTTTTTTGTTTGTTTTTTTAAAATAAATTTATTTATTACTTTATTTTATTTTTGGCTGCATTGGGTCTTCGTTGCTGCACGTGGGCTTTCTCTAGCTGTGGCGATCGGGGGGCTACTCTTCGTTGTGGTGCGCGGGCCTCTCATTGCAGTGGCTTCTCTTGTTGCAGAGCATGGGCTCTAGGCGTGTGGGCTTCAGTAGTTGCAGCACGCAGGCTCAGTAGCTGTGGCTCGCGGGCTCTAGAGCACAGGCTCAGTAGCCGTGGCGCATAGGCTCAGTTGCTCCACGGCAGTGGGACCTTCCCGGACCAGGGCCCGAACCCGTGTCCCCTGCATTGGCAGGCAGACTCTCAACTACTGCGCCACCAGGGAAGCCCCATATATGGGTTTTGAAGTTGCTTTTCCCCCCAATGTTTGTGTTACCTTTCATCACTTTAAATAGGAAACCACAAACAGATGCTAGGAATTGGCTACCGAGAGAAGTGGAATGGACGCTGATCTGAGTTGAACAGATCCTGGTGAGGAACAGCCCTTGCCCATGCCGCTCTGCTCACCAGCCTCTCAAACTGAAATGCCTCACAAGCTCCTTGTCATTGACCTGCAGTGATTACAGGGTAATAATGAGACCCTTCTCACGGTTCCTCAGCAAGTGGTGGGTGTTAGGGGGATAAGCAATTTCAGGGAGGACAGAGGAAGGGCAGAACTGAGCCCTGTTGGACATGGGTAACATGTTGGAGGTGCCACTCTATGAAAATGCAACATTTGTGTGGCCGGGTTTCTGGATTTTTCTAGGATCCTGGCATCCAGTATCCTCGTGCCCTAAATGTTCAGGCCCCTCTACCCAACACAGAGCTACGTCCAGGCCTGTAGACCTCAGAGAGCATCTTTTCTTTGTCCCATCTCTCAGAGAGCCTCTTCTCAAAAGATTCACATGGTGCCTATATATTTCAGGGCCCGTTCACTCACTCACTTCTTCATTCATTCATTCATTCAGCACATGTTTACTAAGCACTTACCATGTACCAGGCACTGTTTGTGGAATTGGGGCACAACAGTGAAAAAGGCAAAGTTTCAGTTCTCCTGGATCTTATATTCCCATTATAAAGAGACACATAACAAGTCAAGCAGTCATAAGGGCTAGGAGAACAAATAAAGCAGAGTAAGGGGTTAGAGAGTGACAGGACTGCTATGTCAGAGAGGGTGGCCTCTTGGGAGTGTGGTCTTCGAGTGTGCCCTGTGGACAAGGGAGTGAGAGCATCATTCTAGGCAGAGGGACAACACATGCAAATACCTGCGGTGGGGGCAGCCTTAAGGTGCTCACAGATTAGCAACGTGGCTGGAGAGCAGGACAGAGGCGGTGGGAGCTGAGGCAGGGGGAAGGCACAATATGTCCTAACTCAGTTAATGCAAACTCCTCCCACTGAGTGATCGGGGCCATTGGTGTTTTAGGTGAGCTGGGGATGGAGGAATTTGGGGGCCCCAGAGTCTTTGAAAGCACTGATAATTCACAGCCATCCCTGGAAATGGCTCTATCTTTCCTCCCAGAGGCAAATCCTGAGAGCAGAAGGTCTGTAGGTTCTGGTTTCCTGCTGTATCAGCTGCCAGGTCACGTTTCTGACTCGTATTGAATTAGGTGGGACTTTAACAGACCCAGCAGATCACTGGCATTCACTAAGTTGACAACAGCCATCCCAGCTACTTAAGAGCAACTCCAAATCAAGGCAGTCAATATTTTGGAATTGTGCTGAGGCCCATATTCAAATAATGTGGAGAGCAGTGAAGGAAGCTCCTCAGGAGACTTCAGGAGAAATTCTCTGGAAAAACGGCTGCCAGGTGAGAGATCAGGTGTCAGAGTTGAATGGGCTATAGATTTAGAATTTCAGGCTATGCATGGGAAATCCTGGCTCCAGATAAGGATAATTTTTAGGAAAGAGCTAGGATTAAGAATTTGCAAAGAAAGCGCTCAGGATCCTTCCCCTGGGAATGTCAAGGGTCTATTGCATAAGTTTCCTTTTCTGTAGAAACTCCTTAGTAAGCCGGTGACCTAACCTCACCTCTCCTGTGGTATATCACCTTGACTGTACTTACACATGACCGTTTAGGACCCTGAGAACTTTATTAACCTATGGTTTAGCTCATGGATTGAACCAGATTAATACAGTTGATAATTACCTTTCTTGGCTTTCTCTGTTCAGTGAGGACTCAATGAAAATTGTCGACTAAGTGAATGACTTGAAACCACCAGTAGAAATGAAACAAGAGCTAGCATCATAAAAACACCTAAAATAAATAAATAATTCCTATTATAGGATAATTGCTTCCATGTTAAATGTCTTTTGAAATAAGATATCCAGTTCTAAGGAGGGGGTTGAAATAACTTACAGAGCCAGAGAATAAACTCTGTTTCTCTTATTCTAGCATGAGACCTTCATTCATTGACGCAACAAATATTGTTAAGCCCCCTCACCGTGCCAGTCTAGTACTACATGCTAAGGGAACATAATACGAAGTTTATGACCTGCTTGGAGACAGACAGGCAATTAGGCAGTTTCACCACGCCACAGCTTCTTCCCAGCTACCATAACCATAGCCAAGCTCTCCCCCAAACTGCTGCTTTTAGAGCCTCTGAAGAAGTTATCTTTTACTGGGATCAGTCAGCCTCAAGTTCAGGGCCAAAGCCTCTTGGGGCTCTCAGACGTGTTTCAGTCTGTTCTCGGGCTCATGGCAGCTCTCTTGTTCACTTTTCTCAATCGTACCTGACAAATGGGCACAGGTCAGCTTTTTGGGAGAATGATGGCTGCCCCAGGCATTCCTTTCTTACCAGGGCTGCAGGGGGATGGGACTGCCTTTGAATGTCCCCACTGGCTCCTTCACTCCAGGAATGAGTGTGGCTTACTGTGAAATCCCTCCCTTCCTCCGCCCATGACATTGACATTCCTTGGCTCCTTTAGGGAGCCCGGGCATTTCAATTCCATTTCTTGTGTTTCATTCCGATTTCCCACTCTCTCCCCCCTTGCTATGGACCGAATGTGTCCTCCTAAAATTCATATGTTGACACCTTAATCTCCGATTAGGGATTTGCAGGTGGGGCCATTGGGAAGTCTTTAGATCATGAGGGTGGAGCCCTCATGAATGAGATTAATGCCCTTCTAAAAAGAGAGATGATTATTCTCTTCACCATGTGAGGATGCAGCAAGAAGGTGGCTGTCTGTAAAGCAGGAAGAGAACCCTCACCAAGAAGCTGACCATGCTGGCACCCTAGGCTTGGACTTCCTGCCTCCAGAACTGTGAAAAAAAACTGTTGTTCAATCCCCCCAGTTTATGGTACCTTGTGCTAGCAGCCCAAATGGATAAAGACACCCCTGTAACTGCTTGTCTACAGTTCACACTGGCTACTCTAGGAGAAAGGTAAAAACAAGTAGGCTAGAGACAGGAAACGTGGTTACCATATTAGGAGGGTCTACAATGTGCCAAGAACCGTGACTCCCAATTTGTAAACATTGTTCACTTTTCTTTCCAAGAGCTCAGTCTGTAGAGTCGGCCAGATGGAGATTGGAAGCCCAGCCCTGCCTTTTGCTAGGGTGACGGGCAAGTGACACAGCACTCCTAGGCCCCTGCTCCTGGGAGAGCCAGCGGGGCCCAGCACACACCCTGTGTCCAAACACCAGGGCTGCGCTCATAAAACCGTGTGACCTCGGCGGGCTGCTTCTGGACATGATAATAACAGTACTCACAGCAATAGGATGGTTGTGAAGCTCAACTGACTTCATATAAGTAAGAGACTTAGAGTAGTAACCAGCTTGAGGTAAAAACAGCTATTATTTCACATCTAGTTGAAGATTTTGTTTAAAAAAGTGTGATTTCAGCACAGTGTTCGACAAGAAGCACACAACAAAGTCTAGCTATTATTGAAGTTATTATTATTACTTCTTTTGTATTACTTTAATAATATTATTCATTACTATTATTACTTTCAGACATAGAGGTGACAGATTGGGGTTGTCCCTGCTAAAGTGTTGAAAGGAGAATGACAAAAGAAAAGGCTATAGCTTCTTCTTCTTTTTTTTAAAATTTTTATTTTATATTAGAGTATAAGTGATTAACAATGTTGTGTTAGTTTCAGGTGCACAGCAAAGTGATTCAGTTATACATATACCTGTATCTATTCTTTTTCAAATTCTTTTCCCATTTAGGTTGTTAGGTAATATTGAGCAGAGTTCCCTGTGCTATGCAATTAAGTCCTTGTTGGTTATCCATTTTAAATATAGCAGTGTGTACATGTTAATCCCAAACTCCCTAAATAGCCCTTCCCACCTTCCCGCCGGTAACCGTAAGTTTGTTCTCTAAGTCTAAGTCTGAGTGAGTTTGTTTCTGTTTTGTAAATATGTTCCTATGTAACATTATTTTTAGATCCCACATATAAGCGATATCATACAATACTTGTCTTTGTCTGACTTACTTCACTCAGTATGATAATCTCTACGTCCACCCATGTTGCTGCAAATGGCATTATTTCATTCTTTTTAATGGCTGAGTAATATTCCATTGTATATATTTACCACATCTTCTTTAGCAATGCCCCTGTCGATGGACATTTAGGTTGCTTCCATGTCTTGGCTATTGTAAACTGTGTTGCAATGAACATTGGGGTGCATGTATCCTTTCAGACCATGTTTTTCTCCGGATATATGCCCAGTACTGTGATTGTGGGATCAGAGGGGAGCTCTATTTTTAGTTTTTTAAGGAACCTCCATACTGTTCTCCACAGTGGCTATACCAATTTACTTTCCCACCAACAGTGTAGGAGAATTCCCTTTTCTCCACACCCTCTCCAGCATTTATTCATTGTGGATTTTTTGATGATAGACTTTCTGACTGGTGTGATGTCATATCTCACTGCAGTTTTGATTTGCATTTCTCTAATAATTAGCGATGTTGAACATCTTTTCCTGTGCCTCTTGGAAAAGGCTGTAGCTTCTTATCACCCAAAGCATGGACAAGATCCACAGCACGGACATCGCCTTTGACTTTGGTGAAGTTCAGGAGCTCAGACTTCGGCCGCAGACCTACGACTCAGAATCTGCATTTGAAACTAGATCCCAGGTGAGTCAGGGGCATGTTCAAGGTGGAGAGGCACCGCTCCAGTGCGCTGGTCCTCAACCCACTGGAATCCCATTTGAAACACACTGCTGTGTAGACCCTCCCCCCAACCTCTCACCACCTCAAAATTGCAGCTCCATTGGCTGCAGTACAAATGTTAAAACTGTTGTGCAGTCATGGTTGACGCCCACCCATCTATCTTCTGGTCCATGGAGAGTTAGTCTGCAGGGATGGATGGGAGCTTAGTTTCTTCAGCAAGTGCCAGTGAGAGGGTTTGTATTTTTTCTCGTCCGGCCCAGTGGAAGGATGGAGGGACATGGAGAGAACACATTCTTCTCTCCCGCCCCTGCCATTCCCCGTCTTCATTCCAACTGTGGACACATGACAAGGCTCTGTGCAGGCTTCTTGGCCAATGTTTGTTTCTCTGGTTGTGGGTCACAGTGTCCAGGCTGGGCTGGCTGGCAGTCTCTCTGTCAGGCCCGTGTACCTGGGGCTTGGCTTTTGGGCGCTGGGAGTTTGTATTTCCTTGAGATGGCGTTCATCTCCTTCCTTCATCCACTCCTGCCCACTGCTCACAGCACCCAGAGCCTGCTGACCTTTCCTGCGAGACCCTTGACCCCTGGTAGAAAATTCCCTTTCCCACCCAGCTCAGGCTGGTTATCTAAGCGACTGTTGCTGTGAGGAGGATGGCTCATGCCCCATCTTAAGGCCAAGGACTCTCCTGGGGGCCAGGCTACTATTGTTTTGTGGGAATGAGCGTCATGGGGTTGTCATTTTCTGAATTTTCCAGAGAAGCTAACAACTTGGGGTTTTATGGGGAAAAAAAATGTAAATGTTGACAGCTAGTTAACAAAAAACTTCCAAGTTCTGATAGGCAAATAAAACATTTCCTCAGCTCAGACTTGCCCCTTGTTCGAAACAGCCCATTGGGATTGCAGAGATTCCACAAGCCATGGAGGCTAATCCAAATGATCTCGCTGGACCTTTGGAGCTGCTAGAAAAGGGGAGACACCTGGCGTCCCCTAAGCCACATGGCCAAGGGTTTTTAATCCAATGACTTGTTAGTTTGGTAGCCCCTCTGCTGAAGGCACACCTTCCAGAGGCCTAAGCATGGCTGTTGCTGACACTCACCACCTAAGACCTCTGGATGTCCTCCTAGGGGGACAGGGGACCTCTCTGCCTGACCTGGGGCCAGATATGGTAGGACTTGTGCAGGGCAGTCGTATTTCCCTAGGACAGCAGAACGGAAGGAAAGAAAGGACGGTTTACACTCTCCAATCTTCTCCCTCCCCTCTTTTGTGCCCTCCCTGAATGACAGACAGCCCCAGCGTTAGACACAGCCCCTTGTTTAATGGGGCCACGTCTCTGCTAGTGACCGAATGTTTCTCCCTCATTCTTTTCTTTATGCAAGAGGACGTGACTTGTGTTTGTTGCTAATATTAGATCTGTAACAGATGCCCTCATTGTTGGGCCCTGGGTCCATGTGGAGCAGATTAATAAAGCAAAGACAAGGGCCTCAAATACTCAGTGACTTTAAGATCCTACTTCTCTGCTGGGTCTCAGAGTACCAGTCGCTCCAATAAATGATTAGGAAAAGAATGTTGATCTAAAGAGGCATCAAATTTTTACTTGTCCAAGGTATCCACATCTCAGTGGCTCTCAGTTCTCTCACCTTTCTGAGATCTTGGCTAAGATAAAGGGATGGGTACCAGACGCTTCCACCAACTCCAGGCCAAGTATGAAGAGCAGCTTCTCTCTTTCCTGGGAAATGGGTCAGTCATGCCATTATCATTTGCCATTGTGATATTGGACATTTGTTTAAAAATGAGATATATAGGTTGGCTCTGGTGAAGTTAGAAGAGCTATATACATCTTATATCTATATCATCTATTAACTATTCATTTAGTACAGTTTATGTGCTATGTATTGTTCTAAGCTCTTTGTATCCTGAATTTCATCACATCTAAGATGCCACTGATTATAAGCTACACCACTATTTTTCATATCGCTGAGGCAACTAAACTATGCTATGCTATTGACTGTAAGTTGCACCTCAATTTCAGACATGTTAAAATGTGAAAAATGCATGTCTTAGAATCAATGAAACATGGTATATTAATGCATGTTGTCATATTAAAAGAACTGTAGGAGGTAGGTTCTATCCTTATCCTCATTTTGTAGATGAGAAAACTGAGGCATAGGGAGGTTCCACAATGCGCCCAGGATCACACAGCATTTGCACCCAGACAGTCGAACTCCAGGGCCCAGC
This sequence comes from Balaenoptera ricei, assembly GCF_028023285.1. Taxonomy (NCBI): domain Eukaryota; kingdom Metazoa; phylum Chordata; class Mammalia; order Artiodactyla; family Balaenopteridae; genus Balaenoptera; species Balaenoptera ricei. Next base: position 41,294,383 of record NC_082646.1, on the reverse strand, counting down.
TCATAACCACTACACTCTTCTCCCTGCAGATAAGGAAAGCCGAAAAAAAACAGTTTCAGAAAAGTTATTTTAAATGTTTCTCTGCATGAGGAGACTCAAAGTTACTCCTGTCTGCAGTTGTCCCCTAACATCTGGACCAATATCCCAAAGCTGAGCAATCCGGAAGTGCTCAGGAGTTCTATGGACCATGTGTCTGTTTTAGTGCAAGCTCATGGGGTGAGAGTGTGCCTGTGGACACATGGCTCCTTCTATGAGGACTGCGGTTGTCTAGCGTTACTTCTAGACACCATCCAAGGTTTAGCTTTGCTAGAAAGAAGAGAGTTCTGTCCACAGTTTCAGGAGAGCGTGACTCAGCCTCCTGTTGGCTTGCGTGTCAACCACCACTTTTGACTCTGAGGCCTTCTGCTTCTCACTTGAGGGTTGAGGCTGGTATGCTTTCTTAGGTTTAGTCATGATTAGGAAAATAAGTCAGACATCCTCACCCAAATAGGAGCTACTCCTCAGCCTCCTTGCCTCTCCTCATAATCCAAATGGGGTTAATTTCCTCCTTACCCGTCAATTTCATACAAGCGTTTGACAATCAACAGAGAGGAGTGACAAAGAAGTAGCTTCAGGGACCTAGAAATTTAATCATTATTCCAGTTTACAAGCCACAGTTTCAACATATCTCATCATTAAGTATGATTTTACCCCATTGCTACTGTCTTTCCAGAGCTACTTCTCCCCAGAGTAGCTTCATCGAACCTTCTCTGCCCTCATAGCACATAGCTCTCTTAAGGAGCACTTCTCACACTGTATCAGAACTCCTTGTCTGTCTGTCTGTCTGTCTTCCCTACTACTTCAAGTTCTGTGGTACAAATTCTGTATCTGTCTTGCCCTGGGCTAGAGGTGACTCAGCATGAAGTCTACGTTACAGAACTCATTCGTGGCGTGAAAGTTCCCCAGCGTTGCCCTTCCCTGTCTAAGGCAGAGCATCAGCTAACTTCTGCTTTCTTTTCTGGTTACCCATGGAGCCCTGCGAGGTGCTGGCATGAGAGCAGGGACCAAGTCTAACCTCGTTCCTCCCTGAATACTCGGCATCTAGCCAGTGCTCATGGTAGATGTTTTAAAAACATGTAGAAAATGAATGAATGAACTAGAGCCATGAGACTCCAAATGAAATTTCATGGAAGGGTTTTTTTCCCTTTCTTTTATTCATTTATTTACTCACTGTGTTGAATACTTACTGCATAGCAGGCACTATGTTTATGTCTGAGGGGGAAGGTAGCAATTAGATACAGGGGAAATACTGGGATTGATAAGCACAATCAGGGAATTCCCTGGTGGTCCAGTGATTAGGACTCCGTGCTTCCACTGTAGGGGGACTGGGTTCGATCCTTGGTCAAGGAACTAAGATGCCACAAGCTGCAAAAAAAAAAAAGGCACAATCAGAAAGGGCCCTTCATGTCATGTAGGGCAGGAGGAGGGCAAGGGGTGAGTGAGGACACACTTGTTAGGAAGATGGATGACTTGAGGAACTAATGTTTAGCTGGATTGTGTTTAAAAAAAAAAAAAAAAAGCTCAATGAAAGACATGAAGAGATGGGAATACAAGGTGAGAATTCCAGGCCAAGGGAAGTATTTTATGATGCAGTCTCAGGGACAAGAGAGAGCGCTGTCTGTGGTAGAAAGTGCAAGAAGTTGAATAGCACTGCTCAGAGCATAGACGGCCAGGTGGCACAGGCCCAGGTGAGGCCCAAGAGGGAGGGATCAGATCTCAGTGGTTTTGGGGCTCAGGTAGGGAGCAGGGTTTCATCCTAAGGCAAATGGGGAGCGATTGACGGACTGTAAGAGTAAGATGATGTCATCACATTTATTTTAGGAAGTGACTGCAGCTGCAGAATGGATTGGCGGGGATGAAGGGATGAAATACTGGGTATGAGAGATGAGGTGGTGAGGACTGCAGGGCTGGAGACGGGTCTACTTTGACTCATGTCTTCAAACAGCTTGGAACAGAATTAAGCAAACCATTGAAATCCAAGTAGAGTATCATTTTATTCCACATCAGCCATTATTCTTCCCCTTCAGGTCTTTGCTGACAGCTACCGACAGATGTTGGATTGGCATGGGTGTGAGTGCAGAGGCCTGAGGGGATCTGGTTTGAAACCTCGTCCCCAGGAGAAGAGAGTCAGTGGCAAAGAAAAGGGACCAGAGGTGATCAAATAATAGAGACAGTGAATTTTCACTCATGAAGATGCTGTGAAAGACAGGCTTCCCCTAGAATGAGCTGTCAGTAAAAACTTGAATTAGATCAAGGTACTCCCATGAGATACTGTGTTCTAAAATCTTGGGGTGAGGACGTTTGTAATTTGCAAAAGTAAACTCAATATCATCATATAACTTATCTTTGGAAAGCAGGCAAACAAAAAAAAGCTCTCTTGTTTGTACTATAAACTAAAAGGAACTAAAGTAGACAAAATCGCCCTGGCTGTGGGATGTGCAAATGTTCTGTGTTATGTGCGTGTTGGTCACTGACAGGGTCTGGGGAAAAACTAGAATTTGCCGAAGGGGGTGGGGGAGTAGTGGCAGAGATAGTTTTGCTTATCAAAGGGGGGGGGGCAGGGATCAAGAAAGTTTGAAAAACAGTGAATGAAAATCATATAAATGCTTTATCATAAAAACTGAGAATTTATTTCTATATTCTGCATTTTTTCAAACACAACATAATTATCAAATCTGACATCTATTACTGCAGACTCTGTGGTAGCCAATGGGACCCAGAGACTAAGAAGGGACCACCCTGTCTCCGGGAGTACATGATCTAGTAGAGAAGACAGACAGAGGAATGATTAATACCCTTACATGACAAGTAGCATAATAGAGCATGTATAAAGAACATGAGAAAGAGAGGGATTGATTTCTACTTGTTTAATTGTGTTTAGAGTTGACAACATGAATCGACATTGGGGAACATGTATAATCCTAGATAGTAATATAAATATTAAAAAATCCCATGAAAACCATAATCCTCACAGCCTCCCATGGAGGACATGGCAGAGGTGTACAAGGGCAAGGGTGACCTGCCTGAGGGACAAGTACCACGTGACCAGGGTCATCAACTCCAGATCAAAGGGGACTCCAAGTCTAGTTGTTACTGTGACATCACACTGTATGTGTCTTGTTTTTTTTTTTTAATTAAGAAATAAATTTAGGTTTCATTTCAGGGGCCAAACATAGTCAACCTTTTCAGGTATTGAAGCCTCCAAGGAATTGGTTCTTAAGCTCCAAAATGTGCTCTTCTGACAATTTCTCTCCTATTTTATAGGCTCACATCATGGATTTGCTTTGATTAGAGGAAAGGCCAGGCTTAGGAAGCAGACGGGCCTGGCTCAAATCTGGCTCAGGACTCACTGATTATGCCATCTTGGACAAGCATCTGAACGCTCTGGTCCAGTTCCCCACGTGGCACACTGAGGAAATAAGATTAAATAAGAAGATGTGAGTGAAGGCACCCTAGTAGGCACTCTGCTTCTGTCTCAACCACCACCCCACTCCAAGCTACCATCTCTCATCTGGATCTTTATACATGTTTTTCTTCATTCATTCTGGGCCACTCCAGTCTGCCCATTTCTGCCCAGAAAGCAAATGTGATTGTGTCTCCACCATTGAAAGATCAAAAGCCTCAACATGATTTATAGAATATTTCTTCCCAACTGCAGGACATGAGCGATTCGTGGGTCATAGAAACAACTTTGTGGGTTGCCAGCAGCATATTTTTTAAAGGGGAACAAAATAGAACACAACAGAAACACTAGATTGCAATGTCAATTTTAAACATAAAGATTATTACATGAAGCTTGCTTTCTCAATATGGGTCTGGGTTTTAGTATTTTCTGAGAGATGAAATAAGTGCACCTGTGAAACAAAAAGAAGACAATGGTGAGGAGCAGAAAAGGAAGCTATGTACACTTGCAAAAGCTAAGGGGACAGAAATGAGCTGTTAAAATTAGAAGTTTGATAGGAGAAATGAAAAAGACAATAGAAGCAGGTTTACAAGATAAAGATGAGAAAAAATTTCAGAAGGTAAAGCATAGTGATAAAGGGAGAGAAAATTGGAAGAAGAAAAGTCACAAAACTTGGAGGTCCGGTCCATGAGTTCTGATATCCAAATACAGGAGTTAATGTACAGAGGGAAAAACTAGAGGAAGTTGTCAAAGAAGCTTCCATAGTCTTGTCTTTTCCAAATGACTTCTTTCACGCAATCATATGCCTTTAATAAGTTCCCTCCACTTTTAGTGGTTTTATAGCTCATTTCCTTCTGTTGCTGAATAATATTCCATTGTATGGTGTACCACCTTTATTTATCCACTCACGTGCTGAAGGACATCTTGGATGCTTCCAAGTTTTTCTGCAATTATCAATAAAACTACTATAAACATTTGTGTGCAGGTTTTGGTGTGGATGTAAGTTTTCAGCTCATCTGAGTAAATACCAAAGAGTGCAATCGCTGGATTGTATGGTGAGACTATATTTAGTTTTGTAAGAAACTGCCAATTATTCTTACCGGTAGAAAACTTATCTTTGTTTTTTGTTTGTTTTTGCTCCTGATCTACCTCATGTTTGCACAAAAGGTCACACATACCCATTTGCAAATTCCACTCCTTGGGGTATTTCTCCTTGTTACAGTGTTACAAAGGCAAGGTAAAGATTTCACAATCAGTCAAGAGCCAGAGGACCCAGCCCTTAGTCAGACTCCTACACCAACTTGTTTAGTAGTCTTTCAACAAATCAGGTTTCGATGGCTCTCCACTTGCCAGTTTAGGCAAAATGAGCTCTTAGCCACATTGCACCTCTGAGAGAGTTTGCACATAACAAGTTCAGATCGGGCAAACATAATTTGTGCTAACTAAATATTACCTATTATCACTATTACTTAGGACCCAAAGTTGTAAGATGAACATTAGAACCTGTATTTAAACGTAACTTGTAGAGGTTGGAGTTCGGGTCTTGGGACTCCTCTAAGATTTATAAAAAGCATCAGTTATGGATTTGTCTGACTACCTGGCCACAATGAATTATTCATAGAGATTAACCATTACACCAATTCAGTTTCCGTGTGAGTAAGGATTCCTTTCCAGATATTTAGAAATAACTTCACCATGATATTTCTGTCATTAGATGGTGACCATATATGGGTTTGTTTTTTGTTTGTTTTTTTAAAATAAATTTATTTATTACTTTATTTTATTTTTGGCTGCATTGGGTCTTCGTTGCTGCACGTGGGCTTTCTCTAGCTGTGGCGATCGGGGGGCTACTCTTCGTTGTGGTGCGCGGGCCTCTCATTGCAGTGGCTTCTCTTGTTGCAGAGCATGGGCTCTAGGCGTGTGGGCTTCAGTAGTTGCAGCACGCAGGCTCAGTAGCTGTGGCTCGCGGGCTCTAGAGCGCAGGCTCAGTAGCCGTGGCGCATAGGCTCAGTTGCTCCACGGCAGTGGGACCTTCCCGGACCAGGGCCCGAACCCGTGTCCCCTGCATTGGCAGGCAGACTCTCAACTACTGCGCCACCAGGGAAGCCCCATATATGGGTTTTGAAGTTGCTTTTCCCCCCAGTGTTTGTGTTACCTTTCATCACTTTAAATAGGAAACCACAAACAGATGCTAGGAATTGGCTACCGAGATAAGTGGAATGGACGCTGATCTGAGTTGAACAGATCCTGGTGAGGAACAGCCCTTGCCCATGCCGCTCTGCTCACCAGCCTCTCAAACTGAAATGCCTCACAAGCTCCTTGTCATTGACCTGCAGTGATTACAGGGTAATAATGAGACCCTTCTCACGGTTCCTCAGCAAGTGGTGGGTGTTAGGGGGATAAGCAATTTCAGGGAGGACAGAGGAAGGGCAGAAGTGAGCCCTGTTGGACATGGGTAACATGTTGGAGGTGCCACTCTATGAAAATGCAACATTTGTGTGGCCGGGTTTCTGGATTTTTCTAGGATCCTGGCATCCAGTATCCTCGTGCCCTAAATGTTCAGGCCCCTCTACCCAACACAGAGCTACGTCCAGGCCTGTAGACCTCAGAGAGCATCTTTTCTTTGTCCCATCTCTCAGAGAGCCTCTTCTCAAAAGATTCACATGGTGCCTATATATTTCAGGGCCCGTTCACTCACTCACTTCTTCATTCATTCATTCATTCAGCACATGTTTACTAAGCACTTACCATGTACCAGGCACTGTTTGTGGAATTGGGGCACAACAGTGAAAAAGGCAAAGTTTCAGTTCTCCTGGATCTTATATTCCCATTATAAAGAGACACATAACAAGTCAAGCAGTCATAAGGGCTAGGAGAACAAATAAAGCAGAGTAAGGGGTTAGAGAGTGACAGGACTGCTATGTCAGAGAGGGTGGCCTCTTGGGACTGTGGTCTTTGAGTGCGCCCTGTGGACAAGGGAGTGAGAGCATCATTCTAGGCAGAGGGACAACACATGCAAATACCTGCGGTGGGGGCAGCCTTAAGGTGCTCACAGATTAGCAACGTGGCTGGAGAGCAGGACAGAGGCGGTGGGAGCTGAGGCAGGGGGAAGGCACAATATGTCCTAACTCAGTTAATGCAAACTCCTCCCACTGAGTGATCGGGGCCATTGGTGTTTTAGGTGAGCTGGGGATGGAGGAATTTGGGGGCCCCAGAGTCTTTGAAAGCACTGATAATTCACAGCCATCCCTGGAAATGGCTCTATCTTTCCTCCCAGAGGCAAATCCTGAGAGCAGAAGGTCTGTAGGTTCTGGTTTCCTGCTGTATCAGCTGACAGGTCACGTTTCTGACTCGTATTGAATTAGGTGGGACTTTAACAGACCCAGCAGATCACTGGCATTCACTAAGTTGACAACAGCCATCCCAGCTACTTAAGAGCAACTCCAAATCAAGGCAGTCAATATTTTGGAATTGTGCTGAGGCCCATATTCAAATAATGTGGAGAGCAGTGAAGGAAGCTCCTCAGGAGACTTCAGGAGAAATTCTCTGGAAAAACGGCTGCCAGGTGAGAGATCAGGTGTCAGAGTTGAATGGGCTATAGATTTAGAATTTCAGGCTATGCATGGGAAATCCTGGCTCCAGATAAGGATAATTTTTAGGAAAGAGCTAGGATTAAGAATTTGCAAAGAAAGCGCTCAGGATCCTTCCCCTGGGAATGTCAAGGGTCTATTGCATAAGTTTCCTTTTCTGTAGAAACTCCTTAGTAAGCCGGTGACCTAACCTCACCTCTCCTGTGGTATATCACCTTGACTGTACTTACACATGACCGTTTAGGACCCTGAGAACTTTATTAACCTATGGTTTAGCTCATGGATTGAACCAGATTAATACAGTTGATAATTACCTTTCTTGGCTTTCTCTGTTCAGTGAGGACTCAATGAAAATTGTCGACTAAGTGAATGACTTGAAACCACCAGTAGAAATGAAACAAGAGCTAGCATCATAAAAACACCTAAAATAAATAAATAATTCCTATTATAGGATAATTGCTTCCATGTTAAATGTCTTTTGAAATAAGATATCCAGTTCTAAGGAGGGGGTTGAAATAACTTACAGAGCCAGAGAATAAACTCTGTTTCTCTTATTCTAGCATGAGACCTTCATTCATTGACGCAACAAATATTGTTAAGCCCCCTCACCGTGCCAGTCTAGTACTACATGCTAAGGGAACATAATACGAAGTTTATGACCTGCTTGGAGACAGACAGGCAATTAGGCAGTTTCACCACGCCACAGCTTCTTCCCAGCTACCATAACCATAGCCAAGCTCTCCCCCAAACTGCTGCTTTTAGAGCCTCTGAAGAAGTTATCTTTTACTGGGATCAGTCAGCCTCAAGTTCAGGGCCAAAGCCTCTTGGGGCTCTCAGACGTGTTTCAGTCTGTTCTCGGGCTCATGGCAGCTCTCTTGTTCACTTTTCTCAATCGTACCTGACAAATGGGCACAGGTCAGCTTTTTGGGAGAATGATGGCTGCCCCAGGCATTCCTTTCTTACCAGGGCTGCAGGGGGATGGGACTGCCTTTGAATGTCCCCACTGGCTCCTTCACTCCAGGAATGAGTGTGGCTTACTGTGAAATCCCTCCCTTCCTCCGCCCATGACATTGACATTCCTTGGCTCCTTTAGGGAGCCCGGGCATTTCAATTCCATTTCTTGTGTTTCATTCCGATTTCCCACTCTCTCCCCCCTTGCTATGGACCGAATGTGTCCTCCTAAAATTCATATGTTGACACCTTAATCTCCGATTAGGGATTTGCAGGTGGGGCCATTGGGAAGTCTTTAGATCATGAGGGTGGAGCCGTCATGAATGAGATTAATGCCCTTCTAAAAAGAGAGATGATTATTCTCTTCACCATGTGAGGATGCAGCAAGAAGGTGGCTGTCTGTAAAGCAGGAAGAGAACCCTCACCAAGAAGCTGACCATGCTGGCACCCTAGGCTTGGACTTCCTGCCTCCAGAACTGTGAAAAAAAACTGTTGTTCAATCCCCCCAGTTTATGGTACCTTGTGCTAGCAGCCCAAATGGATAAAGACACCCCTGTAACTGCTTGTCTACAGTTCACACTGGCTACTCTAGGAGAAAGGTAAAAACAAGTAGGCTAGAGACAGGAAACGTGGTTACCATATTAGGAGGGTCTACAATGTGCCAAGAACCGTGACTCCCAATTTGTAAACATTGTTCACTTTTCTTTCCAAGAGCTCAGTCTGTAGAGTCGGCCAGATGGAGATTGGAAGCCCAGCCCTGCCTTTTGCTAGGGTGACGGGCAAGTGACACAGCACTCCTAGGCCCCTGCTCCTGGGAGAGCCAGCGGGGCCCAGCACACACCCTGTGTCCAAACACCAGGGCTGCGCTCATAAAACCGTGTGACCTCGGCGGGCTGCTTCTGGACATGATAATAACAGTACTCACAGCAATAGGATGGTTGTGAAGCTCAACTGACTTCATATAAGTAAGAGACTTAGAGTAGTAACCAGCTTGAGGTAAAAACAGCTATTATTTCACATCTAGTTGAAGATTTTGTTTAAAAAAGTGTGATTTCAGCACAGTGTTCGACAAGAAGCACACAACAAAGTCTAGCTATTATTGAAGTTATTATTATTACTTCTTTTGTATTACTTTAATAATATTATTCATTACTATTATTACTTTCAGACATAGAGGTGACAGATTGGGGTTGTCCCTGCTAAAGTGTTGAAAGGAGAATGACAAAAGAAAAGGCTATAGCTTCTTCTTCTTTTTTTTAAAATTTTTATTTTATATTAGAGTATAAGTGATTAACAATGTTGTGTTAGTTTCAGGTGCACAGCAAAGTGATTCAGTTATACATATACCTGTATCTATTCTTTTTCAAATTCTTTTCCCATTTAGGTTGTTAGGTAATATTGAGCAGAGTTCCCTGTGCTATGCAATTAAGTCCTTGTTGGTTATCCATTTTAAATATAGCAGTGTGTACATGTTAATCCCAAACTCCCTAAATATCCCTTCCCACCTTCCCGCCGGTAACCGTAAGTTTGTTCTCTAAGTCTAAGTCTGAGTGAGTTTGTTTCTGTTTTGTAAATATGTTCCTATGTAACATTATTTTTAGATCCCACATATAAGCGATATCATACAATACTTGTCTTTGTCTGACTTACTTCACTCAGTATGATAATCTCTACGTCCACCCATGTTGCTGCAAATGGCATTATTTCATTCTTTTTAATGGCTGAGTAATATTCCATTGTATATATTTACCACATCTTCTTTAGCAATGCCCCTGTCGATGGACATTTAGGTTGCTTCCATGTCTTGGCTATTGTAAACTGTGTTGCAATGAACATTGGGGTGCATGTATCCTTTCAGACCATGTTTTTCTCCGGATATATGCCCAGTACTGTGATTGTGGGATCAGAGGGGAGCTCTATTTTTAGTTTTTTAAGGAACCTCCATACTGTTCTCCACAGTGGCTATACCAATTTACTTTCCCACCAACAGTGTAGGAGAATTCCCTTTTCTCCACACCCTCTCCAGCATTTATTCATTGTGGATTTTTTGATGATAGACTTTCTGACTGGTGTGATGTCATATCTCACTGCAGTTTTGATTTGCATTTCTCTAATAATTAGCGATGTTGAACATCTTTTCCTGTGCCTCTTGGAAAAGGCTGTAGCTTCTTATCACCCAAAGCATGGACAAGATCCACAGCACGGACATCGCCTTTGACTTTGGTGAAGTTCAGGAGCTCAGACTTCGGCCGCAGACCTACGACTCAGAATCTGCATTTGAAACTAGATCCCAGGTGAGTCAGGGGCATGTTCAAGGTGGAGAGGCACCGCTCCAGTGCGCTGGTCCTCAACCCACTGGAATCCCATTTGAAACACACTGCTGTGTAGACCCTCCCCCCAACCTCTCACCACCTCAAAATTGCAGCTCCATTGGCTGCAGTACAAATGTTAAAACTGTTGTGCAGTCATGGTTGACGCCCACCCATCTATCTTCTGGTCCATGGAGAGTTAGTCTGCAGGGATGGATGGGAGCTTAGTTTCTTCAGCAAGTGCCAGTGAGAGGGTTTGTATTTTTTCTCGTCCGGCCCAGTGGAAGGATGGAGGGACATGGAGAGAACACATTCTTCTCTCCCGCCCCTGCCATTCCCCGTCTTCATTCCAACTGTGGACACATGACAAGGCTCTGTGCAGGCTTCTTGGCCAATGTTTGTTTCTCTGGTTGTGGGTCACAGTGTCCAGGCTGGGCTGGCTGGCAGTCTCTCTGTCAGGCCCGTGTACCTGGGGCTTGGCTTTTGGGCGCTGGGAGTTTGTATTTCCTTGAGATGGCGTTCATCTCCTTCCTTCATCCACTCCTGCCCACTGCTCACAGCACCCAGAGCCTGCTGACCTTTCCTGCGAGACCCTTGACCCCTGGTAGAAAATTCCCTTTCCCACCCAGCTCAGGCTGGTTATCTAAGCGACTGTTGCTGTGAGGAGGATGGCTCATGCCCCATCTTAAGGCCAAGGACTCTCCTGGGGGCCAGGCTACTATTGTTTTGTGGGAATGAGCGTCATGGGGTTGTCATTTTCTGAATTTTCCAGAGAAGCTAACAACTTGGGGTTTTATGGGGAAAAAAAATGTAAATGTTGACAGCTAGTTAACAAAAAACTTCCAAGTTCTGATAGGCAAATAAAACATTTCCTCAGCTCAGACTTGCCCCTTGTTCGAAACAGCCCATTGGGATTGCAGAGATTCCACAAGCCATGGAGGCTAATCCAAATGATCTCGCTGGACCTTTGGAGCTGCTAGAAAAGGGGAGACACCTGGCGTCCCCTAAGCCACATGGCCAAGGGTTTTTAATCCAATGACTTGTTAGTTTGGTAGCCCCTCTGCTGAAGGCACACCTTCCAGAGGCCTAAGCATGGCTGTTGCTGACACTCACCACCTAAGACCTCTGGATGTCCTCCTAGGGGGACAGGGGACCTCTCTGCCTGACCTGGGGCCAGATATGGTAGGACTTGTGCAGGGCAGTCGTATTTCCCTAGGACAGCAGAACGGAAGGAAAGAAAGGACGGTTTACACTCTCCAATCTTCTCCCTCCCCTCTTTTGTGCCCTCCCTGAATGACAGACAGCCCCAGCGTTAGACACAGCCCCTTGTTTAATGGGGCCACGTCTCTGCTAGTGACCGAATGTTTCTCCCTCATTCTTTTCTTTATGCAAGAGGACGTGACTTGTGTTTGTTGCTAATATTAGATCTGTAACAGATGCCCTCATTGTTGGGCCCTGGGTCCATGTGGAGCAGATTAATAAAGCAAAGACAAGGGCCTCAAATACTCAGTGACTTTAAGATCCTACTTCTCTGCTGGGTCTCAGAGTACCAGTCGCTCCAATAAATGATTAGGAAAAGAATGTTGATCTAAAGAGGCATCAAATTTTTACTTGTCCAAGGTATCCACATCTCAGTGGCTCTCAGTTCTCTCACCTTTCTGAGATCTTGGCTAAGATAAAGGGATGGGTACCAGACGCTTCCACCAACTCCAGGCCAAGTATGAAGAGCAGCTTCTCTCTTTCCTGGGAAATGGGTCAGTCATGCCATTATCATTTGCCATTGTGATATTGGACATTTGTTTAAAAATGAGATATATAGGTTGGCTCTGGTGAAGTTAGAAGAGCTATATACATCTTATATCTATATCATCTATTAACTATTCATTTAGTACAGTTTATGTGCTATGTATTGTTCTAAGCTCTTTGTATCCTGAATTTCATCACATCTAAGATGCCACTGATTATAAGCTACACCACTATTTTTCATATCGCTGAGGCAACTAAACTATGCTATGCTATTGACTGTAAGTTGCACCTCAATTTCAGACATGTTAAAATGTGAAAAATGCATGTCTTAGAATCAATGAAACATGGTATATTAATGCATGTTGTCATATTAAAAGAACTGTAGGAGGTAGGTTCTATCCTTATCCTCATTTTGTAGATGAGAAAACTGAGGCATAGGGAGGTTCCACAATGCGCCCAGGATCACACAGCATTTGCACCCAGACAGTCGAACTCCAGGGCCCAGCTCATAACCACTACACTCTTCTCCCTGCAGATAAGGAAAGCCGAAAAAAAACAGTTTCAGAAAAGTTATTTTAAATGTTTCTCTGCATGAGGAGACTCAAAGTTACTCCTGTCTGCAGTTGTCCCCTAACATCTGGACCAATATCCCAAAGCTGAGCAATCCGGAAGTGCTCAGGAGTTCTATGGACCATGTGTCTGTTTTAGTGCAAGCTCATGGGGTGAGAGTGTGCCTGTGGACACATGGCTCCTTCTATGAGGACTGCGGTTGTCTAGCGTTACTTCTAGACACCATCCAAGGTTTAGCTTTGCTAGAAAGAAGAGAGTTCTGTCCACAGTTTCAGGAGAGCGTGACTCAGCCTCCTGTTGGCTTGCGTGTCAACCACCACTTTTGACTCTGAGGCCTTCTGCTTCTCACTTGAGGGTTGAGGCTGGTATGCTTTCTTAGGTTTAGTCATGATTAGGAAAATAAGTCAGACATCCTCACCCAAATAGGAGCTACTCCTCAGCCTCCTTGCCTCTCCTCATAATCCAAATGGGGTTAATTTCCTCCTTACCCGTCAATTTCATACAAGCGTTTGACAATCAACAGAGAGGAGTGACAAAGAAGTAGCTTCAGGGACCTAGAAATTTAATCATTATTCCAGTTTACAAGCCACAGTTTCAACATATCTCATCATTAAGTATGATTTTACCCCATTGCTACTGTCTTTCCAGAGCTACTTCTCCCCAGAGTAGCTTCATCGAACCTTCTCTGCCCTCATAGCACATAGCTCTCTTAAGGAGCACTTCTCACACTGTATCAGAACTCCTTGTCTGTCTGTCTGTCTGTCTTCCCTACTACTTCAAGTTCTGTGGTACAAATTCTGTATCTGTCTTGCCCTGGGCTAGAGGTGACTCAGCATGAAGTCTACGTTACAGAACTCATTCGTGGCGTGAAAGTTCCCCAGCGTTGCCCTTCCCTGTCTAAGGCAGAGCATCAGCTAACTTCTGCTTTCTTTTCTGGTTACCCATGGAGCCCTGCGAGGTGCTGGCATGAGAGCAGGGACCAAGTCTAACCTCGTTCCTCCCTGAATACTCGGCATCTAGCCAGTGCTCATGGTAGATGTTTTAAAAACATGTAGAAAATGAATGAATGAACTAGAGCCATGAGACTCCAAATGAAATTTCATGGAAGGGTTTTTTTCCCTTTCTTTTATTCATTTATTTACTCACTGTGTTGAATACTTACTGCATAGCAGGCACTATGTTTATGTCTGAGGGGGAAGGTAGCAATTAGATACAGGGGAAATACTGGGATTGATAAGCACAATCAGGGAATTCCCTGGTGGTCCAGTGATTAGGACTCCGTGCTTCCACTGTAGGGGGACTGGGTTCGATCCTTGGTCAAGGAACTAAGATGCCACAAGCTGCAAAAAAAAAAAAGGCACAATCAGAAAGGGCCCTTCATGTCATGTAGGGCAGGAGGAGGGCAAGGGGTGAGTGAGGACACACTTGTTAGGAAGATGGATGACTTGAGGAACTAATGTTTAGCTGGATTGTGTTTAAAAAAAAAAAAAAAAAGCTCAATGAAAGACATGAAGAGATGGGAATACAAGGTGAGAATTCCAGGCCAAGGGAAGTATTTTATGATGCAGTCTCAGGGACAAGAGAGAGCGCTGTCTGTGGTAGAAAGTGCAAGAAGTTGAATAGCACTGCTCAGAGCATAGACGGCCAGGTGGCACAGGCCCAGGTGAGGCCCAAGAGGGAGGGATCAGATCTCAGTGGTTTTGGGGCTCAGGTAGGGAGCAGGGTTTCATCCTAAGGCAAATGGGGAGCGATTGACGGACTGTAAGAGTAAGATGATGTCATCACATTTATTTTAGGAAGTGACTGCAGCTGCAGAATGGATTGGCGGGGATGAAGGGATGAAATACTGGGTATGAGAGATGAGGTGGTGAGGACTGCAGGGCTGGAGACGGGTCTACTTTGACTCATGTCTTCAAACAGCTTGGAACAGAATTAAGCAAACCATTGAAATCCAAGTAGAGTATCATTTTATTCCACATCAGCCATTATTCTTCCCCTTCAGGTCTTTGCTGACAGCTACCGACAGATGTTGGATTGGCATGGGTGTGAGTGCAGAGGCCTGAGGGGATCTGGTTTGAAACCTCGTCCCCAGGAGAAGAGAGTCAGTGGCAAAGAAAAGGGACCAGAGGTGATCAAATAATAGAGACAGTGAATTTTCACTCATGAAGATGCTGTGAAAGACAGGCTTCCCCTAGAATGAGCTGTCAGTAAAAACTTGAATTAGATCAAGGTACTCCCATGAGATACTGTGTTCTAAAATCTTGGGGTGAGGACGTTTGTAATTTGCAAAAGTAAACTCAATATCATCATATAACTTATCTTTGGAAAGCAGGCAAACAAAAAAAAGCTCTCTTGTTTGTACTATAAACTAAAAGGAACTAAAGTAGACAAAATCGCCCTGGCTGTGGGATGTGCAAATGTTCTGTGTTATGTGCGTGTTGGTCACTGACAGGGTCTGGGGAAAAACTAGAATTTGCCGAAGGGGGTGGGGGAGTAGTGGCAGAGATAGTTTTGCTTATCAAAGGGGGGGGGGGCAGGGATCAAGAAAGTTTGAAAAACAGTGAATGAAAATCATATAAATGCTTTATCATAAAAACTGAGAATTTATTTCTATATTCTGCATTTTTTCAAACACAACATAATTATCAAATCTGACATCTATTACTGCAGACTCTGTGGTAGCCAATGGGACCCAGAGACTAAGAAGGGACCACCCTGTCTCCGGGAGTACATGATCTAGTAGAGAAGACAGACAGAGGAATGATTAATACCCTTACATGACAAGTAGCATAATAGAGCATGTATAAAGAACATGAGAAAGAGAGGGATTGATTTCTACTTGTTTAATTGTGTTTAGAGTTGACAACATGAATCGACATTGGGGAACATGTATAATCCTAGATAGTAATATAAATATTAAAAAATCCCATGAAAACCATAATCCTCACAGCCTCCCATGGAGGACATGGCAGAGGTGTACAAGGGCAAGGGTGACCTGCCTGAGGGACAAGTACCACGTGACCAGGGTCATCAACTCCAGATCAAAGGGGACTCCAAGTCTAGTTGTTACTGTGACATCACACTGTATGTGTCTTGTTTTTTTTTTTTAATTAAGAAATAAATTTAGGTTTCATTTCAGGGGCCAAACATAGTCAACCTTTTCAGGTATTGAAGCCTCCAAGGAATTGGTTCTTAAGCTCCAAAATGTGCTCTTCTGACAATTTCTCTCCTATTTTATAGGCTCACATCATGGATTTGCTTTGATTAGAGGAAAGGCCAGGCTTAGGAAGCAGACGGGCCTGGCTCAAATCTGGCTCAGGACTCACTGATTATGCCATCTTGGACAAGCATCTGAACGCTCTGGTCCAGTTCCCCACGTGGCACACTGAGGAAATAAGATTAAATAAGAAGATGTGAGTGAAGGCACCCTAGTAGGCACTCTGCTTCTGTCTCAACCACCACCCCACTCCAAGCTACCATCTCTCATCTGGATCTTTATACATGTTTTTCTTCATTCATTCTGGGCCACTCCAGTCTGCCCATTTCTGCCCAGAAAGCAAATGTGATTGTGTCTCCACCATTGAAAGATCAAAAGCCTCAACATGATTTATAGAATATTTCTTCCCAACTGCAGGACATGAGCGATTCGTGGGTCATAGAAACAACTTTGTGGGTTGCCAGCAGCATATTTTTTAAAGGGGAACAAAATAGAACACAACAGAAACACTAGATTGCAATGTCAATTTTAAACATAAAGATTATTACATGAAGCTTGCTTTCTCAATATGGGTCTGGGTTTTAGTATTTTCTGAGAGATGAAATAAGTGCACCTGTGAAACAAAAAGAAGACAATGGTGAGGAGCAGAAAAGGAAGCTATGTACACTTGCAAAAGCTAAGGGGACAGAAATGAGCTGTTAAAATTAGAAGTTTGATAGGAGAAATGAAAAAGACAATAGAAGCAGGTTTACAAGATAAAGATGAGAAAAAATTTCAGAAGGTAAAGCATAGTGATAAAGGGAGAGAAAATTGGAAGAAGAAAAGTCACAAAACTTGGAGGTCCGGTCCATGAGTTCTGATATCCAAATACAGGAGTTAATGTACAGAGGGAAAAACTAGAGGAAGTTGTCAAAGAAGCTTCCATAGTCTTGTCTTTTCCAAATGACTTCTTTCACGCAATCATATGCCTTTAATAAGTTCCCTCCACTTTTAGTGGTTTTATAGCTCATTTCCTTCTGTTGCTGAATAATATTCCATTGTATGGTGTACCACCTTTATTTATCCACTCACGTGCTGAAGGACATCTTGGATGCTTCCAAGTTTTTCTGCAATTATCAATAAAACTACTATAAACATTTGTGTGCAGGTTTTGGTGTGGATGTAAGTTTTCAGCTCATCTGAGTAAATACCAAAGAGTGCAATCGCTGGATTGTATGGTGAGACTATATTTAGTTTTGTAAGAAACTGCCAATTATTCTTACCGGTAGAAAACTTATCTTTGTTTTTTGTTTGTTTTTGCTCCTGATCTACCTCATGTTTGCACAAAAGGTCACACATACCCATTTGCAAATTCCACTCCTTGGGGTATTTCTCCTTGTTACAGTGTTACAAAGGCAAGGTAAAGATTTCACAATCAGTCAAGAGCCAGAGGACCCAGCCCTTAGTCAGACTCCTACACCAACTTGTTTAGTAGTCTTTCAACAAATCAGGTTTCGATGGCTCTCCACTTGCCAGTTTAGGCAAAATGAGCTCTTAGCCACATTGCACCTCTGAGAGAGTTTGCACATAACAAGTTCAGATCGGGCAAACATAATTTGTGCTAACTAAATATTACCTATTATCACTATTACTTAGGACCCAAAGTTGTAAGATGAACATTAGAACCTGTATTTAAACGTAACTTGTAGAGGTTGGAGTTCGGGTCTTGGGACTCCTCTAAGATTTATAAAAAGCATCAGTTATGGATTTGTCTGACTACCTGGCCACAATGAATTATTCATAGAGATTAACCATTACACCAATTCAGTTTCCGTGTGAGTAAGGATTCCTTTCCAGATATTTAGAAATAACTTCACCATGATATTTCTGTCATTAGATGGTGACCATATATGGGTTTGTTTTTTGTTTGTTTTTTTAAAATAAATTTATTTATTACTTTATTTTATTTTTGGCTGCATTGGGTCTTCGTTGCTGCACGTGGGCTTTCTCTAGCTGTGGCGATCGGGGGGCTACTCTTCGTTGTGGTGCGCGGGCCTCTCATTGCAGTGGCTTCTCTTGTTGCAGAGCATGGGCTCTAGGCGTGTGGGCTTCAGTAGTTGCAGCACGCAGGCTCAGTAGCTGTGGCTCGCGGGCTCTAGAGCGCAGGCTCAGTAGCCGTGGCGCATAGGCTCAGTTGCTCCACGGCAGTGGGACCTTCCCGGACCAGGGCCCGAACCCGTGTCCCCTGCATTGGCAGGCAGACTCTCAACTACTGCGCCACCAGGGAAGCCCCATATATGGGTTTTGAAGTTGCTTTTCCCCCCAGTGTTTGTGTTACCTTTCATCACTTTAAATAGGAAACCACAAACAGATGCTAGGAATTGGCTACCGAGATAAGTGGAATGGACGCTGATCTGAGTTGAACAGATCCTGGTGAGGAACAGCCCTTGCCCATGCCGCTCTGCTCACCAGCCTCTCAAACTGAAATGCCTCACAAGCTCCTTGTCATTGACCTGCAGTGATTACAGGGTAATAATGAGACCCTTCTCACGGTTCCTCAGCAAGTGGTGGGTGTTAGGGGGATAAGCAATTTCAGGGAGGACAGAGGAAGGGCAGAAGTGAGCCCTGTTGGACATGGGTAACATGTTGGAGGTGCCACTCTATGAAAATGCAACATTTGTGTGGCCGGGTTTCTGGATTTTTCTAGGATCCTGGCATCCAGTATCCTCGTGCCCTAAATGTTCAGGCCCCTCTACCCAACACAGAGCTACGTCCAGGCCTGTAGACCTCAGAGAGCATCTTTTCTTTGTCCCATCTCTCAGAGAGCCTCTTCTCAAAAGATTCACATGGTGCCTATATATTTCAGGGCCCGTTCACTCACTCACTTCTTCATTCATTCATTCATTCAGCACATGTTTACTAAGCACTTACCATGTACCAGGCACTGTTTGTGGAATTGGGGCACAACAGTGAAAAAGGCAAAGTTTCAGTTCTCCTGGATCTTATATTCCCATTATAAAGAGACACATAACAAGTCAAGCAGTCATAAGGGCTAGGAGAACAAATAAAGCAGAGTAAGGGGTTAGAGAGTGACAGGACTGCTATGTCAGAGAGGGTGGCCTCTTGGGAGTGTGGTCTTCGAGTGCGCCCTGTGGACAAGGGAGTGAGAGCATCATTCTAGGCAGAGGGACAACACATGCAAATACCTGCGGTGGGGGCAGCCTTAAGGTGCTCACAGATTAGCAACGTGGCTGGAGAGCAGGACAGAGGCGGTGGGAGCTGAGGCAGGGGGAAGGCACAATATGTCCTAACTCAGTTAATGCAAACTCCTCCCACTGAGTGATCGGGGCCATTGGTGTTTTAGGTGAGCTGGGGATGGAGGAATTTGGGGGCCCCAGAGTCTTTGAAAGCACTGATAATTCACAGCCATCCCTGGAAATGGCTCTATCTTTCCTCCCAGAGGCAAATCCTGAGAGCAGAAGGTCTGTAGGTTCTGGTTTCCTGCTGTATCAGCTGCCAGGTCACGTTTCTGACTCGTATTGAATTAGGTGGGACTTTAACAGACCCAGCAGATCACTGGCATTCACTAAGTTGACAACAGCCATCCCAGCTACTTAAGAGCAACTCCAAATCAAGGCAGTCAATATTTTGGAATTGTGCTGAGGCCCATATTCAAATAATGTGGAGAGCAGTGAAGGAAGCTCCTCAGGAGACTTCAGGAGAAATTCTCTGGAAAAACGGCTGCCAGGTGAGAGATCAGGTGTCAGAGTTGAATGGGCTATAGATTTAGAATTTCAGGCTATGCATGGGAAATCCTGGCTCCAGATAAGGATAATTTTTAGGAAAGAGCTAGGATTAAGAATTTGCAAAGAAAGCGCTCAGGATCCTTCCCCTGGGAATGTCAAGGGTCTATTGCATAAGTTTCCTTTTCTGTAGAAACTCCTTAGTAAGCCGGTGACCTAACCTCACCTCTCCTGTGGTATATCACCTTGACTGTACTTACACATGACCGTTTAGGACCCTGAGAACTTTATTAACCTATGGTTTAGCTCATGGATTGAACCAGATTAATACAGTTGATAATTACCTTTCTTGGCTTTCTCTGTTCAGTGAGGACTCAATGAAAATTGTCGACTAAGTGAATGACTTGAAACCACCAGTAGAAATGAAACAAGAGCTAGCATCATAAAAACACCTAAAATAAATAAATAATTCCTATTATAGGATAATTGCTTCCATGTTAAATGTCTTTTGAAATAAGATATCCAGTTCTAAGGAGGGGGTTGAAATAACTTACAGAGCCAGAGAATAAACTCTGTTTCTCTTATTCTAGCATGAGACCTTCATTCATTGACGCAACAAATATTGTTAAGCCCCCTCACCGTGCCAGTCTAGTACTACATGCTAAGGGAACATAATACGAAGTTTATGACCTGCTTGGAGACAGACAGGCAATTAGGCAGTTTCACCACGCCACAGCTTCTTCCCAGCTACCATAACCATAGCCAAGCTCTCCCCCAAACTGCTGCTTTTAGAGCCTCTGAAGAAGTTATCTTTTACTGGGATCAGTCAGCCTCAAGTTCAGGGCCAAAGCCTCTTGGGGCTCTCAGACGTGTTTCAGTCTGTTCTCGGGCTCATGGCAGCTCTCTTGTTCACTTTTCTCAATCGTACCTGACAAATGGGCACAGGTCAGCTTTTTGGGAGAATGATGGCTGCCCCAGGCATTCCTTTCTTACCAGGGCTGCAGGGGGATGGGACTGCCTTTGAATGTCCCCACTGGCTCCTTCACTCCAGGAATGAGTGTGGCTTACTGTGAAATCCCTCCCTTCCTCCGCCCATGACATTGACATTCCTTGGCTCCTTTAGGGAGCCCGGGCATTTCAATTCCATTTCTTGTGTTTCATTCCGATTTCCCACTCTCTCCCCCCTTGCTATGGACCGAATGTGTCCTCCTAAAATTCATATGTTGACACCTTAATCTCCGATTAGGGATTTGCAGGTGGGGCCATTGGGAAGTCTTTAGATCATGAGGGTGGAGCCGTCATGAATGAGATTAATGCCCTTCTAAAAAGAGAGATGATTATTCTCTTCACCATGTGAGGATGCAGCAAGAAGGTGGCTGTCTGTAAAGCAGGAAGAGAACCCTCACCAAGAAGCTGACCATGCTGGCACCCTAGGCTTGGACTTCCTGCCTCCAGAACTGTGAAAAAAAACTGTTGTTCAATCCCCCCAGTTTATGGTACCTTGTGCTAGCAGCCCAAATGGATAAAGACACCCCTGTAACTGCTTGTCTACAGTTCACACTGGCTACTCTAGGAGAAAGGTAAAAACAAGTAGGCTAGAGACAGGAAACGTGGTTACCATATTAGGAGGGTCTACAATGTGCCAAGAACCGTGACTCCCAATTTGTAAACATTGTTCACTTTTCTTTCCAAGAGCTCAGTCTGTAGAGTCGGCCAGATGGAGATTGGAAGCCCAGCCCTGCCTTTTGCTAGGGTGACGGGCAAGTGACACAGCACTCCTAGGCCCCTGCTCCTGGGAGAGCCAGCGGGGCCCAGCACACACCCTGTGTCCAAACACCAGGGCTGCGCTCATAAAACCGTGTGACCTCGGCGGGCTGCTTCTGGACATGATAATAACAGTACTCACAGCAATAGGATGGTTGTGAAGCTCAACTGACTTCATATAAGTAAGAGACTTAGAGTAGTAACCAGCTTGAGGTAAAAACAGCTATTATTTCACATCTAGTTGAAGATTTTGTTTAAAAAAGTGTGATTTCAGCACAGTGTTCGACAAGAAGCACACAACAAAGTCTAGCTATTATTGAAGTTATTATTATTACTTCTTTTGTATTACTTTAATAATATTATTCATTACTATTATTACTTTCAGACATAGAGGTGACAGATTGGGGTTGTCCCTGCTAAAGTGTTGAAAGGAGAATGACAAAAGAAAAGGCTATAGCTTCTTCTTCTTTTTTTTAAAATTTTTATTTTATATTAGAGTATAAGTGATTAACAATGTTGTGTTAGTTTCAGGTGCACAGCAAAGTGATTCAGTTATACATATACCTGTATCTATTCTTTTTCAAATTCTTTTCCCATTTAGGTTGTTAGGTAATATTGAGCAGAGTTCCCTGTGCTATGCAATTAAGTCCTTGTTGGTTATCCATTTTAAATATAGCAGTGTGTACATGTTAATCCCAAACTCCCTAAATATCCCTTCCCACCTTCCCGCCGGTAACCGTAAGTTTGTTCTCTAAGTCTAAGTCTGAGTGAGTTTGTTTCTGTTTTGTAAATATGTTCCTATGTAACATTATTTTTAGATCCCACATATAAGCGATATCATACAATACTTGTCTTTGTCTGACTTACTTCACTCAGTATGATAATCTCTACGTCCACCCATGTTGCTGCAAATGGCATTATTTCATTCTTTTTAATGGCTGAGTAATATTCCATTGTATATATTTACCACATCTTCTTTAGCAATGCCCCTGTCGATGGACATTTAGGTTGCTTCCATGTCTTGGCTATTGTAAACTGTGTTGCAATGAACATTGGGGTGCATGTATCCTTTCAGACCATGTTTTTCTCCGGATATATGCCCAGTACTGTGATTGTGGGATCAGAGGGGAGCTCTATTTTTAGTTTTTTAAGGAACCTCCATACTGTTCTCCACAGTGGCTATACCAATTTACTTTCCCACCAACAGTGTAGGAGAATTCCCTTTTCTCCACACCCTCTCCAGCATTTATTCATTGTGGATTTTTTGATGATAGACTTTCTGACTGGTGTGATGTCATATCTCACTGCAGTTTTGATTTGCATTTCTCTAATAATTAGCGATGTTGAACATCTTTTCCTGTGCCTCTTGGAAAAGGCTGTAGCTTCTTATCACCCAAAGCATGGACAAGATCCACAGCACGGACATCGCCTTTGACTTTGGTGAAGTTCAGGAGCTCAGACTTCGGCCGCAGACCTACGACTCAGAATCTGCATTTGAAACTAGATCCCAG
Source organism: Balaenoptera ricei (assembly GCF_028023285.1). Classification (NCBI taxonomy): domain Eukaryota; kingdom Metazoa; phylum Chordata; class Mammalia; order Artiodactyla; family Balaenopteridae; genus Balaenoptera; species Balaenoptera ricei. Next base: position 41,271,561 of record NC_082646.1, on the reverse strand, counting down.
GTGAGTCAGGGGCATGTTCAAGGTGGAGAGGCACCGCTCCAGTGCGCTGGTCCTCAACCCACTGGAATCCCATTTGAAACACACTGCTGTGTAGACCCTCCCCCCAACCTCTCACCACCTCAAAATTGCAGCTCCATTGGCTGCAGTACAAATGTTAAAACTGTTGTGCAGTCATGGTTGACGCCCACCCATCTATCTTCTGGTCCATGGAGAGTTAGTCTGCAGGGATGGATGGGAGCTTAGTTTCTTCAGCAAGTGCCAGTGAGAGGGTTTGTATTTTTTCTCGTCCGGCCCAGTGGAAGGATGGAGGGACATGGAGAGAACACATTCTTCTCTCCCGCCCCTGCCATTCCCCGTCTTCATTCCAACTGTGGACACATGACAAGGCTCTGTGCAGGCTTCTTGGCCAATGTTTGTTTCTCTGGTTGTGGGTCACAGTGTCCAGGCTGGGCTGGCTGGCAGTCTCTCTGTCAGGCCCGTGTACCTGGGGCTTGGCTTTTGGGCGCTGGGAGTTTGTATTTCCTTGAGATGGCGTTCATCTCCTTCCTTCATCCACTCCTGCCCACTGCTCACAGCACCCAGAGCCTGCTGACCTTTCCTGCGAGACCCTTGACCCCTGGTAGAAAATTCCCTTTCCCACCCAGCTCAGGCTGGTTATCTAAGCGACTGTTGCTGTGAGGAGGATGGCTCATGCCCCATCTTAAGGCCAAGGACTCTCCTGGGGGCCAGGCTACTATTGTTTTGTGGGAATGAGCGTCATGGGGTTGTCATTTTCTGAATTTTCCAGAGAAGCTAACAACTTGGGGTTTTATGGGGAAAAAAAATGTAAATGTTGACAGCTAGTTAACAAAAAACTTCCAAGTTCTGATAGGCAAATAAAACATTTCCTCAGCTCAGACTTGCCCCTTGTTCGAAACAGCCCATTGGGATTGCAGAGATTCCACAAGCCATGGAGGCTAATCCAAATGATCTCGCTGGACCTTTGGAGCTGCTAGAAAAGGGGAGACACCTGGCGTCCCCTAAGCCACATGGCCAAGGGTTTTTAATCCAATGACTTGTTAGTTTGGTAGCCCCTCTGCTGAAGGCACACCTTCCAGAGGCCTAAGCATGGCTGTTGCTGACACTCACCACCTAAGACCTCTGGATGTCCTCCTAGGGGGACAGGGGACCTCTCTGCCTGACCTGGGGCCAGATATGGTAGGACTTGTGCAGGGCAGTCGTATTTCCCTAGGACAGCAGAACGGAAGGAAAGAAAGGACGGTTTACACTCTCCAATCTTCTCCCTCCCCTCTTTTGTGCCCTCCCTGAATGACAGACAGCCCCAGCGTTAGACACAGCCCCTTGTTTAATGGGGCCACGTCTCTGCTAGTGACCGAATGTTTCTCCCTCATTCTTTTCTTTATGCAAGAGGACGTGACTTGTGTTTGTTGCTAATATTAGATCTGTAACAGATGCCCTCATTGTTGGGCCCTGGGTCCATGTGGAGCAGATTAATAAAGCAAAGACAAGGGCCTCAAATACTCAGTGACTCTAAGATCCTACTTCTCTGCTGGGTCTCAGAGTACCAGTCGCTCCAATAAATGATTAGGAAAAGAATGTTGATCTAAAGAGGCATCAAATTTTTACTTGTCCAAGGTATCCACATCTCAGTGGGTCTCAGTTCTCTCACCTTTCTGAGATCTTGGCTAAGATAAAGGGATGGGTACCAGATGCTTCCACCAACTCCAGGCCAAGTATGAAGAGCAGCTTCTCTCTTTCCTGGGAAATGGGTCAGTCATGTTATCATTTGCCATTGTGATATTGGACATTTGTTTAAAAATGAGATATATAGGTTGGCTCTGGTGAAGTTAGAAGAGCTATATACATCTTATATCTATATCATCTATTAACTATTCATTTAGTACAGTTTATGTGCTATGTATTGTTCTAAGCTCTTTGTATCCTGAATTTCATCACATCTAAGATGCCACTGATTATAAGCTACACCATTATTTTTCATATCGCTGAGGCAACTAAACTATGCTATGCTATTGACTGTAAGTTGCACCTCAATTTCAGACATGTTAAAATGTGAAAAATGCATGTCTTAGAATCAATGAAACATGGTATATTAATGCATGTTGTCATATTAAAAGAACTGTAGGAGGTAGGTTCTATCCTTATCCTCATTTTGTAGATGAGAAAACTGAGGCATAGGGAGGTTCCACAATGCGCCCAGGATCACACAGCATTTGCACCCAGACAGTCGAACTCCAGGGCCCAGCTCATAACCACTACACTCTTCTCCCTGCAGATAAGGAAAGCCGAAAAAAAACAGTTTCAGAAAAGTTATTTTAAATGTTTCTCTGCATGAGGAGACTCAAAGTTACTCCTGTCTGCAGTTGTCCCCTAACATCTGGACCAATATCCCAAAGCTGAGCAATCCGGAAGTGCTCAGGAGTTCTATGGACCATGTGTCTGTTTTAGTGCAAGCTCATGGGGTGAGAGTGTGCCTGTGGACACATGGCTCCTTCTATGAGGACTGCGGTTGTCTAGCGTTACTTCTAGACACCATCCAAGGTTTAGCTTTGCTAGAAAGAAGAGAGTTCTGTCCACAGTTTCAGGAGAGCGTGACTCAGCCTCCTGTTGGCTTGGGTGTCAACCACCACTTTTGACTCTGAGGCCTTCTGCTTCTCACTTGAGGGTTGAGCCTGGTATGCTTTCTTAGGTTTAGTCATGATTAGGAAAATAAGTCAGACATCCTCACCCAAATAGGAGCTACTCCTCAGCCTCCTTGCCTCTCCTCATAATCCTAATGGGGTTAATTTCCTCCTTACCCGTCAATTTCATACAAGCGTTTGACAATCAACAGAGAGGAGTGACAAAGAAGTAGCTTCAGGGACCTAGAAATTTAATCATTATTCCAGTTTACAAGCCACAGTTTCAACATATCTCATCATTAAGTATGATTTTACCCCATTGCTACTGTCTTTCCAGAGCTACTTCTCCCCAGAGTAGCTTCATCGAACCTTCTCTGCCCTCATAGCACATAGCTCTCTTAAGGAGCACTTCTCACACTGTATCAGAACTCCTTGTCTGTCTGTCTGTCTGTCTTCCCTACTACTTCAAGTTCTGTGGTACAAATTCTGTATCTGTCTTGCCCTGGGCTAGAGGTGACTCAGCATGAAGTCTACGTTACAGAACTCATTCGTGGCGTGAAAGTTCCCCAGCGTTGCCCTTCCCTGTCTAAGGCAGAGCATCAGCTAACTTCTGCTTTCTTTTCTGGTTACCCATGGAGCCCTGCGAGGTGCTGGCATGAGAGCAGGGACCAAGTCTAACCTCGTTCCTCCCTGAATACTCGGCATCTAGCCAGTGCTCATGGTAGATGTTTTAAAAACATGTAGAAAATGAATGAATGAACTAGAGCCATGAGACTCCAAATGAAATTTCATGGAAGGGTTTTTTTCCCTTTCTTTTATTCATTTATTTACTCACTGTGTTGAATACTTACTGCATAGCAGGCACTATGTTTATGTCTGAGGGGGAAGGTAGCAATTAGATACAGGGGAAATACTGGGATTGATAAGCACAATCAGGGAATTCCCTGGTGGTCCAGTGATTAGGACTCCGTGCTTCCACTGTAGGGGGACTGGGTTCGATCCTTGGTCAAGGAACTAAGATGCCACAAGCTGCAAAAAAAAAAAGGCACAATCAGAAAGGGCCCTTCATGTCATGTAGGGCAGGAGGAGGGCAAGGGGTGAGTGAGGACACACTTGTTAGGAAGATGGATGACTTGAGGAACTAATGTTTAGCTGGATTGTGTTTAAAAAAAAAAAAAAAAAGCTCAATGAAAGACATGAAGAGATGGGAATACAAGGTGAGAATTCCAGGCCAAGGGAAGTATTTTATGATGCAGTCTCAGGGACAAGAGAGAGCGCTGTCTGTGGTAGAAAGTGCAAGAAGTTGAATAGCACTGCTCAGAGCATAGATGGCCAGGTGGCACAGGCCCAGGTGAGGCCCAAGAGGGAGGGATCAGATCTCAGTGGTTTTGGGGCTCAGGTAGGGAGCAGGGTTTCATCCTAAGGCAAATGGGGAGCGATTGACGGACTGTAAGAGTAAGATGATGTCATCACATTTATTTTAGGAAGTGACTGCAGCTGCAGAATGGATTGGCGGGGATGAAGGGATGAAATACTGGGTATGAGAGATGAGGTGGTGAGGACTGCAGGGCTGGAGACGGGTCTACTTTGACTCATGTCTTCAAACAGCTTGGAACAGAATTAAGCAAACCATTGAAATCCAAGTAGAGTATCATTTTATTCCACATCAGCCATTATTCTTCCCCTTCAGGTCTTTGCTGACAGCTACCGACAGATGTTGGATTGGCATGGGTGTGAGTGCAGAGGCCTGAGGGGATCTGGTTTGAAACCTCGTCCCCAGGAGAAGAGAGTCAGTGGCAAAGAAAAGGGACCAGAGGTGATCAAATAATAGAGACAGTGAATTTTCACTCATGAAGATGCTGTGAAAGACAGGCTTCCCCTAGAATGAGCTGTCAGTAAAAACTTGAATTAGATCAAGGTACTCCCATGAGATACTGTGTTCTAAAATCTTGGGGTGAGGACGTTTGTAATTTGCAAAAGTAAACTCAATATCATCATATAACTTATCTTTGGAAAGCAGGCAAACAAAAAAAAGCTCTCTTGTTTGTACTATAAACTAAAAGGAACTACAGTAGACAAAATCGCCCTGGCTGTGGGATGTGCAAATGTTCTGTGCTATGTGCGTGTTGGTCACTGACAGGGTCTGGGGAAAAACTAGAATTTGCCGAAGGGGGTGGGGGAGTAGTGGCAGAGATAGTTTTGCTTATCAAAGGGGGGGGGGCAGGGATCAAGAAAGTTTGAAAAACAGTGAATGAAAATCATATAAATGCTTTATCATAAAAACTGAGAATTTATTTCTATATTCTGCATTTTTTCAAACACAACATAATTATCAAATCTGACATCTACTACTGCAGACTCTGTGGTAGCCAATGGGACCCAGAGACTAAGAAGGGACCACCCTGTCTCCGGGAGTACATGATCTAGTAGAGAAGACAGACAGAGGAATGATTAATACCCTTACATGACAAGTAGCATAATAGAGCATGTATAAAGAACATGAGAAAGAGAGGGATTGATTTCTACTTGTTTAATTGTGTTTAGAGTTGACAACATGAATCGACATTGGGGAACATGTATAATCCTAGATAGTAATATAAATATTAAAAAATCCCATGAAAACCATAATCCTCACAGCCTCCCATGGAGGACATGGCAGAGGTGTACAAGGGCAAGGGTGACCTGCCTGAGGGACAAGTACCACGTGACCAGGGTCATCAACTCCAGATCAAAGGGGACTCCAAGTCTAGTTGTTACTGTGACATCACACTGTATGTGTCTTGTTTTTTTTTTTAATTAAGAAATAAATTTAGGTTTCATTTCAGGGGCCAAACATAGTCAACCTTTTCAGGTATTGAAGCCTCCAAGGAATTGGTTCTTAAGCTCCAAAATGTGCTCTTCTGACAATTTCTCTCCTATTTTAGAGGCTCACATCATGGATTTGCTTTGATTAGAGGAAAGGCCAGGCTTAGGAAGCAGACGGGCCTGGCTCAAATCTGGCTCAGGACTCACTGATTATGCCATCTTGGACAAGCATCTGAACGCTCTGGTCCAGTTCCCCACGTGGCACACTGAGGAAATAAGATTAAATAAGAAGATGTGAGTGAAGGCACCCTAGTAGGCACTCTGCTTCTGTCTCAACCACCACCCCACTCCAAGCTACCATCTCTCATCTGGATCTTTATACATGTTTTTCTTCATTCATTCTGGGCCACTCCAGTCTGCCCATTTCTGCCCAGAAAGCAAATGTGATTGTGTCTCCACCATTGAAAGATCAAAAGCCTCAACATGATTTATAGAATATTTCTTCCCAACTGCAGGACATGAGCGATTCGTGGGTCATAGAAACAACTTTGTGGGTTGCCAGCAGCATATTTTTTAAAGGGGAACAAAATAGAACACAACAGAAACACTAGATTGCAATGTCAATTTTAAACATAAAGATTATTACATGAAGCTTGCTTTCTCAATATGGGTCTGGGTTTTAGTATTTTCTGAGAGATGAAATAAGTGCACCTGTGAAACAAAAAGAAGACAATGGTGAGGAGCAGAAAAGGAAGCTATGTACACTTGAAAAAGCTAAGGGGACAGAAATGAGCTGTTAAAATTAGAAGTTTGATAGGAGAAATGAAAAAGACAATAGAAGCAGGTTTACAAGATAAAGATGAGAAAAAATTTCAGAAGGTAAAGCATAGTGATAAAGGGAGAGAAAATTGGAAGAAGAAAAGTCACAAAAATTGGAGGTCCGGTCCATGAGTTCTGATATCCAAATACAGGAGTTAATGTACAGAGGGAAAAACTAGAGGAAGTTGTCAAAGAAGCTTCCATAGTCTTGTCTTTTCCAAATGACTTCTTTCACGCAATCATATGCCTTTAAGTCCCCTCCACTTTTAGTGGTTTTATAGCTCATTTCCTTCTGTTGCTGAATAATATTCCATTGTATGGTGTACCACCTTTATTTATCCACTCACGTGCTGAAGGACATCTTGGATGCTTCCAAGTTTTTCTGCAATTATCAATAAAACTACTATAAACATTTGTGTGCAGGTTTTGGTGTGGATGTAAGTTTTCAGCTCATCTGAGTAAATACCAAAGAGTGCAATCGCTGGATTGTATGGTGAGACTATATTTAGTTTTGTAAGAAACTGCCAATTATTCTTACCGGTAGAAAACTTATCTTTGTTTTTTGTTTGTTTTTGCTCCTGATCTACCTCATGTTTGCACAAAAGGTCACACATACCCATTTGCAAATTCCACTCCTTGGGGTATTTCTCCTTGTTACAGTGTTACAAAGGCAAGGTAAAGATTTCACAATCAGTCAAGAGCCAGAGGACCCAGCCCTTAGTCAGACTCCTACACCAACTTGTTTAGTAGTCTTTCAACAAATCAGGTTTCGATGGCTCTCCACTTGCCAGTTTAGGCAAAATGAGCTCTTAGCCACATTGCACCTCTGAGAGAGTTTGCACATAACAAGTTCAGATCGGGCAAACATAATTTGTGCTAACTAAATATTACCTATTATCACTATTACTTAGGACCCAAAGTTGTAAGATGAACATTAGAACCTGTATTTAAACGTAACTTGTAGAGGTTGGAGTTCGGGTCTTGGGACTCCTCTAAGATTTATAAAAAGCATCAGTTATGGATTTGTCTGACTACCTGGCCACAATGAATTATTCATAGAGATTAACCATTACACCAATTCAGTTTCCGTGTGAGTAAGGATTCCTTTCCAGATATTTAGAAATAACTTCACCATGATATTTCTGTCATTAGATGGTGACCATATATGGGTTTGTTTTTTGTTTGTTTTTTTTAAATAAATTTATTTATTACTTTATTTTATTTTTGGCTGCATTGGGTCTTCGTTGCTGCACGTGGGCTTTCTCTAGTTGTGGCGATCGGGGGGCTACTCTTCGTTGTGGTGCGCGGGCCTCTCATTGCAGTGGCTTCTCTTGTTGCAGAGCATGGGCTCTAGGCGTGCGGGCTTCAGTAGTTGCAGCACGCAGGCTCAGTAGCTGTGGCTCGCGGGCTCTAGAGCGCAGGCTCAGTAGCCGTGGCGCATAGGCTCAGTTGCTCCACGGCAGTGGGACCTTCCCGGACCAGGGCCCGAACCCGTGTCCCCTGCATTGGCAGGCAGACTCTCAACTACTGCGCCACCAGGGAAGCCCCATATATGGGTTTTGAAGTTGCTTTTCCCCCCAATGTTTGTGTTACCTTTCATCACTTTAAATAGGAAACCACAAACAGATGCTAGGAATTGGCTACCGAGAGAAGTGGAATGGACGCTGATCTGAGTTGAACAGATCCTGGTGAGGAACAGCCCTTGCCCATCCCGCTCTGCTCACCAGCCTCTCAAACTGAAATGCCTCACAAGCTCCTTGTCATTGACCTGCAGTGATTACAGGGTAATAATGAGACCCTTCTCACGGTTCCTCAGCAAGTGGTGGGTGTTAGGGGGATAAGCAATTTCAGGGAGGACAGAGGAAGGGCAGAACTGAGCCCTGTTGGACATGGGTAACATGTTGGAGGTGCCACTCTATGAAAATGCAACATTTGTGTGGCCGGGTTTCTGGATTTTTCTAGGATCCTGGCATCCAGTGTCCTCGTGCCCTAAATGTTCAGGCCCCTCTACCCAACACAGAGCTACGTCCAGGCCTGTAGACCTCAGAGAGCATCTTTTCTTTGTCCCATCTCTCAGAGAGCCTCTTCTCAAAAGATTCACATGGTGCCTATATATTTCAGGGCCCGTTCACTCACTCACTTCTTCATTCATTCATTCATTCAGCACATGTTTACTAAGCACTTACTATGTACCAGGCACTGTTTGTGGAATTGGGGCACAACAGTGAAAAAGGCAAAGTTTCAGTTCTCCTGGATCTTATATTCCCATTATAAAGAGACACATAACAAGTCAAGCAGTCATAAGGGCTAGGAGAACAAATAAAGCAGAGTAAGGGGTTAGAGAGTGACAGGACTGCTATGTCAGAGAGGGTGGCCTCTTGGGAGTGTGGTCTTCGAGTGCGCCTTGTGGACAAGGGAGTGAGAGCATCATTCTAGCCAGAGGGACAACACATGCAAATACCTGCGGTGGGGGCAGCCTTAAGGTGCTCACAGATTAGCAACGTGGCTGGAGAGCAGGACAGAGGCGGTGGGAGCTGAGGCAGGGGGAAGGCACAATATGTCCTAACTCAGTTAATGCAAACTCCTCCCACTGAGTGATCGGGGCCATTGGTGTTTTAGGTGAGCTGGGGATGGAGGAATTTGGGGGCCCCAGAGTCTTTGAAAGCACTGATAATTCACAGCCATCCCTGGAAATGGCTCTATCTTTCCTCCCAGAGGCAAATCCTGAGAGCAGAAGGTCTGTAGGTTCTGGTTTCCTGCTGTATCAGCTGACAGGTCACGTTTCTGACTCGTATTGAATTAGGTGGGACTTTAACAGACCCAGCAGATCACTGGCATTCACTAAGTTGACAACAGCCATCCCAGCTACTTATGAGCAACTCCAAATCAAGGCAGTCAATATTTTGGAATTGTGCTGAGGCCCATATTCAAATAATGGGGAGAGCAGTGAAGGAAGCTCCTCAGGAGACTTCAGGAGAAATTCTCTGGAAAAACGGCTACCAGGTGAGAGATCAGGTGTCAGAGTTGAATGGGCTATAGATTTAGAATTTCAGGCTATGCATGGGAAATCCTGGCTCCAGATAAGGATAATTTTTAGGAAAGAGCTAGGATTAAGAATTTGCAAAGAAAGCGCTCAGGATCCTTCCCCTGGGAATGTCAAGGGTCTATTGCATAAGTTTCTTTTTCCGGAGAAACTCCTTAGTAAGCCGGTGACCTAACCTCACCTCTCCTGTGGTATATCACCTTGACTGTACTTACACATGACCGTTTAGGACCCTGAGAACTTTATTAACCTATGGTTTAGCTCATGGACTGAACCAGATTAATACAGTTGATAATTACCTTTCTTGGCTTTCTCTGTTCAGTGAGGACTCAATGAAAATTGTCGACTAAGTGAATGACTTGAAACCACCAATAGAAATGAAACAAGAGCTAGCATCATAAAAACACCTAAAATAAATAAATAATTCCTATTATAGGATAATTGCTTCCATGTTAAATGTCTTTTGAAATAAGATATCCAGTTCTAAGGTGGGGGTTGAAATAACTTACAGAGCCAGAGAATAAACTCTGTTTCTCTTATTCTAGCATGAGACCTTCATTCATTGACGCAACAAATATTGTTAAGCCCCCTCACCGTGCCAGTCTAGTACTACATGCTAAGGGAACATAATACGAAGTTTATGACCTGCTTGGAGACAGACAGGCAATTAGGCAGTTTCACCACGCCACAGCTTCTTCCCAGCTACCATAACCATAGCCAAGCTCTCCCCCAAACTGCTGCTTTTAGAGCCTCTGAAGAAGTTATCTTTTACTGGGATCAGTCAGCCTCAAGTTCAGGGCCAAAGCCTCTTGGGGCTCTCAGACGTGTTTCAGTCTGTTCTCGGGCTCAGGGCAGCTCTCTTCTTCACTTTTCTCAATCGTACCTGACAAATGGGCACAGGTCAGCTTTTTGGGAGAATGATGGCTGCCCCAGGCATTCCTTTCTTACCAGGGCTGCAGGGGGATGGGACTGCCTTTGAATGTCCCCACTGGCTCCTTCACTCTAGGAATGAGTGTGGCTTACTGTGAAATCCCTCCCTTCCTCCGCCCATGACATTGACATTCCTTGGCTCCTTTAGGGAGCCCGGGCATTTCAATTCCATTTCTTGTGTTTCATTCCGATTTCCCACTCTCTCCCCCCTTGCTATGGACCGAATGTGTCCTCCTAAAATTCGTATGTTGACACCTTAATCTCTGATTAGGGATTTGCAGGTGGGGCCATTGGGAAGTCTTTAGATCATGAGGGTGGAGCCCTCATGAATGAGATTAATGCCCTTCTGAAAAGAGAGATGATTATTCTCTTCACCGTGTGAGGATGCAGCAAGAAGGTGGCTGTCTGTAAAGCAGGAAGAGAACCCTCACCAAGAAGCTGACCATGCTGGCACCCTAGGCTTGGACTTCCTGCCTCCAGAACTGTGAAAAAACATGTTGTTCAATCCCCCCAGTTTATGGTACCTTGTGCTAGCTGCCCAAATGGATAAAGACACCCCTGTAACTGCTTGTCTACAGTTCACACTGGCTACTCTAGGAGAAAGGTAAAAACAAGTAGGCTAGAGACAGGAAACGTGTTTACCATATTAGGAGGGTCTACAATGTGCCAAGAACCGTGACTCCCAATTTGTAAACATTGTTCACTTTTCTTTCCAAGAGCTCAGTCTGTAGAGTCGGCCAGATGGAGATTGGAAGCCCAGCCCTGCCTTTTGCTAGGGTGACGGGCAAGTGACTCAGCACTACTAGACCCCTGCTCCTGGGAGAGCCAGCCGGGCCCAGCACACACCCTGTGTCCAAACACCAGGGCTGCGCTCATAAAACCGTGTGACCTCGGCGGGCTGCTTCTGGACATGATAAAAGCAGTACTCACAACAATCGGATGGTTGTGAAGCTCAACTGACTTCATATAAGTAAGAGACTTAGAGTAGTAACCAGCTTGAGGTAAAAGCAAGCTATGATTTCACATCTAGTTGAAGATTTTTTAAAAATAAATGTGATTTCAGCACAGTGTTCAACAAGAAGCACACAACAAAGTCTAGCTATTATTGAAGTTATTATTATTACTTATTTTGTATTACCTTAATAATATTATTCATTACTATTATTACTTTCAGACATAGAGGTGACAGACTTGGCGTTGTCCCTGCTAAAGTGTTGAAAGGAGAATGACAAAAGAAAAGGCTATAGCTTCTTCTTTTTTTTTAAATTTTTATTTTATATTGGAGTATAAGTGATTAACAATGTTGTGTTAGTTTCAGGTGCACAGCAAAGTGATTCAGTTATACATATACCTGTATCTATTCTTTTTCAAATTCTTTTCCCATTTAGGTTGTTAGGTAATATTGAGCAGAGTTCCCTGTGCTATGCAATTAAGTCCTTGTTGGTTATCCATTTTAAATATAGCAGTGTGTACATGTTAATCCCAAACTCCCTAAATATCCCTTCCCACCTTCCCGCCGGTAACCGTAAGTTTGTTCTCTAAGTCTAAGTCTAAGTGAGTCTGTTTCTGTTTTGTAAATATGTTCCTATGTAACATTATTTTTAGATCCCACATATAAGCGATATCATACAATACTTGTCTTTGTCTGACTTACTTCACTCAGTATGATAATCTCTACGTCCACCCATGTTGCTGCAAATGGCATTATTTCATTCTTTTTAATGGCTGAGTAATATTCCATTGTATATATTTACCACATCTTCTTTAGCAATGCCCCTGTCGATGGACATTTAGGTTGCTTCCATGTCTTGGCTATTGTAAACTGTGTTGCAATGAACATTGGGGTGCATGTATCCTTTCAGACCATGTTTTTCTCCGGATATATGCCCAGTACTGTGATTGTGGGATCAGAGGGGAGCTCTATTTTTAGTTTTTTAAGGAACCTCCATACTGTTCTCCACAGTGGCTATACCAATTTACTTTCCCACCAACAGTGTAGGAGAATTCCCTTTTCTCCACACCCTCTCCAGCATTTATTCATTGTGGATTTTTTGATGATAGACTTTCTGACTGGTGTGATGTCATATCTCACTGCAGTTTTGATTTGCATTTCTCTAATAATTAGCGATGTTGAACATCTTTTCCTGTGCCTCTTGGAAAAGGCTGTAGCTTCTTATCACCCAAAGCGTGGACAAGATCCACAGCACGGACATCGCCTTTGACTTTGGTGAAGTTCAGGAGCTCAGACTTCGGCCGCAGACCTACGACTCAGAATCTGCATTTGAAACTAGATCCCAGGTGAGTCAGGGGCATGTTCAAGGTGGAGAGGCACCGCTCCAGTGCGCTGGTCCTCAACCCACTGGAATCACATTTGAAACACACTGCTGTGTAGACCCTCCCCCCAACCTCTCACCACCTCAAAATTGCAGCTCCATTGGCTGCAGTACAAATGCTAAAACTGTTGTGCAGTCATGGTTGACGCCCACCCATCTATCTTCTGGTCCGTGGAGAGTTAGTCTGCAGGGATGGATGGGAGCTTAGTTTCTTCAGCAAGTGCCAGTGAGAGGGTTTGTATTTTTTCTCGTCAGGCCCAGTGGAAGGACGGAGGGACATGGAGAGAACACATTCTTCTCTCCCGCCCCTGCCATTCCCCGTCTTCATTCCAACTGTGGACACATGACAAGGCTCTGTGCAGGCTTCTTGGCCAATGTTTGTTTCTCTGGTTGCGGGTCACAGTGTCCAGGCTGGGCTGGCTGGCAGTCTCTCTGTCAGGCCCGTGTACCTGGGGCTTGGCTTTTGGGCGCTGGGAGTTTGTATTTCCTTGAAATGGGGTTCATCTCCTTCCTTCATCCACTCCTGCCCACTGCTCACAGCACCCAGAGCCTGCTGACATTTCCTGCGAGACCCTTGAGCCCTGGTAGAAAATTCCCTTTCCCACCCAGCTCAGGCTGGTTATCTAAGTGACTGTTGCTGTGAGGAGGATGGCTCATGCCCCATCGTAAGGCCAAGGACTCTCCTGGGGGCCAGGCTACTATTGTTTTGTGGGAATGAGCGTCATGGGGTTGTCATTTTCTGAATTTTCCAGAGAAGCAAACAACTTGGGGTTTTATGGAAAAAAAAAGTGTAAATGTTGACAGCTAGTTAACAAAAAACTTCCAAGTTCTGATAGGCAAATAAAACATTTCCTCAGCTCAGACTTGCCCCTTGTTCTAAACAGCCCATTGGGATTGCAGAGATTCCACAAGCCATGGAGGCTAATCCAAATGATCTCGCTGGACCTTTGGAGCTGCTAGAAAAGGGGAGACACCTGGCATCCCCTAAGCCACGTGGCCAAGGGTTTTTAATCCAATGACTTGTTAGTTTGGTAGCCCCTCTGCTGAAGGCACACCTTCCAGAGGCCTAAGCATGGCTGTTTCTGACACTCACCACCTAAGACCTCTGGATGTCCTCCTAGGGGGACAGGGGACCTCTCTGCCTGACCTGGGGCCAGATATGGTAGGACTTGTGCAGGGCAGTCGTATTTCCCTAGGACAGCAGAACGGAAGGAAAGAAAGGACGGTTTACACTCTCCAATCTTCTCCCTCCCTTCTTTTGTGCCCTCCCTGAATGACAGACAGCCCCAGCGTTAGACAGAGCCCCTTCTTTAATGCTGCCACGTCTCTGCTAGTGACCCAATGTTTCTCCCTCATTATTTTCTTTATGCAAGAGGACGTGACTTGTGTTTGTTGCTAATATTAGATCTGTAACAGATGCCCTCATTGTTGGGCCCTGGGTCCATGTGGAGCAGATTAATAAAGCAAAGACAAGGGCCTCAAATACTCAGTGACTTTAAGATCCTACTTCTCTGCTGTGTCTCAGAGTACCAGTCGCTCTAATAAATGATTAGGAAAAGAATGTTGATCTAAAGAGGCATCAAATTTTTACTTGTCCAAGGTATCCACATCTCAGTGGGTCTCAGTTCTCTCACCTTTCTGAGATCTTGGCTAAGATAAAGGGATGGGTACCAGATGCTTCCACCAACTCCAGGCCAAGTATGAAGAGCAGCTTCTCTCTTTCCTGGGAAATGGGTCAGTCATGATATTATTTGCCGTTGCTATCTTGGACATTTGTTTAAAAATGAGCTATATAGGTTGGCTCTGATGAAGTTAGACGAGCTATATATATTTTATATCTATATCATCTATTAACTATTCATTTGGTACAGTTTATGTGCTATGTATTGTTCTAAGCTCTTTGTATCCTGAATTTCATCACATCTAAGATTCCACTGAACATAAGCTACACCATTATTTTTCATACCACTGAGGCAACTAAACTATGCTATTCTCTTGACTGTAAATTGCACCTCAATTTCAGACATGTTAAAATGTGAAAAATGCATGTCTCAGAATCAATGAACCCTGGTATATTAATGCACGTTGTCATAATTAAAAGAACTGTAGGAGGTAGGTTCTATCCTTATCCTAATTTTGTAGATGAGAAAACCGAGGCATAGGGAGGTTCCACAATGCGCCCAGGATCACACAGCATTTGCACCCAGACAGTCTAACTCCAGGGCCCAGCTCATAACCACCACACTCTTCTCCCTGCAGATAAGGAAAGCCAAAAAAAAAAGTTTCAGAAAAGTTATTTTAAATGTTTCTCTGCATGAGGAGACTCAAAGTTATTCCTGTCTGCAGTTGTCCCCTAACATCTGGACCAATATCCCAAAGCTGAGCAATCCGGAAGTGCTCAGGAGTTCTATGGACCATGTGTCTGTTTTAGTGCACGCTCATGGGGTGAGAGTGCGCCTGTGGACACATGGCTCCTTCTATGAGGCCTGCAGTTGTCTAGCGTTACTTCTAGACACCATCCAAGGTGTAGCTTTGCTAGAAAGAAGACAGTTCTGTCCACAGTTTCAGGACAGCGTGATTCAGCCTCCAGTGGGCTTGGGTGTCAACCACCACTTTGGACTCTGAGGCCTTCTGCTTCTCACTTGAGGGTTGAGCCTGGTATGCTTTCTTAGGTTTAGTCATGATTAGGAAAATAAATCAGGCATCCTCACCCAAATAGGAGCTACTCCTCAGCCTCCTTGCCTCTCCTCATAATCCAAATAGTGTTAATTCCTCCTTACCTGTCAATTTCATACACGTGTTTGACAATCAACAGAGAGGAGTGACTAAGAAGTAGCTTCAGGGACCTAGAAATTGAATCATTATTGCAGTTTACAAGCCACGGTTTCAACATATCTCATCATTAAGTATGATTTTACCCCATTGCTACTGTCTTTCCAGAGCTACTTCTCCCTAGATTAGCTTCAGCGACCCTTCTCTGCCCTCATAGCACATAGCTCTCTTAAAGAGCGCTTCTCACACTGTATCAGAACTCCTTTGTCTGGTCTGTCTGTCTGTCTTCCCTACTACTTCAAGTTCTGTGGTACAAAGTTCTGTATCTGTCTTGCCCTGGGCTAGAGGTGACACAGCATGAAATCTACGTTACAGAACTCACTCGTGGCGGGAAAGTTCCCCAGCGTTGCCCTTCCCTGTCTAAGGCAGAGCATGAGTTAACTTCTGCTTTCTTTTCTGGTTACCCATGGAGCCCTGCGAGGTGCTGGCATGAGAGAGGGACCAAGTCTAACCTCGTTCCTCCCTGAACACTCGGCATCTAGCCAGTGCTCATGGTAGATGTTTTTAAAACATTTTGAAAATGAATGAATGAACTAGAGCCATGAGACTCCAAATGAAATTTCATGGAAGGGATTTTTTCCCTTTCTTTTATTCATTTATTTACTCACTGTATTGAATACTTACTGTATAGCAGGCACTATGTTTATGTCTGAGGAGGAAGGTAGCAATTAGGTACAGGGGAAATACTGGGATTAATATGCACAATCAGGGAATTCCCTTGTGGTCCAATGATTAGGACTCCATGCTTCCACTGTAGGGGGACTGGGTTCGATCCCTGGTCACGGAACTAAGATCCCACAAGCTGCAAAAAAGAAAAGGCACAATCAGAAAGGGCCCTTAAGCTCACGTAGAGCAGGAGGAGGGCAAGTGGTGAGTGAGGACATGCTTGTTAGGAAGATGGATACTTGAGGAACTAATGTTTAGCTGGATTGTGTTTAAGAAAAAGAAAAAAAAAAAAGCTCAATGAAAGAGATGAAGGGATGGGAATACATGGTGAGAATTCCAGGCCAAGGGAAGTATTTTATGATGCAAAGTCTCAGGGACACGAGAGAGCACTGTCTGTGGTAGAAACTGCAAGAAGTTGAATAGTACTGCTCAGAGCATAGACAGCCAGGTGGCACAGGCCACAGGTGAGGCCCAAGAGGGAGGGATCAGATCTCAGTGGTTTTGGGGGTCAGGTAGGGAGCAGGGTTTCATCCTAAGGCAAATGGAGAGCGATTGATGGGCTGTAAGAGTAGGATGATGTCATCACATTTATTTTAGGAAGTCACTCCAGCAGCAGAATGGATTGGCGAGGATGAAGGGATGAAAAACTGGGTATGAGAGATGAGGACTGCAGGGCTGGAGAAGGGTCGATTTTGACTCATGTCTTCAAACAGCTTGGAACAGAATCAACCAAACCACTGAAATCCAAGTAGAGTGTCATTTTATTCCACATCAGCCATTATTCTTCCTCTTCAGGTCTTTGCTGACAGCTACCGACAGATGTTGGATTGGCATGGGTGTGAGTGCAGAGGCCTAAGAGGATCTGGTTTGAAACCTCGTCCCCAGGAGAAGAGCATCAGTGGCAAAGAAAAGGGACCAGAGGTGATCAAACGGAGACAGTGAATGATCGCTCATAAAGATGCTGTAAAAGACAGGCTTCCCCTGGAATGAGCTGTCAGTAAAAACTTTGATTAGATCAAGGTACTCCCATGACATATTGTGTTCTACAATCTTGGGGTGAGGACCTTTGTAATTTGCAAAAGCAAACTCAGTATCATCATATAACTTATGTTTGGAAAGCAGGGAAACAAAAAGAAACTCTCTTGTCTGTACTATAAACTAAAAGGATCTAAAGTAGACAATATCGCCCTGGCTGTGGGATGTGCAAATGTTCTGTGTTATGTGCGTGTTGGTCACTGACAGGATTCTGGGGAAAAACTAGAATTTGCCGAAGGGGGTGGGAGAGTAGTGGCAGAGATAGTTATGCTTATCAAAGGGGGGGGCAGGGATCAAGAAAGTTTGAAAAACAGTGAATAAAAATCATATAAATGCTTTAGTCATAAAAACTGAAAATTTATTTTTATATTCTGCATTTTTTCAAACACAACAGAATCCTCAAATTTGACATCTATTATTCCAGATGCTGTGGTAGCCAATGGGACCCAGAGACTAAGAAGGGACCACCCTGTTTCCTGAAGTACAAGATCTAGTAGAGAAGACAGATAGAGGAATGATTAATACCCTTACATGACAAGTAGCATAATAGAGCATGTATAAAGAACATGAGAAAGGAGGGATTGATTTCTACTTGTTTAATTGTGTTTAGAGTTGACAACATGAATCGACATTGGGGAACATGTATAATCCCAGATAGTAAGATAAATATTAAAAAATCCCATGAAAACCATAATCCTCACAGCCTCCCATGGAGGACATGGCAGAGGTGTACAAGGGTAAGGATGACCTGGCTGAGGGACAAGTACCACGTGACCAGGGTCATCAACTCCAGATCAAAGGGGACTCCAAGTCTAGTTGTTACTGTGACATCACACTGTATGTGTCTTGTTTTTTTTTTTTTTTTAATTAAGAAATAAATTTAGGTTTCATTTCAGAGGCCAAACATAGTCAACCTTTTCAGGTATTGAAGCCTCCAAGGAATTGGTTATTAGGCTCCAGAATGTGCTCTTCTGACAATTTCTCTCCTGTTTTATAGGCTCACCTCATGGATTTGCTGTGACTTAGAGGAAAGGCCAGGCCTAGGAAGCAGACGGGCCTGCCTCAAATCTGGCTCAGGACTCACTGATTATGCCATCTTGGACAAGCATCTGAATGCTCTGGTCCAGTTCCCCACGTGGCACACTGAGGAAATAAGATTAAATAAGAAGATGTGAGTGAAGGCACCCTAGTAGGCACTCTGCTTCTGGCTCAACCACCACCCCACTCCAAGCTACCATCTCTCATCTGGATCTTTATACATGTTTTTCTTCATTCATTCTCGGCCACTCCAGTCTGCCCATTTCTGCCCAGAAAGCAAATGTGATTGTGTCTCCGCCATTGAAAGATCAAAAGCCTCAACATGATTTATAGAATATATCTTTCCAAACTGCAGGACATGAGCGATTCGTGGGTCACAGAAACAACTTTATGGGTTACCAGCAGCGTATTTTTTAAAGGGGAACAAAATAGAACACAACAGAAATACTAGATTGCAATGGCAATTTTAAGCATAAGGATTATTACATGAAGCTTGCTTTCTCAATATGGGTCCGGGTTTTAGTATTTTCTGAGAGATGAAATAAGTGCACCTGTGAAACAAAAATAAGACAATGGTGGGGGACAGGGAAGGAAGCTATATACACTTGAAAAAGCTAAGGGGACAGAAATGAGCTGTTAAAAATTAGAAGTTTGATAGGAGAAATGAAAAAGACAATAGAAGCAGGTTTACAAGATAAAGATAAGAAAAAATTTCAGAAGGTAAAGCACAGTCATAAAGGGATATAAAATTGGAAGAAGAAAAGACACAGAAATTGGAGGTCCGGTCCATGAGGTCTGATATCCAAATACAGGAGTTAATGTACAGAGGGAAAAACTAGAGGAAGCTGTCAAAGAAGTAATTAAAAAGCTTTCATAAAACTAAAGAACCAGAATTTTGAGACGGAAAAAATTTAAGAGCACTGGGACAAAGAAAAGCTCCTATAAACTATTAGAGAGGAACACAGCACACTAGGACTAGGAATCATATTTACATCTCCCTTATTCCTCGTACCATACTCACAAAACAATAAAAAAGTTAATAAAACAAACCCAAAACCCCAGTTAGAATTAAAGGTATAATTAAAATCAAAATTAAAAGTACAATTAACCTATAAAAAGGAAAATCCCCATAAGTTAATATTTATCTGTCTCTGGATGGGAAAATAACTTTCTCACTTTCTAAACATAAAGGCCATGAAAGGTATTACAAAGGAAAAGACCGACTCAACATTTTAATATATTAAACGGATATATATATACGAAAAACATTTAAAATTAAAATTAAATATAAATTAAAGAAATGGTAAACTGGGAAAAATCTATGAACAGATTAAACACAGGGTTTAATATGGAAAATATTCACATGAGCAAGTAAAATGTTCATATACTGTATAAAATATGCAGAATACTCACATAATACATAAAATGTTCATGTAAGTAGATGAGAAAAAACACTAGAACCATATTAGAGAAAAATGGGCAAAGGATATGAAGCAATACAAATGGCTAGCATTCATTGAAGAAAAGCAAGTCAATCTTAGTTGTAATCTAAGAAGTATAGATTAAACCTGGAGCTACACTTTTTCACCAAAATTTTTCACAATAATTTTCTTACCAAATTATTAAAGATATTTTTTCAGAGTAACGTTAATGGTGAGGATGTAAAGTGATATGTTTCTGGAAAGTTTTGGAAATACATGTTAAGGATTTTAAATGTTTAAATCTTGCAATGCAGTAATTCCATTTCTAGTTATCTAATCCAAGGAATTTCATTATTTAACTAATATGTTACCAAATATACTGATCTAGGTACTGAAATATAGGATATTTATAAGGGATTAGTAATACTTGTGGAAAAGTAAAAAACAAAATAACTGTCCAATAATAGGGGGAAAGTTGTGTCACGTATCTCCATCCAATAGAATTTATTTAGCCATCAAATATGATGGTTATAATTATTTTCAATAAACGGTAAGTAGACTTTCTAACGTGAGAAGAAATTTATTAAACACAGCATTTAGATATTGGCTGTCAGCAGAAACAATGGCTAACGTCTGAGGCATTCTGTCAACAATCCTCATTTGAAAGAATAGCTTTGAAATATGCACCGAGCATGAAAGACAAGAAGGCTTTCCTGCTGTCCTGAAATTGCTGAGCAATCTGTACAATAAGCAATCGGGACAATGGCCACACTGAGAGGACTTATTACACTTACTTCACTTCTTACCTTCCCCAGTTTAAAACACAGACACACACACACACGCGCACACACACACACACACACACACACACACACACACCCCAGGAAAGCTTAGAGGAATTATTTTTGAAAGACTCCTAATTTCCAGAAATCCATCAAGTCTAATCATTCTGATAAAAATACTTTTCTTCAATTGTCAGAATTGTCAAGTTTCCTTAGAGGAAGAATTTCTGTGTTACTGGGGGATACCAAGAATAAGGGTAAAATGGAAGAGTAACTGAAATGTAAGGGCACTTATTGTCAACTAGTACCTGTGGCTCCAATTGAAAGAAACATGTAGGCAGTTTCACAGTAAAAGCAACCATCTGAGACCCATAGAGAAGACATTTGCCTGGAGCACTGAAGGATCACCGTAATTGTACCCGGCAAATTCTGAGTTTTGATTTGAGCACAGAGTTACACTTACAAAATCAGAGTGTTTCCTTTGGATGCTCAATATCTGAAGACTAATGTGTATCTAGATTATTTATTTTATATAGATGGTAGCCCGGCCGCATACCTCCTAGGATCCTTAGAAATGTAAAAAGGAAATAATTTAGTTTATAAAACAAATATAGGGGACTTCCCTGGCAGTCCAGTGGTTAGGACTCTGTGCTTCCACTGCAGAGGGACGGGTTTGATCCCTAGTCAGGGAACGAAGATCCCACATGCCACGTGGCAAAGCCAACAAAAACAAAAACAAAAACAAATACTCAACTCAAGGCTTGTTTTAGTTGTTTATTAAGAATTCAATAAGAAATGAGGACCTCTGACAAAGGATTAATCTCCAAGATTTATAAGCAGCTCATGCAGCTCAATAACAAAAAAACAAACAGCCCAATCCAAATATGGGCAGAAAACCTAAATAGACATTTCTCCAAAGAAGATATACAGATTGCCAACAGACACATGAAAGAATGCTCAACATCATTAATCATTAGAGAAATGCAAATCAAAACTACAATGAGATATCATCTCACACCGGTCACAATGGCCATCATCAAAAAATCTAGAAACAATAAATGCTAGAGAGGGTGTGGATAAAAGGGAACACTGTTGCACTGTTGGTGGGAATGTAAATTGATACAGCCACTGTGGAGAACAGTATGGAGATTGCTTAAAAAACTAGAAATAGAACTACCATACGACCCAGCAATCCCACTACTGGGCATATACCCTGAGAAAACCATAATTCAAAAAGAGTCATGTACCAATATGTTCATTGCAGCTCTATTTACAATAGCCAGGACATGGAAGCAACCTAAGTGTCCATCATCAGATGAATGGATAAAGAAGATGTGGCACATATATACAATGGAATATTACTCAGCCATAAAAAGAAATAAAATGGAGTTATTTGTAGTGAGGTGGATGGAGTTAGAGTCTGTCATACAGAGTGAAGTAAGTCAGAAACAGAAAAACAAATACTGTATGCTAACACATATATATGGAATGTAAGGGAAAAAAAAAAAAGGTCATGAAGAACCTAGTGGCAAGACGGGAATAAAGACACAGACCTACTAGAGAATGGACTTGAGGATATGGGGAGGGGGAGGGGTGAGATGTGACAGGGTGAGAGAATGGCATGGACATATATAGACTACCAAATGTAAAATAGATAGCTAGTGGGCAGCAGCCGCATAGCACAGGGAGATCAGCTCGGTGCTTTGTGACCACCTAGAGGGGTGGTATAGGGAGGGTGGGAGGGAGGGAGATGCAAGAGGGAAGAGATATGGGAACATATGTGTATGTATAACTGATTTACTTTGTTATAAAGCAGAAACTAACACACCATTGTAAAGCAATTATACTTCAATAAATATGTTTTAAAAAAAAAGAATAAAGAAAGAAAAAAAAAAAAGAAATGAGGGCCTGTGTGATATTCATAATCAGCATTTTAGGGTTCATTAGGGGAAAGACCCTTAGCATAGTATTTAAATTTTTGACATTAATTTTCCTTCTAAATTGTTTCACTCTTCTCTTTTCATTTCTTTAGAGGAAGTTTTCATATAGAATGAAAAATTTGATTGTATATTTATATAGTTTTAAATAAAATCATTGTAGAAGAATTTTTAAGATTAAAAATTAGGGTGAGATGGGGAGATTATCACATGATACAGGTGATGGGTACTTGTAGATCCTCAGGGTCTAGCTTGAGTGGTGACAGCTATAAGGAGGAGAGGAAGGCAAGCTGGATACTTGCCTCCTTACATAAGGAAGGAGAGCACAGGAAGCCTCCCTGGGGTATACAGATGTCCCTGGGGCCTCACAGTAGACTGTCGTGGGATCCCATGACATCACCGACTATATGTCTAGGGAGAGGGAGATGTAATAGCCAACGGTAACTAGGATACTGTACTCCCATCGTTAGAAAAAAAGATTTCTAAAGGACGAAGTTAATTTCAGGAGAGAGATGATCAATTTGTACTAAACAAGTTGATTTTCAGGGGATCAGTGGCCAGTCAAGAAGGAAAAGCAAATCAGAAGCGCAGGAGAAAGTCAGTGCTATTAGAGAAAGCTATGGCAATAAATAATATCTTTAAAGAGAGAGAGAGTGTGATACTAAAGAAAGCCATGAACAGAAAAAGGAGATTGAAAGGGAGAAATAAAAAGAGTTAAAAGAGAGATGAGAATTGAGCTTTGAAATAAGACTGCATTTGTATAGTGGAAAAAGAAGTGGAACCAAGGAGAAAGAAAAGAACCGGAGAAGACTATCAGTACCCTAGAGGTCAGAGACATTTGAGGAGGAAGGAGGTGTTCCATGAATCAATGATGTAGAGAGATAAAGTGTAACCCATGGAGGCGCACTTGGGAGACAATGTGATGATTGACAGAGATCAATTTCAGTGCAGAAGTGGGGTCAGAATCAGAAGATGAGAGAGATGAGGAAATGGTTTTGTAAACGTAGATTTTTTTGTTTATGTTTTGACATGTTCGGTATTGAAAGGAAGGTAAGAGAAAGGATGTAGCTTCAATCAGGAAACAGACTGATGACTGATGATTTAAGTCTTTACAGAGGTGATAGTGATCATTTAATTGACCATAGTTTTGGAATGCATGGGAGGTGTCAATTTAACGAGTTTAAATGGCAAGATTAGCTCTGGAGAGGGGGAGTACCTTCTCTTCCCCTGAGATAGGAGAGTACGGAGAAAGATGGGGTGTAACCAAAGGAGAGAGGCTGCAGTGTGCGCCAAATGATTTTAGTAACTTATTTTTCTAATAAAAATGTTTGGAGTGTGCACCATATAGAGTACCAAGATCCCTTGGAAAATATGATGATGAACAAGACCTAGAGAATGCTCTCAAAGTAGTTTTATATGGAAGATAAGACAAGCACAAAAATAACTCTAGAGATTGAGAACACAAGCTATGAAGTTAAATATAAATTTTTCCAAACCTCAGTTTCTTCCTCCATACAATGGGAATAATGATAGTACCAGCTATGTTTCAAGCATCCCATTCTCTTGCTAGCTTACATTTCCTAGGGTTCTAATACAAGTATTTCACCTAATGGAGACATTTAGCCTATGAATCGAGCACTGTTTCATTCTCCATCATTGCCCTCATGTTCTCATTTCCTTTTTTAGCCAGGATAAATTTACTGGTCCATCATTGTAATCACTCTCTTATCCCTCCATCCAATCCATCAAGACACTTGTTCCTCTCTCCTTGAGATACACATGGCTGGAAAACCCTAACCCTGATGCAGCCTTACTATTTGCTTTCTTCCCATCTTTTGGGTCCCCTTGTCGATGGAGGAAAATTCCACAGAGTCATACAATATGAGTTCAGGAAACACATCAAGACCAAGGCACACATAGGCTCTGCATTTCCTCAGCGTCTACATGGAGAGGCATCCCATGTTGAGGAGGGTTTTGTTCTAGTGGAGGCCCCTTCCCCAGTGCTCTTCCTTCATATAGGGCTTTGAAGACAGCAACCTTATTAGGAAAGGGAGCTTCGGACTGCTTGGGGAATTAAGCGGCCTAGATATCATGCCAGCCTTTTACAGGAGCTGTCCGGGAAAGCCAGCAGCCCTGTACGTTAGAAGGCACCTGGGGACCTTGGGCCGTTTTGGATGCTATAGCCCTCCAGTCATGGAAGGAGTCTAGGCTAGCCTATTGTTCAGGCATCTTAGGATGAACATCTAGGGTCATGTTTGAACAATGCTTCTCCTTCATAACAATCTATCCCCAAGACCCTTGAGTGCTCATCAGGTGTTTCTGGAATAGGAAGAGAGAGATTATTTGACTTCCACCCAATCTTTAGAGGCTAAGTGAACTGCATTTGTCACACTCCCTCAAGGATGAACTAGATTGTCAACCACTTCCCCTCCCCACCATTTATTACCAACAAATTCTATAGAAACCTCAAGATTGGTTCTTTGATCCTTTGACATTAAAGTTGGAAAAAGAGAAGAGTGTTTTAATCCTCCCTTACCTACCTTCTGCATGTTCCATGGTGCATGAGGCTCCAGGGCAGAGGTACACAGAGCTACTACCGCTCACTCAAAGGGCCCCTGCCACCAGTATTCGGGTCTGCAGCAAACATTCCTTTGATGCACTCTTACAAAAGCTACCAGCAGGGGTCACAGAGAGCAAGCCCTTCCTTGGCTATTTTTTTGTCCCTGATCCCAGATCCAAAGGAGAAATGTTTTATGTTGAAGCCCAATTGTGCTGACCTCTTTGGGGAGAGGGGTGGTAGAGGATTGGGCCCCAGCCCCAGCTTCCTCTTGTCTTGAATGGACCCCAGATAAGATATAGGGACCTCTGGCACCTCTTGCAGACCATAGGAGATGTGGGGAGTTTCTATCACTTGGAACAATGGCAGGCAAGCTGATCTTTCGAAGTCTTATTGGGGAGACTACAGGGTGAGGAAGATGAAATGCCTTTGTTCTCTAAAGGCATTTGAGCTCTTCCTCACCGATTTCTGTAGCATGGTTTTCTTCTCCTCTCCCTGGTTCTTGTGCTGACCCAATACTAGTGGTGTTTAATGCCCTGACAACTGTGCTAGCTCCTCCCATTCTGGCAGCTTTCCCAGGGAAATCCCTCTGGACCTAAAAGGACCCTGAAATTTGTCTAATATTTAGATCTCATTTATTTTCTTGTAAGAAATCTTAAAGGAAAAATTTCAGGTAAAATACCTGTCTTTCGTGGGCTGATAACTTTAAAAAGGAGGCCTTTTAGTAGACAGTTGGAAGAGCCAGTTGGATTCCATTGTGATGCAATCAGCAATGTTGGAGTTACCATGGCGCTGATGTGAGTATATCTGGAAGAGATACATGGGTACTGACCATCAGTTCAAGTTTCATTTGGAAATGTTTTGTTGAGAGAGTACCTGTTTTCCTGGAAGGAAAATCGTCTCTACTTTTATCCAAAGCAAGACAATCAGAGGAGAGTTCCCTGAAAAGGTGATGTTTGGGCTGAGGCTTGAGAGTTGCCTGGGTGCAAAGACCCTCAGACAAGAGTATACCGGCCTTTTTTGAGACACAGCCAGGAATGTGTTTGGAATGAGAGAGCAAGGAGCAGGGTAGAAAGGGGTGAGGTCAAGAGGTGATGGTGGGCCAGATCACTTAGGGACTTTTCGGATATTCGGAGGATTCTAAGTAGGGTGGAATAGGTGCGCCTGAAGTTTGAGGACAGGGGAAAGTGAGAGAGAATATTTGAATGGTGGAAATTAGGGGAGCTTAAGAGGATTAGGAAACAGTAATAAGGGAGCACTTGAAATTGGGTTAATGAGATAGTTTGCTTTGGTTATTTTTTTGTTTTCTTATTTGTACACATATATTTTCTGTCCTAAATCATAACTATTACATTTGCTCTACACAGTTCAAGTTGAAAGTGGAGTGTACATGGTGAGATTTATTTTTCACATTGTTTTCAATATGTTTTTTTCTTTTCACACACACACACTGTATTTTATTTTTATAAGGGATAAATAAACTGACACCAAGCATTGTAAATGGATGACCACAACAAAAGCAACGATTGCAATTACCCAACACGAAACTCACTCATACTATGTCATAATATTGACATTCAGTCCAGCAATCCTCCACTGTAACAACTCCTTTACTTTGCAGTGGAAATTGATTTGTATATTTTTTGCCTCTGAGTCCTTGTGGGATTTCTTTTTTTTTTAATTCAAACAGAAAGTCACAAAAATTAAATCATCCTCATAAGTTGACTCAGTCCCACCTAATTAATTTTTTTTTCATCTTGATCTTTTGTTAGGACTTTTATGAATTCATCAGTTTTCCATGAGTGTTCTGAACATGCTTATTCATTCAGTTCAGCAGTATAGTCAGTTACCAGAACCTGTACTTGTCAGAGTCTTTTCCATGAATTTCTTGAAGATGAAACCCTTTTATAGGAACATTTTTGCAAAAGCATCAGAGTACACCCAGAACTGTCTGTAAAGGACAAAAGACTTGAAAATGACCACGGTTAAAGATTGGATGAAAGTTCATAATAATGCAATTGACAAGGAAATTTTGTTATTTCTGAGATATACATTTTAAAGTAATAACTAGAATTATGACTTATAACATTAGACCAGAAGATATAAGATTTCTGGAAATTTCATGTAATGTCTGAAACCTTTATATTAACATATTTCCATACAAATAACCCAAAGAAAATTTAGTATTAGTTGTTTTTTGTTTGTTTGTTTGTTTGTTTATACTGCAGGTTCTTATTAGTCATCAATTTTATACACCTCAGTGCATACATGTCAATCCCAATCGCCCAATTCAGCACACCACCACCCACACCCCACCGCGGTTTTTCCCCCTTGGTGTCCATACGCTTGTTCTCTACATCTCTGTCTCAACTTCTGCCCTGCAAACCGGTTCATCTGTACCATTTCTCTAGATTCCACATACATGCGTTAATATATGATATTTGTTTTTCTCTTTCTGACTTACCTCACTCTGTATGACAGTCTCTAGATCCATCCACGTCTCAACAAATGACTCAATTTCGTTCCTTTTTATGGCTGAGTAATATTCTATTGTATATATGTACCACCACTTCTTTATCCATTTGTCTGTCGATGGGCATTGAGGTTGCTTCCGTGACCTGGCTATTGTAAATAGTGCTGCAATGAACATTGGGGTGCATGTATTTTTTCAATTATGGTTTTCTCTGTGCATATGCCCAGTAGTGGGAGTGCTGGATCATATGGTAATTCTATTTTTAGCTTCTTAAGGAAACTCTATACTCTTCTCCATAGTGGCTCTATCTATTTACATTCCCACCAACAGTGCAAGAGGGTTCCCTTTTCTCCACACCCTCTCCAGCATTTGTTGTTTGTAGATTTTCTAATGATGCCTATTCTAACTGGTGTGAGGTGATACCTCATTGTAGTTTTGATTTGCATTTCTCTAATAATTAGTGATATTGAGCAGCTTTTCATGCTGATGCATCTCTTTTTCCTAACTTTAATGAGAATGTTACTTTTGTTTCACTGTTAAGAATGATCATTGCTATTTTTTACCTTGGAATTCTTTATCTTACAAAAAAAAGTTTCTCTTGATGCTTTGCAAGTAAGAATTTTAAAATCATGAATGGATTTTCCATTTCATCAAATGCTTTTTTGGTACCTATAAGATGATGATATTTTTCATTTACTTTGTTAATATTCTGAATTATATCATTAAATTTTCCAATGTTCAATCATACTTGCCTTCTATTTGGTCATGATGTATTATTCTTTTACTATATTGCTGCATTTCATTGGATAACATTCCATTTTATGCTTTCCTCTATGCTTATAAACAAAAATGGCCTGTAGCTTTATTTTTTATTGTCCTTTTTTCGTTTGGCTATCAGAGAGCAGAATAGCCTCATCTGAGTAGCTTTCCAACTTTTTCTATACTCTGAAGCAATTTGCACAATAAGAGTTAACTGTTTCTTGAAAGTTTTCTAGATTCACATGCAAAATGATGTGTCTCCTGGACTTTCAGGAGTCATACTTTGAACCAGCTTCTTATACTGGGGTGTTATTCAAGCTTTCTGGTGTTTCTTGCATCCATTTTGGATATGTTTCCTCTCCAGAAATTTATTCTTTTCTCTTGTCTTTTGAAAATGTTGCTGGCAAGTTTCTCCTAAGATTCTCTTTCGAGATTTTAAAAATTCTTTTGTGCACTATTTCATTCCTAGTGGTTTATTTTCCCCTTCTTTCTTATGCTCAGTTACGCCCATGGTGTATTGCTATCATTAATTTCTTCCAAGAATATTTTTGGTCATCAGTGTTCTGTCTTGTATGTGTTTTCTTTCGTTAATTTTGTCTTTATTCTTTGTTATTTTTTGACTCCTACCCCTTCTTTCTCTTCATCTATTTTATAGTTTCTTCAATTGAATGTTTAGTTCATATATTTTCAATCACCCTTCTTTTTCCTTTTGGTACAATGAAAGATATCATTCTGTTTTAATGCTTTTCACCCTAAACTATAATTTTAAATTTATTTAAATAATTTAAATAAATTTTAAAAAATTGATTTCATAGAAATTTGTGAAAATCATCATAACTTGAAGAATTATGACAATGAGTCATTCTGATGGCTGTGTAACCAGTACCTGGGTTCACAACAGAATATTCACATTATTCTAGAGACTTTCTCACAGCCCCACTCACAACCTCTCTCTTTCAAAAAGGTAACCACTACTTTGACTTCTAACATAGATTACGTTGGTACCAAAAAATATCATCATCTTATAGGTACCTTTTTATCTTTATATAAATGGAAGCATAGAATAGGTATTCTTTTGAGTCCGGATAATTTTGCTCAGTATTATGTTTATAGAATTATTCTTTAATTTTCATGTAGTTTTTGTTGATCTCATTCCTGTATTGTATTCCATTGTATGAATATACTACAATGTACTTATCCATTCTAATGTTGACTGGCATTTGAGTTGTTTCCAGTGTTTGACTACTGAAATCATGTTGTTCTGAACATTCTTGGACTTGACTTTCATTGCACAGACATACACATATCCTAGGCATGAATCATAGCACATGGGTAAGTTCAATTTTAGTGGATACTGTCCAAATAGGTTTTCAAAGTGAATGTAATGATTTCCGTTCTCCTTACTAGAGTACAAGAATTTCCATTGTTCACAACACCACCAATTCTTGTATTGTCAAACTTATGAAATTTTCGCCTTTATTTGAATATGCAATTAAAGTCCATGGTGGTGTTTTCTTTGTAGTTCCCTTGTAACTATTTCCAACCATCAATTTTCAACCTGTCTCTATTCTTTTTCTTTTTAGGTTTTGCTTTCAATTCTGCCCTGAAGACACTGCATTTGGGATACCCAGCCAGGGCTGGGTGATTCACTAGATCTCAAGAGGACAGAGCCAAGTGTCAACCAAGGACATCACAGACTTGCAGGCTCAGCCGGCATCAGTCCTGAGCAAGGCTTCTGCCCAGCGTGGAGTCCCCTGGAGAATCAGCAAGCCTAAGAAATATTATCAACTCATTGCATTAAAGTCTACTGCGGGCTCCTGCTGATATACTCCAACCCATTTTTGAAAAAGTAGTGTTTTCCAGCATCCTCACCTGCCCAGAACATACATCAGAACTTGGGAGTTTCCCGCTTATTAATGAAAGCTATGAAGTCTAAGTCCAACTGGGCCCAGAACCCAAGTTGTAGAATAATGGTATTTCATCCAACCAAAGAAGAGTTTAATGATTTCGATAAATACATTGCTTATATGGAATCCCAAGGTGCACACCGAGCAGGCGTGGCGAAGATCATTCCACCCAAGGACTGGAAAGCCAGACAGACCTATGATGATATCAATGACATCTTAATAGCCGCTCCCCTCCAGCAGGTGACTTCTGGGCAGGCAGGTGTGTTTACTCAATACCACAAAAAGAAGAAAGCCATGACCGTGGGTGAGTACCACCACTTAGCAAATAGTGAAAAATACCGGACGCCACCACACTTTGATTTTAAGGACCTGGAGCGAAAATATTGGAAAACACGCCTCTATGATTCACCAGTATATGGTGCGGACGTGAGTGGCTCCTTATTCGATCAAAGCACGGAGCAGTGGAACCTTGGACACCTGGGAACCATTCAGGACCTGCTGGAGCAGGAGTGCGGAGTGGTCATCGAGGGCGTCAACACCCCCTACCTGTACTTCGGCATGTGGAAGACCGCCTTCGCCTGGCACACGGAGGACATGGACCTTTACAGCATCAACTACCTGCACTTCGGGGAGCCCAAGACGTGGTACGCGGTGCCCCCGGAGCACGGCCGGCGCCTGGAACGCCTGGCCAGGCAGCTTTTCCCGGGCAGCGCGCGGGGCTGTGAGGCCTTCCTGCGGCACAAGGTGGCTCTCATCTCGCCCACGGTCCTCAAGGACAACGGCATCCCCTTCGATCGGGTCACTCAGGAGGCTGGGGAGTTCATCGTGACCTTTCCCTATGGCTACCACTCTGGCTTCAACCATGGCTTCAACTGCGCGGAGGCCATCAATTTCGCCTGCCCGCGCTGGATCGATTATGGCAAAGCGGCCTCGCAGTGCAGCTGCGGGGAGGCCCGGGTCGCCTTCTCCATGGACGCCTTCGTGCGCATCCTGCAACCGGAGCGCTACGAGCTGTGGAAACGCGGGCAGGAGCGGACCGTGGTGGACCACACGCAGCCCACGGCGCCCGACAGCCAGGTCCTGAACGCCTGGAGGGAGGTCCGCGCGCCCCTGGGAGCCGCTCTCGGCCAGAGGCACCACCTGCCCCGCCGCGCTCTGCGCCCCCGCAGGGCTGTAGCCGCGGGCGCTGGGACCAGCCACCGAGTCCCTGTGCGTGCTGGGTGCCGGCGCCCCTCGCCGGCCCGGGGTTCTTGCTCTGCCGCCCAGTTCGGGGCTGCGGCCACCAGCACCTCCGGCGAGCCCGGCCCGACCCAGCCGCCGACCCCAGGTCCATCCGCCCCGGATCGCCACCCAGCTGGAAGATGTGGCCCTCGTCGTCGTCCTTGGGAACAGGGCCCTCAGGAGCCAGCTGCTCCCCCCAGGGCTAAGAGGAGGCTTTCGTTAGACACAGATCAGGACCCAGAGGCTCCGCCCCTGCCTGTGGATGCACCCTCGCCGGACAGCGCCGCCCCGCTCAGCCCTGGGCTCCAGCATCCCGCCACGGCTTCTGGCTGTGGTTGTGGCCCCGTCCCCTAAGCCCAGGGGATGCCTTTCTACCCCACTGCTCCTGCGTGGGGATCCTTTGAGACTGGTCATATTTACATTTCAGAGCTTTGGGTATTTGCAGGTCACTAGTCTTGCGTGAGAGTGCCTCCTGTGCTGCCGCTGGACGTGCTGGGTCCGTGGTGTTTACCAAATTCTCCAAAGTTTGTTCTTCCTTCCAGACCCTGGAATCCTTGGACACCGCTAACTCCTGTGTCACAAACTGAGGTTTCATGCACTGGACACTCTAGTGGCTCTGGGAACTAGATCCTGCTGAGGTCGCCAGAGCCCAATCTACCTCACACTCCCATCCTGTGGGCCAGCTCTGGATGCTGCTGAACTTCTAAAGAACTCTGGGCTTTCATTACCCTCCAGTCTCTCTCCTTTTCCTCTTCCCCCTTCTCTTCCCACTTTTCTTGCCAAATTAGGTCCTTTTGACCAATTAGGTCAGTAGAGACTAAGATAATAATTGATAATCTTTCTGAGTCTTTGATGTATTGATAATGTGTTCTCTGCCAGTATGGTAACTAGAATGTTAAAATCTGAGTTTATTAAATATATTAAAAGTAACCAGAATGTTAAAATCTGACTTTATTTTTTGTGTTGTTCAGTCAGTCAACGGAGAGGTGGTCGTTTTTTCTGCACTTTTCTTAATAATTATATCAAAACATTTCAAGCAAATCTTATTTTTATGAGCTGGTTGCCTTGTGTGATGTTGGTGATTGAGTTTGGGGTTGATTGTTGGGTTCCAGCTGGCGGGCTCGGTTGGGGGGTTTGGTTTGCAGGCCTATCTGAAGGATGACTTGGTGGAAATCACCTGGCACTTGGCTGATCCAAGTTGCTAGGAGAGATGAGCAAACATAGGACAATAAGTGCCAGCCTGTGAAAATCTTCTCTGCAAGTCACCACTGCCTTCTCAACGCTGTATGTATATTTCGCATGGTTAAGTCATTGACACATCCCAATAAACAAATCCACAAATAAAGGAACAAGACAATTTCAAGTGGGCATATGTTCTGTGAAGAGATTAAAGGGCATTGGATGATAGTGCAGAATGGGCAGTGTGGTTCCGGTGGGCAGGGAATACTTCGTAGAGCAGGAGACCTTTCTGAGTCCCAAATGACAAGAAGGAAGGTCCAGAGCTGATTTCCACTAGGATGAAACAGCAAGTGTAACAGCCCTAACATAGAGCTTGGTGTTCTTGTGTGGATAGAGAGGAAGCTCATTTGTGTCTGGGGCACTGAGAAGGGAGAGGCAGGGTCCAGGGTATGCAGGACCTTGTAGCTCACGTGAAATATTTGAGTTTTTTTCAAATTGAAATGAGAAGACATTGGAAGTTTAAAACAGCACTTGACATGATATACTTTACATATTTAACTAATCACCTTAATTGTTCTGTGGACCCCTTGGGGGCAGGAGAAGTAGTTAGAACATCTAACTAATGCAGGTGAGAATTGATGGTTACTGACTTAGGCCATAGTGTTGAAGATGCACAGAAGTGGCCAAACTCAGAATAAGTTCTGGAAATTGAAAATGATAGTTTGGATGCAGAAGGGAACATTTCAGAGAATCAAACCACATCTCTCTTCTCTCCAGCTCTCCCCTTCAGAAGTTCAGGAAGATTCTGGAATTTTGAAGCACCATGTAAAACTAAAGGCAGGAGTAATGAAAAAGTAAGGCTTGTTTGAAGGTCTGATTGAGGAGTAGCAAAAGCCCACGTCTCATCCCTATCACCATGCAGCTAGCCAACTCTATGGTAGTATATTCTGTGGAAAACTGAAGCTGAGAGACTGAACTCAGTATCCGCAGTGGAGGATGGCAGTGAGATGCTTGGCTGGAAAGATGATTAAGCCCTGTATTGAGATGGTGGAACCGCATGATGGAAGCAGACTGGAATTACTGGGAAGGCAGCAGCCCTGGAGAGCAAGTGGACCATAGTAGATCTCATATGAGCAAGGAGTAAACTTTCATGTGATAAGGAACTGAGATCTTGAGGGCTTTTGGTCCTTTCATTTAGGTCAGTTGTGGATATGGCAGTGCAGAGAAATAAGGGAACTCTGAAAAGTCTCTGTGAAGACAGTAGCCTGGCTCATATTGCTATTTTAAATTTTAGAAACTGAAATTTTCCTTGTTATATTTCAGGGATATCACAATCTATTCCCGGCAGATACACACGCCAAATAGCCTAGGATAACAAAATTGGGGGTTTTGAAGGCCAAGAAACAAAAATAAATTTCAGAAAATATTTCTTCCACTATACTCCTTATGTTTTTCACTCACTTTTATACTTGAAACAAAATTTCCTTTGCCCAATAAAGAGAAGCAATGTTAAAAATACAGTTTAGTTTTACCAGTATACTGGTTCCTAAATTAGTCTTCTTGACCTAAGGAGGCATTTCTCAAAAGAAGGTATAGAAATGGCCAAGAGATCCATGAAAAGATGCTCAACATCATTAATTATTAGAGAAATGCAAATCAAAACCCCAGAGAGGTGTCACTTCACACCTGTCAGAATGGCCATCATCAAAAAGTCTACAAACAATAAATGCTGGAGAGGGTGTGGATGACACTTTACACTTTCGGTGGGAATGCAAATTGGTTCAGCCACTATGGAAAACTGTATGGAGGTTGCTTAAAAAAACTAAAAATAGAGCTACCATGTGATCCAACAATCCCATTCCTAGGCGTATATCCGGAAAAGACGAAAACTCTTAATTTGAAAAGATATGTGCACCCCAGTGTTCATAGCAGCCCTACTTACAATAGCCAAGACATGGAAACAAACCAAGTGCCCATCAACAGATGATTGGTTTAAGAAGAAGTGGTATATACATACCGTGGAATATTACTCAGCCACAAAAGTATGAAATATTGTCACTTGCAGCAGCATAGATGGACTTAGTGAATATCATACTCAGTGAAGTAAGACAAAAAAGGCAAATATATCACTTATATGTGTAATCTAAAAAACAATACAAGTGAATCTATATACAAAACAGAAACAGACTCACAGACATAGAAAACAAACTTGTGGTTAGCTAAGGGGAAAGGGAGCAGGGGAAGGATAAATTAGGGGTATGGGATTAACAGATACATACTACTGTACAGAAAACAGATAAGCAAGAAGGATTTGCAAAAAAAAAACCCAAAACAAACCAAACAAAAACAACCCAAGGATTTGCTATATAGCACAGGGAAGTGTATTCAATATCTTGTAATAACCTATTATGAAAAATAATCTGAAAAAATATGTATATAACAATCACTTTTCTGTACACCTGCAACTAACAAAATATTGCAAATCAACTATACTTCCATTAAAAAAAATTAGTCTTCTTGAAAGGATCAGGAGCTGAGGGTGGTAATGAAGGGGGTTCATCAAGCAATTCTATTGAAAATTCTATTTCATTTCAAGGCAACTGGCTCACTCAGTTTGGATACTCACAATCTGGACCACTCTTCACAGGAAAAGATGCCCAGATCCAGCTGTTCTTCCATGTCCAGTAAGTTGTTGCTATACTTAATCTTGGAAAGTCAAGGGACATTGACAATGACAATTACATAAAGGCAAGGATAGAGCCACCTTTGTTCTCACTGCCACGATCTCTCCTAGGCCTCTCTCCACTTCTGAGAAATAACAATCACAAGTCCAGTGTATATTCATCAAGTTTGTAGACAAAAGGCTACGAAACGGAAAGTAGAATGTCCTGTGGTTTAAACAACATACCCCCACCATCACCTTTTAAAAAAGTCAATATTACAGTAACAAGATCTAAAGACTTTCCTATCTATAGTCCCTAGTTAGTTCAACAAAGTCCACTAGATCTGTGTAATTTATTTTATTTTATTCGTTCTGGTGCTGATGGACAAGAGGGTTATTTGCAAATCTTTGTTATTTCAAAGTATGCTTTACAGAACAGCTTTGTATATAGGATACCTGGGTTGTATTTATGTTCACTTTTAACTTTTTAGGAAAAGCCCGCTTGCCCTCCAGTTTCCACCTCTATTGGCAGTGTGGGAGAGTTCTGGTTTCTCCCTATCTTGACCCACGGTTTTATATTGTCAGACCTAATCGAAATGGGCAGAGAACAGCTTCTCTGATTGCTAGTGATCCTGCACATCTTCTTGTATTTATTGGCCATTTGGATTTCCTCTTTTCTGAATTACCTATTCTGAAGCTCTGCCTACTTTTTTTGCTTTGACTATTTTTTGTTGTTGTTATGTAGAAGTTATGTGAAATTCAGGATACTAATTCTTTGTCTATTTCATGTATGTTGACAAACTTCTCCTAGACTGTAATTTCTTTTAATTTGTTACGTCATAGTATTAGTGAGGGTTCTTCAGAGTAATAGAACCGATAGGAGATATATGTATAGCTCTTAGTAGAGGAACTCATTCATTTGGTTATGGAGACTGAGGAATCCCACGATCTGTCAGGCGGGCCGTCTGCAAGATGGAGAACGGGGAATATGGTTGGGTCTGGGTTCGAAAGCCTGGGAACCAGGAGTGCCCATGTCAGATGTCCCAAAGCAAGAGAAGACGGATGCGTCTGCTCAAGCAGAGAGAGTAAATTCACCCCTACTCTTCTCTTTTGTTGAATTTGGGCTCTCAGTGGTTTGGGTGATCCCACCTGCAGTGGTGAAGGAGCTCTTTACTGAGTCTACTGATGCAAGTGCTAATCTCTTCCCTGAAGAGCCATGCAGAACACACAGAAATGATGCTTTACCAGCTATCTGGGCATCTCTTAGCCCAGTCTACATGTGAAATTAACCATCACAGTCATTAGTTTGGAATCATTTAAATATATCAGACGTTCCCATCATGGTGCTTTTGGTTCTTTAAGCCATTGTTCCACCCTGGGTTCATAAAGAGCTTCTTCAATATTTTCTCTTAAAATTCTGTGTTGTCTCCATCTGTAATGCACCTCAAATTTATTTATGTAAGTGGTATGAGGTTAAGCTCCAATTCCACCCTGCCCCCAAAATAGTGCCAATGCCACTACCACATATTGAATAGCCCATCCTTCCCCATTGGTTTGCTACACTACCTCCATCATAAGCAGACTCCCACATATCCATGTGTCTGTGTCTGGCCTCTCTATTCTGTACGCAGATACATTTGTCCATTGCAGCTCAAATACCACAGTTTGTTAGAGGAGAAGTCACCCCTCTTTGTTCTTCTTTTAAGGAATCATCTTGGAGATTCTTGTTTGAATACTTCCCTACTTACTAGATCTGTCACCTTGAGCAAGTTTCTTAGTATCTCCTTGATGCGGTTTCCTCATATGAGAAATAGGGTTCATAGGATTTCCCTTATAGGGTCATTACGAAGATAAGGCGTAAATAAATTATTCTATGCAGAGTGCATTGAACAGTGTCTGGCATTAGATAGTCACCATATATTAGCTATTTTTAATTATATTTGTTCTGTTAGAGGTACAGAGAAACTTCTGTGGATCAAAAACAATGAAAAAGAGAGTGAAAAGACAAATCAAAGAGTGAGAACAGATATCGTGTTACTCATACCCAGTAAAGAACTAATAAGCAGAACATGTAACTACTACCAAGACAGACAACCCAGCAGAAAAATGGACACAATACTTGATGAGGCACTTCCTGAAGGAGCACCTCCAATCAGCCAATAATCATCGGAAAAATTGGTTCACCCCTATTAGGAACCAAGTGAATGCAAATCATATGAGGTACCCCTATGCCCTCACCTGATCGGCTAAAACTAAAAAGGCAGAAAATCACCAAAGGTCTGCAAAAATGAGGGGCGATGATCACCCTTGCATGCAGCTAGTGTGTAAACTGGTAAAATGTGTTGAAAAAATTTGGCAAGTTGAAGTTTACATATTCTATGGCCAGTATACACGTCAGAGAAGTTTCAGAGAAACGCTGTTTGTAAGAGGCCAAAAGTGGAAACAACCCAAAGCCCCATCAACAGTAGCAAGTTTATACAGTTGAATACTTTACAGCCCTGAAACAGAAAAGTCCAGCTGCATGCAACGGCGTAAATGATGAAAAAATACAACAAAAATACACTAAAGTACATAAATACAGTTGTGTTTCTTCAAGGTTATATAAAGTTTTCAAAAATGTACAGAGTTTTAATTTTATAATGTTTACCAAAATTACTATGTGAATAGTTAGGATAAGGTCAGTGTAGGAGGCAGAAGGGGCTGTAATCTGGGAAAAAGAGCACAAGTCAGGCAGCCAGGTGCCTGGCAATGTTGCATTTCTTGACCTGGGTAGTGTTTCCACTTCTGTTCACTCTATAGTTATTTGTTGAACTGTACATATATGCTTTATAGATTTCTGTGAACACTTTATATTTCATAATTTAAAATATTTTTTAAAGTGCTCTAAAAAATTATGTCACATAGTGGTTCATAGAATCATTTGGTTTATAGTGTATTGTATTGTAGACTGTTTCCAAAACTCAGATTATGTTTCTAATTTTTTTCATTCTAATATTGTTTATTGATGCCTTCTCCTGTTTGTTTATTATTTACAATATTATATTTAGTAATACGTAAGTTTTTGGAGAGTTTTAGTCTTACAAAACATTGAGCACGTGATCAGGGAGTGTTGACCCGACCCCACTCACATGTCCCCCTATTAGTAACATCTTACTTCCCATGGTATATTGATTACAATTAATGAACCAATGTCAATATGTTATTGTCTACTA
Organism: Balaenoptera ricei; assembly: GCF_028023285.1. NCBI lineage: Eukaryota > Metazoa > Chordata > Mammalia > Artiodactyla > Balaenopteridae > Balaenoptera > Balaenoptera ricei. The sequence continues at coordinate 41,233,311 of NC_082646.1, read as the reverse complement.
AAGGCTATCATTGGTTCAGATTTCCTCACCTTTTACCCAACCTCCTTTTTCTGTGCCAAGATCTCATCTAAAATATCAAATTACATTTAGTTTTCATGTCTCCTTAGGTTTCTCTTGGCTGTAACAGATTCTCAGGCTTTCCTCGTTTTTGACCAAAAGTTTGTATAGAAACCTGACAGTTTGGGGGAATACTGGTCAGGTATATTGTAGGATGCCCCTCTAGTGGAATTTGACGCTTTTCTTATGATTATCTTGGGTTTCTGTATTTTTTTGGAGGAAGATTACACAGGGAATTTTATCACATTTTAATCATATCATATCAAGGACATATACTATCAAAGTAATTTATGACTTTTTTTTTTTTGGCCACGTCCCGCAGTTTGTGGGATCTTATTTCCCTGGCCAGGGATCGAACCTGGGCCCTAGGTAGTGAAAGTGCAGAGTCCTAACCACTGGACTGCCAGGGAATTCCCAGTTTATGACTCTTGATGTTGACCTGGTTAAAATGGTGTTTGGCAGGGTCCTCCTCTATGAAATCACTACCCCTCCCCGACTGCCATCCCCACTTGCCACTCTGCACCTGCTTCTCACGCTAAGGGAGCACTCCCTTCCTGTAGCAGGGAGGACTATATAATTTATTAACCGGTTCTGTCTTTATTTTATTTTTTAAGTAACAGACTTCTATTTTATTAATCATTTATATTTTTGTATATGGTTGTTTTCACTTTTGTTTTTTGAATTGTTCTATCATTTTTATATTTCTTTTCTTTCAAATAATTCTGAGGTATTTTGGTTTAGTTTTTACTAACTACTTGTGTACAACATAAAAATCAATAGATTTTTAGCAATTATATGGATATTTTTGTAGATGTTATGTGGATATTCATTTTTAAATAAATATGGTTGTGTTCAGTTTTTTGATTATTGACATTCAATTTTATTTCATGATTGAAATAAAAGATTGATCAAGATGGTACTCAATATGTTGATTCTATGGAATTTTTATTGAGATTTATTATGTGGTCTTACAGTGGTAAATTTTTGTAAATGTTTTACATGTGTTCAAAAGCATTTTGCTCTGTGGTTGCTGCAGGTAATATAATCAAAGTTGTTAAATTTATTTTTTAAACTTTTATAAAATTAAATTTTCTTCTGTTCTCATCTATCAGTTTCTGGGAGAACGGTGTTTGAAAAAAAAAACCTCCCACCATGATTGCAAATATGTCAGTTTTACCTTATAATTCTCAGTCTTTGTGTTCTGTGTCTCAGTGCTATGTGTCTAGGTGCATAAAGTGCATCATTGTAATCTTTCCCATGAGTTTTTCTTTTTGATAACTATAAGCTGTCCTTCTTTTACCTTATAAATACATTTGATATTAATTGCTGCTAGACCAGGTTTCTTTTGTTTAATATTTCCTTGGTTTGACTTTCCCAATCCTTTTCTTTTCAACCTCTTAGTTCACTGTAAGACTGGTTTAAAAAATCAAAAGGGCGCAGTCAAAGTTTGCTGACCAACCAGAGCAATTACTGTTGATTGGTGCTGATCAAATTATACCTTTGCCCAGGTAGAAAGCCAGAGCCATCAGGACATGGGTCTGCATTTGGAGGCCAGCTGCCCAGAGAACACTGTCTCTCTCTCTGGGTCCTTGAATATCTCCAACTGGAATCAGGATTTTGTTGGTAGAAGGTAGGTCACTTTATTTCTGTAATTTGTGCTTATGAGCAAAAGAGTTATTTTCCTACCAGAAGTTTTAAAAAACGACACTATGCATATATAGAGAGAGCGAGAGAGAGGGAACTATACATTGGGATATCCTTTCCTTGAGTTTTAATTTTTAAACTATTTTCCAACTTTAAGTTAATTTTTTCTTAATATTTTCTTGGTAAAAATCACAAAGACTTTCAGGAAAAAGCACCTCATTGAGTGAACTGAGATCTAATGAGAATGAGAGGGTTTCTAGAACTGAGTAAGGAGTGTGTCAGTTGGAAGGAACTTGAAAATTATGTGGGATCAAATTAGAGATTTTGATTGGCTATGAGGGTATTCGAATTGGGGTGGTACTGATTGAATTGAAATTGCTGTGAGACATATATAGTCAGACTTTGAGCACAGCCTGTTTCATTCAGAGGCTGAAACTTTCAAGGAAACCATTTTCTGGGTCCTAGTGTATCATCATTTGGAATTAAGATTTTAGACTAGCAGAAGGCAAGCACCTTTTTGGCCTTTTTTTTTTTTTTCCTTTAAAGCATAAAGATGAAAAGGATGACATTTTATATCAGAAAGCAACTTTTTTTTCTTGGCAAAATTCTCATTTATTTATGCATTTAAAGTACAAGCATTGTATGCATATCATTTTTAGATTTCTTCATTGGGGCCATGTATTTCTGTTATAAAAGGGATTAAAACCTTTTTACTCTTTCACTTTATAATTGATTGTTAACTGGTGTATGGGATCTATAGATTTTTTATGCTAATCAGTGTCTAGAAACTTGGTTCAACCTTATATTTCTTTTTTTTTTAACATCTTTATTGGAGTATAATTGCTTTATAATGGTGTGTTAGTTTCTGCTTTATAACAAAGTGAATCAGTTATATATATACATATGTTCCCATATCTGTTCCCTCTTGCATCTCCCTCCCTCCCACCCTTCCTATCCCACCCCTCTAGGTGGTCACAAAGCACCGAGCTGATCTCCCTGTGTTATGCGGCTTCTTCCCAGTAGCTATCTATTTTACATTTGGTAGTGTCTATATATATGTCCATGCCACTCTCTCACTTTGTCCCAGCTTACCCTTCCCCCTCCCCGTATCCTCAAGTCCATTCTCTAGTAGGTCTGCATCTTTATTCCCATCTTGCCCCTAGGTTCTTCATGACCATTTTATTTTATATTATTTTTTTAGATTCCATATATATATGTTAGCATACGGTATTTGTTTTTCTCTTTCTAACTTACTTCACTCTGTATGACAGTCTCTAGGTCCATCAACCTCACTAAACATAACTCAGTTTCGTTCCTTTTTATGGCTGAGTAATATTCCACTGTATATATGTGCCACATCTTCTTTATCCATTCATGTGTTGATGGACACTTTGGTTGCTTCCATTTCCTGGATATTGTAAATAGAGCTGCAGTGAACATTTTGGTACATGACTCTTTTTGAATTATGGTTTTCTCAGGGTATATGCCCAGTAGTGGGATTGCTGAGTCGTATGGTAGTTCTCTTTTTGTTTTTAAGGAACCTCCATACTGTTCTGCATAGTGGCTGTATCAATTTACATTCCCACCAACAGTGCAAGAGGGTTCCCTTTTCTCCACACCCTCTCCAGCATTTATTGTTTGTAGATTTTTTGATGATGGCCATTCTGACCGGTGTGAGATGATACCTCATTGTAGTTTTGATTTGCATTTCTCTAATGATTAACGATGTTGAGCATTCTTTCATGTGTCTGTTGGCAATCTGTATATCTTCTTTGGAGAAATGTCTATTTAGGTCTTCTGCCCATTTTTGGATTGGGTTTTTTGTTTTTTTAATGTTGAGCTGCATGAGGTGCTTGTAAATTTTGGAGATTAATCCTTTGTCAGTTGCTTCATTTGCAAATATTTTCTCCCATTCTGAGTGAACCCTATATTTTTAATAATTTGTCTATCGATGCAAATTAATGATTAGATTTTAATTAGAATGTTTCAAGTATTTACACATTAAGGGTAATGCTTGTTAAGGATGTGTACATTTGTGTTCTGTACTTTTTTCCTGATTTGTTTACATAGGCACTCTTTCTATAAAGGTAGATTTTTATCTCTGTTCCCTATTGTATTATAACATGATTTGCTTGTACTTTACTCTCTTTTCTCTTATGCTTATGTTTTTACACTTTTAATGGTCTACAAATTGCATTTTGTTTTCAGTCATCATTTCTATTGGGTGTTATGTTTTCTTTTGTAATTGTTTCAGGATATATCATTGTTTTCCTTTCCCTAATTTTTCTTTTGGGTTAAGCATCCAATTTCTTGAGTTGAGTGCTTAACTCCTTAAGTTTCAAGCTTGCTTAATGTCCTTACACTTCAGTTAGATATTCCTCTTTTTCTGTCTTATGATTTGCCCTAATTCTTTATTTTTAAATTTCAGCTTTATTGCTGTATAATTGACTTAGAAAATTGTAAAATATTCAGTGAACTTTGTGGTGATTTGATATACATTTTGAAAGAATTCCCCCTATCCAGCTAATTAACACAGTTACTTCATATATTTACTTTTTTTGGTAAGAACATTTAAATCCTACTCTTCTAGAAAATTTCAACTATACATCACAGTGTTATCAACTATAATCACCATGGTTAACATTCGCTCCTGAGACTTTATTCACTGTGTACCTTTTTACCCTCCCTTCCCTGCCCTCCCCTGCAACCACTTTTCTATGCTGGTTCTGTAAGCTTTACTTTTTTTTTTTCTTTTAAGATTCTACATATAAGTGATACCATGCCATATTTGTCTTTCTCTGTCTTATTTCACTGGGCATAATACCCTCCACGACCATCCATGTTGTTGCAAATGACAAAATTTCAGTCTTTTTATGGCGGAGTAGTATTCCATTGTATATATGTACCACATCTTCTGTGACCATTCACCCATCGCTGGACATGTTGGTTGTTTCCATATCTTATCCATTGTGAATAATGCCTCAAAGAATGAGGGAGGGCAGATATCTCCTTGATATTCTGTTTTTATTTCCTTTGGATATATACCCAGAAGTGAGACTGCAGCATCATATGGTGGTTCTATTTAAAAGTTTTGAGGAACCTCCATACTGTTTTCCATAGTATGCACCATAGCTGCACCAGTTCACATGCCTACCAAAAGAGTGTACTGTTTGCCCTTAAATTCAAACTTTGAAATTAAGATTGCTATACAATTTTCTTTAACTTGATGTTAAATCAGTTTGTTTTGTCATCCACTTATTTTCAATATTTTGTACTTTCTGTAGTTTTGGCTTGGAAACTTCCATGAAGAGACTTTCTGCTACAGTGAGGTGAGAAGCCACCCATGCACTCAAGACTGGGAATCTGGAGAGGCCTCAGGCACTTATATCCCTAACAGAGAAACTCACAGAGCTGCAGGCTGAGGCAGGACTTGGCTCAGAGAGCCCTCTCCTCTGGGAAATACTCTATTACCTTTGGCTCCAAAATGCTGACAAGAGCGGAGTCCTTCTGGTGGATTGACAAGCCTGGAGAAGATACCACCTTGTTTGTTAAAAGTTCAAGTCTGAGTTCCTGCCTCTCAGATATATCAAAAGTTCTTTAAAAATAAAGAAAATATAAGGAAGAGGTACTCCCCAGCACTCTCAGGTATCCAAAGCACACCTAAGAGGCTGGGAGTCCGTTGCTTATTCTATTGTCGCCATGCAGTCTAAGCACTTTGGTAGCCAGAACCCAAGTTGGAAGATTAGGACCTTCCACCCAACCATGGAAGAATTTGAAGATTTCAACAAATATATTGTTTACATGGAGTCTCAAGGTGCACACCAAGCTGGCCTAGCCAAGGTAATTCCACCGAAAGGATGGAAAGCCAGACAGACGTACGATGATATCGATGACATCTTAATAGCCGCTCCCCTCCAGCAGGTGACCACTGGGAAGGCAGGTGTGTTTACTCAACACCACAAAAAGAAGAAAGCCATGACCGTGAGCGAGTATCGCCGCTTAACAAACAGTGAAAAACACCAGACTCCATTCTATTCTGATTTTGAAGACCTGGAGCGAAAATATTGGAAAACACGCCTCTATGATTCACCAGTATATGGTGCGGACGTGAGTGGCTCCTTATTCGATCAAAGCACGGAGCAGTGGAACCTTGGACACCTGGGAACCATTCAGGACCTGCTGGAGCAGGAGTGCGGAGTGGTCATCGAGGGCGTCAACACCCCCTACCTGTACTTCGGCATGTGGAAGACCGCCTTCGCCTGGCACACGGAGGACATGGACCTTTACAGCATCAACTACCTGCACTTCGGGGAGCCCAAGACGTGGTACGCGGTGCCCCCGGAGCACGGCCGGCGCCTGGAACGCCTGGCCAGGCAGCTTTTCCCGGGCAGCGCGCGGGGCTGTGAGGCCTTCCTGCGGCACAAGGTGGCTCTCATCTCGCCCACGGTCCTCAAGGACAACGGCATCCCCTTCGATCGGGTCACTCAGGAGGCTGGGGAGTTCATCGTGACCTTTCCCTATGGCTACCACTCTGGCTTCAACCATGGCTTCAACTGCGCGGAGGCCATCAATTTCGCCTGCCCGCGCTGGATCGATTATGGCAAAGCGGCCTCGCAGTGCAGCTGCGGGGAGGCCCGGGTCGCCTTCTCCATGGACGCCTTCGTGCGCATCCTGCAACCGGAGCGCTACGAGCTGTGGAAACGCGGGCAGGAGCGGACCGTGGTGGACCACACGCAGCCCACGGCGCCCGACAGCCAGGTCCTGAACGCCTGGAGGGAGGTCCGCGCGCCCCTGGGAGCCGCTCTCGGCCAGAGGCACCACCTGCCCCGCCGCGCTCTGTGCCCCCGCAGGGCTGTAGCCGCGGGCGCTGGGACCAGCCACCGAGTCCCTGTGCGTGCTGGGTGCCGGCGCCCCTCGCCGGCCCGGGGTTCTTGCTCTGCCGCCCAGCTCGGGGCTGCTGCTGCCTACAGCTCCGCGGAGCCCGGCCTGACTCCACCTCTGACCCCAGCTCCATGTGCTGCGGATCTCCACCTAACTGGCCGGTACGGTTCTCGTCGTCGTCCTCGGGAAGAGGGGACTCGGGACCGGACTGTCCGGGCCCTGGCTAAGAGGCGCCTCTCCTTAGACACAATGCACACATCTCTGGACTTCACATCTCAGCTCCTGTTTGCTGGCGAACCCTTGATGGACAACCGTGCATTGCTGAGCCCGTGGCTCCAGCATCCTTCTAAGGCTTCCGGGTGCTGTTGTGCCCCTGATCTTCAACCCTTGGGTCCCCCATTGGATTCCGAAAACCCGATGCACCCGGGTCCATGCCTGTCATCTCTGGAGGGTATTACATCCAGTTTCCTTGACAGCGTCCCTTTGATTCCTCCCAACGTCATTGGGACTCTGAGAGTGTTCCCCAGGGACAATGCTGGGAACTGCAGGGCCCCCGTGAACTTCTGTGAGGTTGTAAGGTTGGACCACTCTTATGCCTCTAAGAGTCTTGTCCCAGCTGCAGAGACCAGTCTCCCGCACCCTTGACTGTGACCCCCTGGGGCTAAAGCTAGAGGCACCTGCATCTCGAGTCCTGGGAGGAATTCCTCACCAATGGATGGTCTTCAATCTGTGAGCCCATGACTACTGAAGAATTTGCTAAATGTGACTTTATCTGACCCTCCACCCCAGAAAGCACAGAAGCTCCCAGCCAAGCAGCAATCTGGGCTGGGCCTGTCCTCAGTGGAGATGCTTTATCTCCTAGAAATGACACATTTCCCACGCTGCCAGATGCTTTCTCCTACCATGACCACCAGGGCTCCTAGCAGCCTCTGAAGTGGACCTTCCCACGAGGACAGCTGCCATAGAATGTTGTACCTCTCAGGTATTCTCATCCCACTCCTGAACATTGATGGGCCTTTGGCTTCTGCCTTGGCTTAGATGGTATGGACACTGCTTGCTTCTGATGGCACCCTCAGGGGACCTCCTTGCAGTGGTGTGCCTCTAGGCCCCATAATAATTTGGGGCAACACTGGATGATGCTGAGGATCTGGCTGAGCCCCTTCCATCCCCAAGCTTCCTCTGGGCCTCTGAGTCACTGACCGTGGTTCCCAGTGCATAGTGCTGCAGCCACAAGCAAGCCTCAGGAGCTTCTCACATCACACACAGCCTGTGAGTCTCACACCCCCTTCTTCCCAGGCCGCTGCTCATGGCCTAAACTAGACCTTTGCCCATTTGGGTCTGTTCGCTAGTTTTGTCTCATCGATTTTTTAACTTTATTGATGTTTATTAAAGTTGTTATCCCGATGTGTATCTGCAAAACAAAGAAAGGTAACATCCTTAAAATATATTTTAAAAATCAGAATTATCCCCTAAAGGAAAGTAACCTTGCAATAACCAACCCACTCTTTTGCTTAGTATAACTTCCCTGTTCCCACTCCCTTCTGCCTACATCTTTTATTTTGGACAGCTCCTCGGTGCTCCTTCCTGCTAGACTGAATGCTGCCAAATTTGAATTGAATTTTGCATAAATAAACTCTTAAAATGTTTAATATGCCTCAGTTTACCTTTTAACAGTCTAAAACAGAGTGATCCAGAAGAGTTAAAATGAAAAGAACAGACAAAACTATACCAAGCAAAATGCAAACAGAAAGCAGAAGTCATGCATCTTGTATCAGACAAAGTATAACTGAGGCCCAAAGGTGCATGAAAGGGCTCTAAAGGCTAAATTTCCCCATGAAGGTGTAGCAGTCATGAATACCCATGCAACTTTAATAAAGTATAAATTACAGAAAATCAAACAAGTTGAAAGAAATGCATTAAAAATAGGAGAATTTAAGTCACCTTATGTGATATTGTGATTTATAATATAAAATATATATTTGGTCCTCATCTCTGTTTCTGGTCAATAGCTCCTAAAATCCTTGGAATTGCCTAAGTAAAGAGAGTTATGTTTTAAGATTTTGTTATGTTAATGAGGTGGCTGTTGGAATGCCCCTAGGTCACTTAAGGGTGGGGGCTGATTGCCAGGGGAACCAACCCCGTGATTAGAGTGTTGGAATTTTCAGTCCCACCCTAGACTTCCAAGGAGGGGAAGGGGCTGGAAGTTGAACCAATCACCAGTGGCCACTCATTTAATCAATTGCGCATATGTAATGAAGCCTCCATAAAACCCCAGAAGGATGAAGTTTGGGGAGCTTCTGGGTCGGTGAACATGTAGGCATTTGGGGACAGTATTGCACCTAGAGAGGGCATGGAACCCTCTTTTACCTTACTTAGTGCAAGAGAGAACAAATGGACAAACTTAAGGATGTAGAAAACTTTGACAGCATTAACAGTAAGGTAGAATTTACATACCTGGTAATAGAGTACTCAGTTTTGTCATTACCAAAGGATCAATCACAAAAACTGACAATACATTTGGGTGAATAGAAAATACCAATAAATTCCAAAGTAAAGGAAAAAAATCAAACTCGTTAATTATCATGCAATAAAACTAGAAATTAACTTTAAAAATTGGGAGATACATAGGTCCTTCCTGGAAAGTTAAAAATTCTCAATGAAAAGACCTGTAGGTTAGAGGGATATAAACCACAATAGCTAAATACCCTGGAGACAAGGACATAGAATAAATATTTGTTAACTGTATAAACTCTAGAGCCAGACTGCCTGATTTTGAATCCCAGCTTTATTCTTACCAGTTTGTATGACTTTGGCAAATTATTTAACTTCATGATAACTCAGTTTCCTCAACTGTAAAGTGGGATAGTAATAGTAGCTACCTCATATGATGGGTAGGTTGATTCTATGAGTTAATATTTGCAAAGTGCTAAGACTGATACCTGGGACACAATAAGCATTATTGGAGTGTTTTTAGATTTAAAAATGAATGAAATACCTAGGAATATATGAGATTCAGTTAAATAATACTGAGGAAAATTTACAGCCTTAAGTATTTTTATCCATAAAATTAAAAGTATGCAATTACATGGATTAAGCTTCTGTCTCATAAAGTTAGGGAAAAACAAACAAAGAGAGTAGCAGGAAGGAATTAATAAGGACATATGCAGAAATAAATGAGTTAGAAAAACTGTAAAATAATATAACTAAGAAGTCAACAAAAAGCTCAAGTGGATACTTTTGTAGAAAAATTAATTAACTAAAACAGATTTCAGAAGAGATAGAAAATCTAAGACAAGGACTTTCCTGATGGCACAGTGGTTAAGAATCCGCCTGCCAACACAGAGGACATGGGTTCGAGCCCTGGTCCAGGAAGATCCCACATGCCATGGAGCAACTAAGCCCGTGCGCCACAGCTACTGAGCCTTTACTCTAGAGCTCGCGAGCCACAACTACTGAGCCTGAGTGCTACAACTGCTAAAGCCCACACGCCTAGAGCCTGTGCTCTGTGACAAGAGAAGCCACCGCAATGAGAAGGCTGCGCACCTTAACGAAGAGTAGCCCCCGCTCACCGCAAGCAGAGAAAGCCTGCTCACAGCGACGAAGACCCAAAGCAGCCAAAAATAAATAAGTAAACAAATAAAAATTTAAAAAGTAATTATAAAAAAAATAAAATCTAAGATATAAATTTCTATGTAAGAAATATAGAAAGATGCCAAAAGATATGCCTCTTCAAAAATCACTAGTACCAGGTAGTTTCATGGGGGAAGTGTGTGAAACCTTTAACCTGCAGATGTTTTCAAACCTATTTAGGCATTCAAAAAGAAGAAAAAATTCAAAGTTTTAAAGTAAGCACAACATTGATAGAAAAACCTGACAAATTGCATAGTGAGAGTAATAGACAAAAGTTATTTATGAACATCTATGCAAAAGTTTTGTTTTTGTTTTTTGTTTTTTTCCTAAAGAGTAGTTTAATCCTTTGCTTATGGAAAATCAACAGAGAGAGGCAAACCAGAAACTTCTGTTGGCAATTTCCCTTAATAGTTCATGAACACCTCTCATCCTGCTATCTTGTGACATATTAGTAGATCTGTAAATATTTAAGGTATTTATAATATGTAAATATACCACGGTACCTTGGAGTAAGACAGAAGGGGGAGGGACATGTCTAATGATGAAAGTCATGTGAGATAGCTGGTAGATATTTGTTGAGGAAGAAAAATGCCATGTTACACAAAGAAATCTTCTGCATCATATAGTGGGTTTAGACCCACATTGTAAAATACTCTTCTGTGTATTTTCTACAAGAGTCTTCTACAATGTAGAATCTATGCTAAGAACATATAATGTTCTATGCTGTTTTCATCTATTTGCTTTAGGCTTGGGTTTGTACTTCCTGTTATCTCTCATTTTAGGAAGTAGCCTGAAGCAACCAGATCTTTGTTGCTGCCAACCCTACTGAAATATTCATTTTCTTTTCTTGTAATATTTCCTCCCGTTCTGCTCCATGTGCACAGTGACCACAGTAGTCCTCAATTCTGTCATTTCATTGGTGTATGTTTGCAGACTTCTAGTTGTTTCACTCTGTATGACAGTCCCTAGATTCATCCACTTCTCTACAAATGACCCAATTTCGTTCCTTTTTAGGGCTGAATAATATTCCATTGTATATATGTAGCACATCTTCTTTATCCGTTTATAGGTCGATGGGCATTTAGGTTGCTTCCATGACCTGGCTATTGTAAACAATGCTGCAATGAATATTGGGGTGCATGTGCCTTTTTGAATTATGGTTTTCTCTGGTAATGTCCACTAGTGGGATTGCTGGATCATATGGTAATTCTATTTTTAGTTTTTGAAGGAACCTCCATACTGTTCTCCATAGTGGCTATATCAATTTACATTCCCACAAACAGTGCAAGAGGGTTCCCTTTTCTCCACACCCTCTCCAGCATTTGTCGTTTGTAGATTTTCTGATGATGCCCATTCTAACTGATGTGAGGTGAAAGTCATTGTAGTTTTGATTTGCATTTCTGTAATAATTAGTGATGTTGAGCAGCTTTTAATGTGCTTCTTACCCATCTGTATGTCTTCTTTGGAGAAATGTCTATTTAGGTCTTCTGCCCATTTTTGGATTGGGTTGTTTTTTTAATATTGATTATAAATTATAATCAAAATAATTATAATTAATATAATTACAATCAATATAAATTATAATTAATTATAATTATATATTTGGGAGATTAATCCTTTGTCCATTGATTCGTTTGCAAATATTTTCTCCCACTCTGAGGGTTGTCTCTTCGTGTTGTTTGTAGTTTCCTTTGCTTTGCTAAAGCTTTTAAGTTGCATTAGGTCCCATTTGTTTATTTTTGTTTTTATTTCCATTACTCTAGGAGGTGGATCAAAAAAGATCTTGCTGTGATTTATGTCAAAGAGTGTTCTTCCTATGTTTTCCTCTAAGAGTTTTATAGTGTCTGGCCTTACATTTAGGTCTGTAATCCATTTTGAGCGTATTTTTGTGTATAGTGTTAGGGAGTGTTCTACTTTCATTCTTTTACATGTAGCTGTCCAGTTTTCCCAGCACCACTTATTGAAGACACTGTCTTTTCTCCATTGTATATCCTTGCCTCCTTTGTCATAGATTAGTTGGCCATAGGTGCGTGGGTTTATCTCTGGGCTTTCTATCCTGTTCCATTGATCTATATTTCTGTTTTTGTGCCAGTACCATATTGTCTTGATTACTGTAGTTTTGTAGTATAGTCTGAAGTCAGGGAGTCTGATTACTCCAATTCCATTTTTTTCCCTCAAGACTGCTTTGGCTATTCGGGGTCTTTTCCCCAGATAAATTTTAAGATTTTTTGTTCCAGTTCTGTAAAAAATGCCATTGGTAATTTGATATGGATTGCATTGAATCTGTATATTGCTTTGGGTAGTAGAGTCATTTGCACAATATTGATTCTTCCAATCCAAGAACATGGTATATCTCTCCATCTGTTGGTATCTTCTTTAATTTATTTCATCAGTGTCATAGTTTTGTGCATACAGGTCTTTTGTCTCCCTAGGTAGGTTTATTCCTAGGTATTTTATTCTTTTTGTTGCAGTGGTAAATGGGAGTGTTTCCTTAATTTCTCTTTCAGATTTTTCATCATTAGTGTATAGGAATGCAAGCGATTTCTGTGCATTAATTTTCTATCCGGCAACTTTACCAAATTCATTGATTAGCTTTAGTAGTTTTCTGGTGGCATCTTCAGGATTCTCTATGTATAGTATCATGTCATCTGCAAACAGTGACAGTTTTCCTTGTTCTCTTCCAATTTGGATTCCTTTTATTTCTTTTTCTTCTCTGATTGCCATGGCTAAGACTTCCAAAACTGTTGAATAATAGTGGTGAGAGTGGACATCCTTGTCTTGTTCCTGATCTTGGAGGAAATCCTTTCAGTTTTTCATCATTGAGAATGAGTTTGCTGTGGGTTTGTTGTATATGGCCTGTACTGTGTTGATGTAGGTTCCCTCAATGCCCACTTTCTGGAGCGTTTTTATCATAAATGGGTGTTGAATTTTTCAAAAGCTTTTTCTGCATCTATTGACATGATCATATGGTTTTTATTCTTCAATTTGTTAATATGGTGTATCACATTGATTGATTTGCATATATTGAAGAATCCTTGCATCCCTGGGATAAATCCCATTTGCTCATAGTGTATGATCCTTTTAATGTGTTGTTGGATTCTGTTTGCTAGTATTTTGTTGAGGATATTTGCATCTATATTCATCAGTGATATTGGTCTATAATTTTCTTTATTTGTGGTATCTTTGTCTGGTTTTGGTATCAGGGCACTGGTGTCCTCATAGAATGAGTTTGGGAGGGTCCCTTCCTCTGCAATTTTTTGGAAGAGTTTGAGAAGGATGGGTGTTAGCTCTTCTCTAAATGTTTGATAGAATTCACCTGTGAAACCACCTGGTCCTGGACTTTTGTTTGATGGAAGATTTTTAATCACAGTTTCAATTTCATTACTAGTGATTGGTCTGTTCATATTTTCTGTTTCTTCCTGGTTCAGTCTTGGAAGGGTATACCTTTCCTAGAATTTGTCCATTTCTTCCATTGTCCATTTTATTGGTATATAGTTCCTTGTAGTAATCCCTCATGATCCTTTGTATTTCTGCAGTGTCAGTTGTTCTCCTTTTTCATTTCTACTTCTGTTGATTTGAGTCTTCTCCCTTTTTTTCTTGATGAGTCTGGCTAATGGTTTATCAATTTTGTTTATCTTCTCAAAGAAGCAGCTTTTAGTTTTATTGATCTTTGCTATTGTTTCCTTCATTTCTTTTTCATTTATTTCTGCTCTGATCTTTATGATTTCTTTCCTTCTGCTAACTTTGTGTTTTTTTGTTCTTTCTCTAATTGCTTTAGGTGTAAGATTAAGTTTTTTATTTGAGATGTTTCTTGTTTCCTGAGGTAGTATTGTATTGCTATAAACTTCCCTCTTAGAACTGCTCTTGCTGCATACCATAGGTTTTGGACCATTGTGTTTTCATTGTCATTTGTTTCTAGGTATTTTTTGATTTCCTCCTTGATTACTTTAGTGATCTGTTGGTTCCTTAGTAGCGTATTGTTTAGCCTCCATGTGTTTGTGTTTTTACAGTTTTTTTTTCTGTAATTGATATCTAGTCTCATAGTGTTGTGGTCGGAAAAGATACTTGATACGATTTCAATTTTCTTAAATTTACCAAGGCTTGATTTGTGATCCAAGATATGATCTATCCTGGAGAATGTTCCATGAACACTTGAGAAGAAAGAGTATTCTGTTGTTTTTGGATGGAATGTCCTTTAAATATCAATTATGTCCATCTTGTTTAATGTGTCATTTAAAGCTTGTGTTTCCTTATTTATTTTCATTTTGGATGATCTGTCCATTGGTGAAAGTGGGGTGTTAAAGTCCCCACTATGATTGTACTATTGTACTATGATTGTGTTACTGTCGATTTCTCCTTTTATGGCTGTTAACATTTGCCTTATGTATTGAGTTACTCCTGTGTTAGGTGCTTAAATATTTACAATTGTTATATCTTCTTCTTGGATTGATCCCTTGCTCATTATGTAGTGTCCTTCTTTGTCTCTTGTAATAGTCTTTAGTTTAAAGTCTATTTTGTCTGATATGAGAATTGCTACTCCAGCTTTCTTTTGATTTCCATTTGCATGGAATATCTTTTTTCATCCCCTCACTTTCAGTCTATATGTGTTCCTAGGTCTGAAGTGGTTCTCTTGCAGACAGCACATATATGGGTCTTGTTTTTGTATCTATTCAGCGAGCCTGTGTCTTTTGGTTGGAGCATTTAATCCATTCTCATTTAAGGTAATTATCAATAGGTATGTTCCTGTTACCATTTTCTTAATTGTTTTGTGTTTGTTTTTGTAGGTCCTTTTCTTCTCCTGTGTTTCCCACTTAGAGAAGTTCCTTTAGCATTTGTTGTAGAGCTGGTTTGGTGGTGCTGAATTCTCTTAGCTTTTGCTTGTCTGTAAAGCTTTTGATTTCTCCATTGAATCTGAATGAGATCCTTGCCAGGTAGATTAATCTTGGTTGTAGGTTCTTCCCTTTCATCAGTTTAAATATGTCATGCCACTCCCTTCTGGCTTGTAGAGTTTCTGCTAAGAAATCAGCTGTTAACCTTATGGGAGTTCCCTTGTATGTTACTTGTCATTTTTCCCTTGCTGCTCTTCAATGATTTTTCTTTGTCTTTAATTTTTTTTTTTTTTTTAATTTTTTTTTTATAGCTACTTTATTTATTTATTTATTTTATTTATTTATTTATTTTTGGCTGTGTTGGGTCTTCGGTTCGTGCGAGGGCTTTCTCCAGTTACGGCAAGTGGGGGCCACTCTTCATCGCGGTGCGGGGACCGCTCTTCATCGCGTTGCGCGGGCCTTTCACCATCGCGGCCCCTCCCGTTGCGGGGCACAGGCTCCAGACGCGCAGGCTCAGCAGTTGTGGCTCACGGGCCCAGCCGCTCCGCGGCATGTGGGATCTTCCCAGACCAGGGCTCGAACCCGTGTCCCCTGCATTAGCAGGCAGATTCTCAACCACTGCGCCACCAGGGAAGCCCCTGTCTTTAATTTTTGCCTATTTGATTACTATATGTCTTGGCGTGTTTCTCCTTGGGTTTATCCTGTATGGGACTCTCTGCGCTTCCTGGACTTGGGTGGCTATTTCCTTTCCCATGTTAGAGAAGTTTTCGACTATAATCTCTTCAAATATTTTCTCGGGTCCTTTCTCTCTCTCTTCTCCTTCTGGGACCCCTATAAAGCGAATGTTGTTGCGTTTAATGTTGCCCCAGAGGTCTCTTATGCTGTCTTCATTTCTTTTCATTCATTTTTCTTTATTCTGTTCTGCAGCAGTGAATTCCACCATTCTGTCTTCCAGGTCACTTATCCGTTCTTCTGCCTCAGTTATTCAGCTATTGATTCCTTCTAGTGTATTCTTCATTTCAGTTATTGTATTGTTTATCTCTGTCTGTTTGTTCTTTAATTCCTCTAGGTCTTTGTTAAACATTTCTTGCATCTTCTCGATCTTTGCCTCCATTCTTTTTCCGAGGTCCTGGATCACCTTCACTATCATTATTCTGAATTCTTTTTCTGGAAGGTTGCCTATCTGCCCTTCATTTAGTTGTTTCTCTGGTGTTTTATCTTGTTCCTTCATCTGGTACATAGCCCTCTGCCTTTTCATCTTGTCTATCTTTCTGTGAATGTGGTTTTTGTTCCACAGGCTGCAAGATTGTAGTTCTTCTCGCTTCTGCTGTCTGCCCTCTGGTGGATGAGGCCGTCTAAGAGGCTTGTGCGAGTTTCCTGATGGGAGGGACTGGTGGTGGGTAGAGGTGGGTGTTGCTCTGGTAAGTAGAGCTCAGTAAAACTTTAATCTGCTTGCCTGCTGATGGGTGGGGCCGGGTTCCCTCCCTGTTGGTTGTTTGGCCTGATGTGACCCAACACTGGAGCCTACCTGGGCTCTTTGGTGGGACTAATGGCCGACTCTGGGAGGGCTCACACCAAGGATTACTTCCCAGAACTTCTGCTGCCAGTGTCTTTGTCATCACGGTGAGACACAGCCACCTCCTGCCTCTGCAGGAGACCCTCCAACACCAGCAGGTAGGTCTGGTTCAGTCTCCTATGGCGTCACTGCTTCTTCCCCTGGGTCCCGATGCACACACTACTTTGTGTGTACCCTCCAAGAGTGGAGTCTTTGTTTCCCCAAGTCCTGTTGAAGTCCTGCAATCAAATCTCGCTAGCCTTCAAAGTCTCATTCTCTAGGAATTCCTCCTCCCGTTGCTGGACCCCCAGGTTGGGAAGCCTGATGTGGGGCTCAGAACCTTCACTCCAGTGGGTGGACTTCTGTGGTATAAGTGTTCTCTAGTTTGTAAGTCACCCACCCAGCAGTTATGGGATTTGATTTTATTGTGATTGCGCCCCTCCTACCATCTCACTGTGGCTTCTTCATTGTCTTTGGATGTGGGGTATCTTTTCTGGTGAGTTCCAGTGTCTTCCTGTCGATGACTGTTCAGCAGTTAATTGTGATTCTGATTCTTGCTCTCGAAAGAGGGAGTGAGAGCATGTCCTTCTACTCCACCATCTTTAACCAATTTCAATGCAAAAGTTTTAAATTAAAATTTTAACTACATTAAAAGAATAACATAATGACTGAATGACATTTATTGCAGGAAAACAATGATGGTTTAAAATAAGAAAGCCTAGTAAAGTGACTTATTAATAGATCCAAGAAAAAAAGTTATATAATCAGTTTCATAGATGCTGATGGGCATATGATAGAATTCAATGCTCAGTTCTGTTTAAAACATGCCCCCACAGAGGAATCCATGAATACTTCCTTAAACTGAAAACAGTTTCTCTGTTTACCTAGTTAAATATTTTATCCCAAAAGCCAGCAATTTACTAAAGAGGAAAACATATGTAACATTTCTGCCAGTAATTAAAATAGAATTAGAAGTATTAAGCAATGCAAAATATTACAGCTGTAAGTGATGGAAAGGAAGAGACAAAATTTACTTTTTTTGATGGTTGTGAAAACCCTGGTTCCTGGAAAACCCAAGGAAGAGGCTATTTATACCTGTCTTTTTTCTCTTACTCTTCACCTTAGCAGGGCTCAGTGCTGCCCACATTTTACTTCTTGGGACATTTTACCAATGGTGAAAAGCATTTCTGCAGTGAGGAGGCAGAATTAATTTTCCTAAATCAAGATGGTGAGGGGATTGAAGCAGAACTCAGTCAGAACTCTTTTGTCCATCTAAAATGAGTAAACATAGGGCTTCCCTTGTGGCACAGTGGTTAAGAATCAGCCTACCAATGCAGGGGACACGGGTTCGAGCCCTGGTCCAGGAAGATCCCACATGCTGTGGAGCAACTAAGCCCGTGTGCCACAACTACTGAGCCTGCACTCTATAGCCCTCTAGACACAACTACTGAGCCTGTGTGCCACAACTACTGAGGCTGTGCTCTAGAGCCCGCAAGCCACATCTACTGAGGCCACGTGCCACAACTACTGAGCCTGTGCTCTAGAGCTCACAAGCTGCAACTACTGAGCCCGTGTGCCACAACTACTGAAGCCCACGCACCTAGAGCCTGTGGTCCACAACAAGAGAAGCCACCACAACGAGAAGCCTGCACACCACAACAAAGAGTAGCCCCCACTCGCCACAACTAGAGAAAGCCCACGTGCAGTAACAAAGACCCAACACAGCCAAAAATAAATAAAGGAAAAATAATAAATAAATAAATAAATAAAATGAGTAAAAGTAAAAGGACAGAACCAAAGAAGGGCCAAACATTCAGTGATTCTCTATTAGGTAAAAAAGTGTTGGGTACTGTTGTGTGCAAAAGGGTAGTCAGCATTTGTTCCAGAGTAGGATTCCTAAAATCAAGATTTCAGAAGGGGTCAGATGACAAGGGCGACTTAGTTGAGGTGGAGAGGAAAATCATTTAAAAATGGGGAGGAGGTGAAGAAGCTGAGAGGTCAGCTTGCTGAACAAAGTAAGAAAACTCTCTTGAGAACTTTCATACTTTTCTTGCTTATGTCAATGGTCACCCTTACCTACTCATTATTTCAAACTTCCTACCTTTCCCGGAACTTCCATTTTATTTCTCCTTTCCTTTTTAGGCAGCTACTTACTGGTGAAGTTTCCCTCATTGTCCCAGACCTCTCTGATCTTCTATAACACACTATCTATAATCACTGAGCACAGACAACATGCCAGGCACCATACCAAGCCTCAAGATCAGCACAATACACAGAATCCCCTTATGAGGTAGAAACTACTATTATTCTCTTTAAATAGATGAAGACACAGAATGATAGAAAAGTTGAATAAAATACTTAAGGTCACCATTTTGTAAATCTTGGGTGAGTATTCAAATCCAACTTATTGATGAATGCTAATTCTGTACTTGACTTATCTTCCCCATGGAAATAGACATCTTTTCAGGAAGGTCTAAGTCTTGATTTATTTTTATATTCCCCATTGAACCTATTTTGATACCTTAAGCATGGTAGTCACTCAATTCATGTTTATTTGAGTAAATGGTTAAGCTAAATCATCTAGCTAGAGTTTCTTATCTTTTTCTCTCCTTACTAAAAATTATTCTTTTTTTCTTGTTAAATGTGTGAAATTGATAGAAACGGAGAAGCTTTCCTGTTAAAAGTTTAAAGCGTGTGTTTTTCAGTTGTGGGAACATCTTTTATAATTTTTACATTGGAAGCTGTGATAGACGGAATTCTTATTTCTCCTAGATTAAAAAAGAATATATATGTGTAAGTAATATACATATTATTTATACATAAATATATAAATATATATGTAATACATAGTTATTGTCTCATACATGATATGCTGTGTTGTCAAGTTAAAAGTTTTAAACAGAGGTTTGTATCAGGCAAAATATTTTCATTTTATGGGAAACTGAAGGAGTGGACCAGAGTTGGACATCAATTATTTTGGAGGATGCTGAGGGATTGGAAAGGAATGGTGCTGAGTGAATTCAGTTTCTGATGGGGCACATAGAACTAGACCATCAGTCCATGCTGCTTCATTTTGAGGTTGAGTCCAAAGGGGAAAGCATATTCTGGATCTTGAAAAATGCTCATGTGAAGTTAGGATTTCACATCATTAAACGATCTCCTGTTTATTCCTCTACTCTTGTTTCTTATTTAAAAAAGAATATGTAAAAGAGATTAAGGCAAGAACTATTTACTTTTGAGATGGAGTTAATATTTTTTTAATCTTTACTTTTTATTTTGGTGATTAAATTTTATTTTATTTTATTTTATTTTATTTTTTTAATATGGTACTTGGCTACTGGCTCATCCAGAACTTTTTTTTTTTTTCCCAGCCATTCCATCTTTTATTTCTTTTTTTTTTTTCACACACACACACTGTATTTTATTTTTACGAGAGATAAATAGACTGACACCAAGCATTGTACATGGATGACCACAACAAAAGCAACAATGATTGCAATTAACAAACATGAAACACACTCATACTATGTCATAATATTGACATTCAGTCCAGTAATCTTCCACTGTAACAGCTCCTTTACTTTGCAGTGAAAATTGATTTGTATATTTTTTATATTTAAAAAGTTTTATCAAGTTTATCTTTTCATGTTCAGGTTTCAAAGAAATAGTTTCACTCAGAATAGTTTCCTTTAGTGAGATGATAACAAACTGAGTTTACTAGTAGTGGAAAAGAACATTTTGGAGTCTATGATTGGTCTGCAGACAATGGAATTATATCAGAGCCGACTGAATAAAATTATTCCCTCAATCATATCCATAATATAAATCTTCACTATTTTTTTTTAACTTTTTATTTTATGTTGGAATATAGTTGATTAACAATGTTGTGTTAATTTCAGGTGTACAGCGAAGTGATTCCGTTATACTTATACATGTATCCCCTCTTTTTTCAAATTCTTTTCTCATTCAGGTCATTACATAGTATTGAGCACAGTTCCCGGTGCTATATAGTAGGTCTTTGTTGGTTATCCCTTTTAAATATAGCAGTGTGTACATGTCAAGCCCAAACTCCCTATCCCTCCTCTCCACCCTTCCCTCCCAGTAACCATAAGTTCATTCTCTAACTCTGTTTCTATTTTGTAAATGAGTTTGTGTCCTTTTTTTTAAAGTGGTATCATACGATATTTATCTTTGTCTGATTTACTTCACTCGGTATGACAATCTCTAGGTCCATTCATGTTGTTGCAAATAGCATTATTTCATTCTTTTTAATGGTTGAGTAATATTCCATTGTATATATGTACCACATCTTCTTTATCCTTTCTTCTGTCAATGGACAATATACGTTGCTTCCATGTCTCAGCTACTGAAATCGCATTTCCTTTTGCGAGAAACTGCTGAATCTAAGATTTGGTGCCTGAATGAACTGGAAAGCTGGGAGATATTTTTTAAAATTTTAGTTGCTTAGAGTTCAGGTGACAATTGTTGGTGGGGAGTGACATATATGAGAGGTTTTACCGTTGTAGTAGTTAATACTTATGTTTTATATGATAATGATTTATGTGTATCTCAGCAACTTCAGCTATATCCAGAACAGACCTTGGGACTTGGGAGTTTGAGGCCTATTAATTTAAAACCATAGCATCTGAGGAACATGCCATCTAAAATCTAAATTTTACAATAATGACATTTCATCCAGTTGTGGAAAAAAAATTATTTCACAAATATATTGCTTACATGGACTCCAAAGACTCGCACAGAAAAGGCCCCGTTAAGAAATGGAAAATCGGACGTCTGATACCATTGTAATAGCCAGTCCGTCCAACAGGGGGCGAGGGGGAAGGAGGTGTGTTTACTAAATACAGGAAAAGAAAAGCCCCGGCGGTGAGCAAGCATCTCCAGTTTTAGGAAAAAGCTAAAAGTATCAGATTCAGGCATAGTTGGATTTGGAAAATTTGGAGAGAAAATATTCAAAGAAACGTTTATACTTACTACCAAATTATGGTGTTAAAAATCAATGTCTCCTTCACCAAGTAGGGAAGGGGGGTAGGGGGATGAATTGGGAGATTGGGATTGACATATATACACTATTAAGTATAAAATAGATAACTAATAAGAACCTGCTGTATAAAAAAAATAAAATAAAATTCAAAAAAAAAAAAAAATCAATGGCTCCCTATATGATGAAAACTCTGAAACCTGGGAACCATTCAGGACCTGCTGGAGCAGGAGTGCGGAGTGGTCATCGAAGGCGTCAACACCCCCTACCTGTACTTCGGCATGTGGAAGACCGCCTTCGCCTGGCACACGGAGGACATGGACCTTTACAGCATCAACTACCTGCACTTCGGGGAGCCCAAGACGTGGTACGCGGTGCCCCCGGAGCACGGCCGGCGCCTGGAACGCCTGGCCAGGCAGCTTTTCCCGGGCAGCGCGCGGGGCTGTGAGGCCTTCCTGCGGCACAAGGTGGCTCTCATCTCGCCCACGGTCCTCAAGGACAACGGCATCCCCTTCGATCGGGTCACTCAGGAGGCTGGAGAGTTCATCGTGACCTTTCCCTATGGCTACCACTCTGGCTTCAACCATGGCTTCAACAGTGCGGAAGCCATCAATTTCGCCTGCCCGCGCTGGATCGATTATGGCAAAGTGGCCTGGGACTAGGGCTCTGCATGACCTTTGGAAAAATCTGGGTCAGAATAAGGGAGATTTCAGGTGAGCATCCTTAGGAGATTAAAAATGGGTGGTTGGGTGGGGACTCTAAAGGGGATCTATAATTACCAGCTGGGAAGGGAGTTGGAGGTTAGCATAGTAACATTAAGGACAGAGCTTTGTAAGTTACTGAAATTGTGTGTGTGTGCGTGTGTGTGTGTGTAGTCTTCTGTTTTCCTGAAGCAATATGGAATGAAGACTTTGTTTTCTTGGAGCAGCAAGGAAGTAGGGAGGTGGGGAGATTTATCTTCCTTTCCAGCCAGGCTTGGACAGGGAAGAATAAGATGACTGTGGCCATGAAGAGGTGAGGAAGATGGGCCGTGTCTCTGGCATGCACTGCAGAGAAGAAAGGAGACTTGGGGAGGTCTGCATTGTCACCAGACTGTGAGGCCACCTTCCCTGGCCCCTCTCCAGGGCTGCAGAAGATTTCCTTCCTCATCATGGCAGAGAGGGTGACTCCCAGGAGAACCTAATTCTGTCCATTATGAAATTTTGTCCTTGGTATGGGAAATTCCAGAAAGGCTATTACTCTGGATAGTAATAATGATTCTCTATTCAGTACTCCTTCCCTATCACCTTCCCTGCTGCCTCTTATTTTCTTTTAATGGTGAAGTAAATAAGTGTTATGCTGCTGATGTGGTTTTGTGTTTTCCCTCCATCCACAATCTCAGTCCATCCATGGACCCACTCTGTATGCATATGTGCAAAGTTGAATCTGCAGCGTGATGTCTTTCAGAAAGCAAACTTTTCCGTAGTCACTGCTTGGACCTTTCCAGCAGTTACTTAGAGGGGAAACTGGACTTAAGAGTCAGCAGAAATGGCATTCAAACCTGCGCTTTGCTACTTTCTAGTCGTGGGAGCTTCAGCAAAAAAATCATTGATTTTCTCTGAGCCAGAATTAGAGTGCGAGAGTTGTGTGAAGATACTGGGGATGTAAATGTGAGAGGCATGTAGGAGGTGCTCAGTTAATTTGATGTGCATTCATACACTCTGCTGTCCTCTAGGGCCAGCCCAAGGCCAAGGACATCCGCTCATATTCTTTCTCTGATGCTCAGTTCTACTGTTGTTTTCCTCACCACCCCCTCAGGCTTACACGTTCTTTTAATTAATAGACTTTATTTTTTCAGAGTAGTTCACAACAAAATTAAGTGGAAAATACAGAGGATTCCCACATACTCCTTCCCAGGCTCCTCCACCATCATCCACAGCAGAAAGGAACATTTGTTACAATCGATGAACCTGCACTGACACCTCATTATCACCCAGAGTCCGTAGTTGAATTTATGGTTCACTCTTGGTGTTGTACAGTCTATGGATTTGACCAATGTATAATGACATGTATCTACACTTATAATACCATACAGAATAGTTTCATTGCCTAAAATTCCTCTGTGCTCTGCCTATTCATCTCCCCGTCCCCGCCCCCCCTCCCCCGACAACCACTGATCATTTTACTGCTTCCATAGTTTTATCTTTTCCAAATGACTTCTTTCACATAGTAATATGCCTTTAAGTTTCCTCCACTTCAGTGGTTTTATAGCTCATTTCCTTCTATTGCTGAATAATATTCCATTGTATGATGTACCACCCTTTATTTATCCACTCACGTGCTGAAGGACATCTTGGTTGCTTCCAAGGTTTTCTGCAATTATGAATAAAACTACTATAAACATTTGTGTGCAGGTTTTGGTGTGGATGTAAGTTTTCAGCTCATCTGAGTAAATACCAAAGAGTGCAATCGCTGGATTGTATGGTGAGACGATATTTAGTTTTGTAAGAAACTGCCAATTATTTTTACTGGTAGAAAACTGATTTTTTTGTTTCTCATGATCTAACGCATGTTTGCCCAAAAGGTCACACATACCCATTTGCAAATTCCACTCCTTGGGGTATTTCTCCTTGTTGCAGTGTTACAAAGGCAAGGTAAAGATTTCACAATCAGTCAAGAGCCAGAGAACCCAGCCTTTATTCAGACTCCTACACCAAGTTGTTTAGTAGTCTTTCGACAAATCAGGTTTCGATGGCTCTCCACTTGCCAGTTTAGGCAAAATGAGCTCTTAGCCACATTGCACCTCTGAGAGAGTTTGCACATAACAAGTTCAGATCCAGGCAAACATAATTTGTGCTAAATAAATATTACCTATTATCATTATTACTTAGGAGCCCAAAGTTGTAAGATGGACATTAGAACCTGTATTTAAACGTAACTTGTAGAGGTTGGAGTTCAGGTCTTGGGACTCCTCAAAGATTTATAAAAGCGTCAGATATGGATTTGTCTGACTACCTGGCCACAATGAATTATTCATAGAGATTAACCATTACACCAATTCAGTTTCCGTGGGTGTAAGGATTCCTTTCCAGATATTTAGAAATAACTTCACCATGATATTTATGTTGTTAGATTGTGACCATATACGGGTCTTGAAGTTGATTTTTCCCCCAATGTTTGTGTTACCTTTCATCACTTTACATAGAAAACCACAAACAGTTGCTAGGAATTGGCTACCGAGATAACTGGAATGGACGCTGATCTGAGTTGAACAGATCCTGGGGAGGAACAGCCCTTGCCCATCCCGCTCTGCTCACCAGCCTCTCAAACTGAAACGCCGCACAAGCTCCTTGTCATTGACCTGCAGTGATTACAGGGAAATAGTGAGACCCTTCTCACGGTTCCTCAGCAAGTGGTGGGTGTTAAGGGGATAAGCAATTTCAGGGAGGACAGAGGAAGGGCAGAACTGAGCCCTGTTGGACATGGGTAACATGTTGGAGGTGCCACTCTATGAAAATGCAACATTTGTGTGGCCGGGTTTCTGGATTTTTCTAGGATCCTGGCACCCAGTATCCTCGTGCCCTAAATGTGCAGGCCCCTCTACCTAACACAGAGCTACGTCCAGGCCTGTAGACCTCAGAGAGCATCTTTTCTTTGTCCCATCTCTCAGAGAGCCTCTTCTCAAAAGATTCACATGGTGCCTATATATTTCAGGGCCCGTTCACTCACTCACTTCTTCATTCATTCATTCATTCAGCACATGTTTACTAAGCACTTACCATGTACCAGGCACTGTTTGTGGAATTGGGGCACAACAGTGAAAAAGGCAAAGTTTCAGTTCTCCTGCAGCTTATATCCTCATTATAAAGAGACACATAACAAGTCAAGCAGTCATAAGGGCTAGGAGAAAAAATAAAGCAGAGTAAGGGGTTAGAGAGTGACAGGACTGCTATATCGGAGAGGGTGGCCTCTTGGGACTGTGGTCTTTGAGTGCGCCCTGTGGACAAGGGAGTGAGAGCATCATTCCAGGCAGAGGGACACACATGCAAATACCTGCGGTGGGGGCACCCTTAAGGTGCTCAAAGATTAGCAACGTGGCTGGAGAGCAGGACAGAGGCGGCGGGAGCTGAGGCGGGGGGAAGGCACAAAATGTCCTAACTCAGTTAATGCAAACTCCTCCCACTGAGTGATCGGGGCCATTGGTGTTTTAGGTGAGCTGGGGATGGAGGAATTTGGGGGCCCCAGAGTCTTTGAAAGCACTGATAATTCACAGCCATCCCTGGAAATGGCTCTATCTTTCCTCCCAGAGGCAAATCCTGAGAGCAGAAGGTCTGTAGGTTCTGGTTTCCTGCTGTATCAGCTGACAGGTCACGTTTCTGACTCGTATTGAATTAGGTGGGACTTTAACAGACCCAGCAGATCACTGGCATTCACTAAGTTGACAACAGCCATCCCAGCTACTTATGAGCAACTCCAAATCAATGCAGTCAATATCTTGGAATTGTGCTGAGGCCCATATTCAAATAATGTGGAGGGCGGTGAAGGAAGTTCCTCAGGAGACTTCAGGAGAAATTCTCTGGAAAAACAGCTACCAGGTGAGAGATCAGGTGTCAGAGTTGAATGGGCTATAGATTTAGAATTTCAGGCTATGCATGGGAAATCCTGGCTCCAGATAAGGATAAATTTTAGGAAAGAGCTAGGATTAAGAATTTGCAAAGAAAGAGCTCAGGATCCATTCCCTGGGAATGTCAAGCGTCTATTGCATAAGTTTCTTTTTCCTGAGAAACTCCTTAGAAACCAGGTGACCTAACCTCACCTCTCTTGTGGTATATCACCTTGACTGTACTTACACATGACCCTCTAGGACCCTGAGTACTTTATTAACCTATGGTTTAGCTCATGAATTGAAACAGATTAATACAGTTGATAATTATCTTTCTTGGCTTTCTCTGTTTAGTGAGGACTCAATGAATATTGTCGATTGAGTGAATAACTTGAAACCACCAATAGAAATGAAAAAAAGAGCTAGCATCATAAGAAACACCTAAAATAAATAAATAGTTCCTATTATAGCATAATTGCTTTCATGTTAATTGTCTTTTAAAATAAGATATCCCGTTTTAAGCTGGGGGTTGAAATAACTCACAGAGCCAGAGAATAAACTCTGTTTCTCTTATTCTAGTATGAGACCTTCATTCATTGACGCAACAAATATTGTTAAGCCCCCTCACCGTGCCAGTCTAGTACTACATGCTAAGGGAACATATTACGAAGTTTATGACCTGCTTGGAGACAGACAGCCAATTAGGCAGTTTCACCACGCCACAGCTTCTTCCCAGCTACCATAACCATAGCCAAGCTCTCCCCCAAACTGCTGCTTTTAGAGCCTCTGAAGAAGTTATCTTTGACTGGGATCAGTCAGCCTCCAGTTCAGGGCCAAAGCCTCGTGGGGCTCTCAGACGTGTTTCAGTCTGTTCTCGGCCTCATGGCAGCTCTCTTGTTCACTTTTCTCAATCGTACCTGACAAATGGGCACAGGTCAGCTTTTTGGGAGAATGATGGCTGCCCCAGGCATTCCTTTCTTACCAGGGCTGCAGGGGGATGGGACTGGCTTTGAATGTCCCCACTGGCTCCTTCACTCTAGGAATGAGTGTGGCTTACTGTGAAATCCCTCCCTTCCTCCGCCCATGACATTGACATTCCTTGGCTCCTTTAGGGAGCCCGGGCATTTCAATTCCATTTCTTGTGTTTCATTCCGATTTCCCACTCTCTCCCCCCTTGCTATGGACCGAATGTGTCCTCCTAAAATTCATATGTTGACACCTTAATCTCCGATTAGGGATTTGCAGGTGGGGCCATTGGGAAGTCTTTAGATCATGAGGGTGGAGCCCTCATGAATGAGATTAATGCCCTTCTGAAAAGAGAGATGATTATTCTCTTCACCATGTGAGGATGCAGCAAGAAGGTGGCTGTCTGTAAAGCAGGAAGAGAACCCTCACCAAGAAGCTGACCATGCTGGCACCCTAGGCTTGGACATCCTGCCTCCAGAACTGTGAAAAAACATGTTGTTCAATCCCCCCAGTTTATGGTACCTTGTGCTAGCAGCCCAAATGGATAAAGACACCCCTGTAACTGCTTGTCTACAGTTCACACTGGCTACTCTAGGAGAAAGGTAAAAACAAGTAGGCTAGAGACAGGAAACGTGGTTACCATATTATGAGGGTCTACAATGTGCCGAGAACCGTGACTCCCAATTTGTAAACATTGTTCACTTTTCTTTCCAAGAGCTCAGTCTGTAGAGTCGGCCAGATGGAGATTGGAAGCCCAGCCCTGCCTTTTGCTAGGGTGACGGGCAAGTGACTCAGCACTACTAGACCCCTGCTCCTGGGAGAGCCAGCGGGGCCCAGCACACACCCTGTGTCCAAACACCAGGGCTGCGCTCATAAAACCGTGTGACCTCGGCGGGCTGCTTCTGGACATGATAAAAGCAGTACTCACAACAATCGGATGGTTGTGAAGCTCAGCTGACTTCATATAAGTAAGAGACTTAGGGTAGTAACCAGCTTGAGGTAAAAGCAAGCTATTATTTCACATCTAGTTGAAGATTTTTTAAAAATAAATGTGATTTCAGCACAGTGTTCAACAAGAAGCACACAACAAAGTCTAGCTATTATTGAAGTTATTATTATTACTTATTTTGTATTACTTTAATAATATTATTCATTACTATTATTACTTTCAGACATAGAGGTGACAGACTTGGCGTTGTCCCTGCTAAAGTGTTGAAAGGAGAATGACAAAAGAAAAGGCTATAGCTTCTTCTTCTTTTTTTTAAAATTTTTATTTTATATTGGAGTATAAGTGATTAACAATGTTGTGTTAGTTTCAGGTGCACAGCAAAGTGATTCAGGTATACATATACCTGTATCTATTCTTTTTCAAATTCTTTTCCCATTTAGGTTGTTAGGTAATATTGAGCAGAGTTCCCTGTGCTATGCAATTAAGTCCTTGTTGGTTATCCATTTTAAATATAGCAGTGTGTACATGTTAATCCCAAACTCCCTAAATATCCCTTCCCACCTTCCCGCCGGTAACCGTAAGTTTGTTCTCTAAGTCTAAGTGAGTCTGTTTCTGTTTTGTAAATATGTTCCTATGTAACATTATTTTTAGATCCCACATATAAGCGATATCATGCAATACTTGTCTTTGTCTGACTTACTTCACTCAGTATGATAATCTCTACGTCCACCCATGTTGCTGCAAATGGCATTATTTCATTCTTTTTAATGGCTGAGTAATATTCCATTGTATATATTTACCACATCTTCTTTAGCAATGCCCCTGTCGATGGACATTTAGGTTGCTTCCATGTCTTGGCTATTGTAAACTGTGTTGCAATGAACATTGGGGTGCATGTATCCTTTCAGACCATGTTTTTCTCCGGATATATGCCCAGTACTGTGATTGTGGGATCAGAGGGGAGCTCTATTTTTAGTTTTTTAAGGAACCTCCATACTGTTCTCCACAGTGGCTATACCAATTTACTTTCCCACCAACAGTGTAGGAGAATTCCCTTTTCTCCACACCCTCTCCAGCATTTATTCATTGTGGATTTTTTGATGATAGACTTTCTGACTGGTGTGATGTCATATCTCCTGCAGTTTTGATTTGCATTTCTCTAATAATTAGCTATGTTGAACATCTTTTCCTGTGCCTCTTGGAAAAGGCTGTAGCTTCTTATCACCCAAAGCATGGACAAGATCCACAGCACGGACATCGCCTTTGACTTTGGTGAAGTTCAGGAGCTCAGACTTCGGCCGCAGACCTACGACTCAGAATCTGCATTTGAAACTAGATCCCAGGTGAGTCAGGGGCATGTTCAAGGTGGAGAGGCACCGCTGCAGTGCGCTGGTCCTCAACCCACTGGAATCACATTTGAAACACACTGCTGTGTAGACCCTCCCCCCAACCTCTCACCACCTCAAAATTGCAGCTCCATTGGCTGCAGTACAAATGCTAAAACTGTTGTGCAGTCATGGTTGACACCCACCCACCTATCTTCTGGTCCATGGAGAGTTAGTCTGCAGGGATGGATGGGAGCTTAGTTTCTTCAGCAAGTGCCAGTGAGAGGGTTTGTATTTTTTCTCGTCAGGCCCAGTGGAAGGATGGAGGGACATGGAGAGAACACATTCTTCTCTCCCGCCCCTGCCATTCCCCGTCTTCATTCCAACTGTGGACACATGACAAGGCTCTGTGCAGGCTTCTTGGCCAATGTTTCTGTTTCTCTGGTTGCGGGTCACAGTGTCCAGGCTGGGCTGGCTGGCAGTCTCTCTGTCAGGCCCGTGTACCTGGGGCTTGGCTTTTGGGCGCTGGGAGTTTGTATTTCCTTGAAATGGGGTTCATCTCCTTCCTTCATCCACTCCTGCCCACTGTTCACAGCACCCAGAGCCTGCTGACATTTCCTGCGAGACCCTTGACCCCTGGTAGAAAATTCTCTTTCCCACCCGGCTCAGGCTGGTTATCTAAGTGACTGTTGCTGTGAGGAGGATGGCTCATGCCCCAACGTAAGGCCAAGGACTCTCCTGGGGGCCAGGCTACTATTGTTTTGTGGGAATGAGCGTCATGGGGTTGTCATTTTGTGAATTTTCCAGAGAAGCTAACAACTTGGGGTTTTATGGAAAAAAAAAGTGTAAATGTTGACAGCTAGTTAACAAAAAACTTCCAAGTTCTGATAGGCAAATAAAACATTTCCTCAGCTCAGACTTGCCCCTTGTTCGAAACAGCCCATTGGGATTGCAGAGATTCCACAAGCCATGGAGGCTAATCCAAATGATCTCGCTGGACCTTTGGAGCTGCTAGAAAAGGGGAGACACCTGGCATCCCCTAAGCCACATGGCCAAGGGTTTTTAATCCAATGACTTGTTAGTTTGGTAGCCCCTCTGCTGAAGGCACACCTTCCAGAGGCCTAAGCATGGCTGTTGCTGACACTCACCACCTAAGACCTCTGGATGTCCTCCTAGGGGGACAGGGGACCTCTCTGCCTGACCTGGGGCCAGATATGGTAGGACTTGTGCAGGGCAGTCGTATTTCCCTAGGACAGCAGAACGGAAGGAAAGAAAGGACGGTTTACACTCTCCGATCTTCTCCCTCCCCTCTTTTGTGCCCTCCCTGAATGACAGACAGCCCCAGCGTTAGACACAGCCCCTTGTTTAATGGGGCCACGTCTCTGCTAGCGACCGAATGTTATTCCCTCATTATTTTCTTTATGCAAGAGGACGTGACTTGTGTTTGTTGCTAATATTAGATCTGTAACAGATGCCCTCATTGTTGGGCCCTGGGTCCATGTGGAGCAGATTAATAAAGCAAAGACAAGGGCCTCAAATACTCAGTGACTTTAAGATCCTACTTCTCTGCTGGGTCTCAGAGTACCAGTCGCTCTAATAAATGATTAGGAAAAGAATGTTGATCTAAAGAGGCATCAAATTTTTACTTGTCCAAGGTATCCACATCTCAGTGGGTCTCAGTTCTCTCACCTTTCTGAGATCTTGGCTAAGATAAAGGGATGGGTACCACATGCTTCCACCAACTCCAGGCCAAGTATGAAGAGCAGCTTCTCTCTTTCCTGGGAAATGGGTCAGTCATGTTATCATTTGCCATTGTGATATTGGACATTTGTTTAAAAATGAGATATATAGGTTGGCTCTGGTGAAGTTAGAAGAGCTATATACATCTTATATCTATATCATCTATTAACTATTCATTTAGTACAGTTTATGTGCTATGTATTGTTCTAAGCTCTTTGTATCCTGAATTTCATCACATCTAAGATGCCACTGATTATAAGCTACACCATTATTTTTCATATCACTGAGGCAACTAAACTATGCTATGCTATTGACTGTAAGTTGCACCTCAATTTCAGACATGTTAAAATGTGAAAAATGCATGTCTTAGAATCAATGAAACATGGTATATTAATGCATGTTGTCATAATTAAAAGAACTCTAGGAGGTAGGGTCTACCCTTATCCTCATTTTGTAGATGAGAAAACTGAGGCATAGGGAGGTTCCACAATGCGCCCAGGATCACACAGCATTTGCACCCAGACAGTCGAACTCCAGGGCCCAGCTCATAACCACTACACTCTTCTCCCTGCAGATAAGGAAAGCCGAAAAAAAACAGTTTCAGAAAAGTTATTTTAAATGTTTCTCTGCATGAGGAGACTCAAAGTTACTCCTGTCTGCAGTTGTCCCCTAACATCTGGACCAATATCCCAAAGCTGAGCAATCCGGAAGTGCTCAGGAGTTCTATGGACCATGTGTCTGTTTTAGTGCAAGCTCATGGGGTGAGAGTGTGCCTGTGGACACATGGCTCCTTCTATGAGGACTGCGGTTGTCTAGCGTTACTTCTAGACACCATCCAAGGTTTAGCTTTGCTAGAAAGAAGAGAGTTCTGTCCACAGTTTCAGGAGAGCGTGACTCAGCCTCCTGTTGGCTTGGGTGTCAACCACCACTTTTGACTCTGAGGCCTTCTGCTTCTCACTTGAGGGTTGAGGCTGGTATGCTTTCTTACGTTTAGTCATGATTAGGAAAATAAGTCAGACATCCTCACCCAAATAGGAGCTACTCCTCAGCCTCCTTGCCTCTCCTCATAATCCAAATGGGGTTAATTTCCTCCTTACCCGTCAATTTCATACAAGCGTTTGACAATCAACAGAGAGGAGTGACAAAGAAGTAGCTTCAGGGACCTAGAAATTTAATCATTATTCCAGTTTACAAGCCACAGTTTCAACATATCTCATCATTAAGTATGATTTTACCCCATTGCTACTGTCTTTCCAGAGCTACTTCTCCCCAGAGTAGCTTCATCGAACCTTCTCTGCCCTCATAGCACATAGCTCTCTTAAGGAGCACTTCTCACACTGTATCAGAACTCCTTGTCTGTCTGTCTGTCTGTCTTCCCTACTACTTCAAGTTCTGTGGTACAAATTCCGTATCTGTCTTGCCCTGGGCTAGAGGTGACTCAGCATGAAGTCTCCGTTACAGAACTCACTCGTGGCGTGAAAGTTCCCCAGTGTTGCCCTTCCCTGTCTAAGGCAGAGCATCAGTTAACTTCTGCTTTCTTTTCTGGTTACCCATGGAGCCCTGCGAGGTGCTGGCATGAGAGCAGGGACCAAGTCTAACCTCGTTCCTCCCTGAATACTCGGCATCTAGCCAGTGCTCATGGTAGATGTTTTAAAAACATTTAGAAAATGAATGAATGAACTAGAGCCATGAGACTCCAAATGAAATTTCATGGAAGGGTTTTTTTCCCTTTCTTTTATTCATTTATTTACTCACTGTGTTGAATACTTACTGCATAGCAGGCACTATGTTTATGTCTGAGGGGGAAGGTAGCAATTAGATACAGGGGAAATACTGGGATTGATAAGCACAATCAGGGAATTCCCTGGTGGTCCAGTGATTAGGACTGCGTGCTTCCACTGTAGGGGGACTGGGTTCGATCTTTGGTCAAGGAACTAAGATCCCACAAGCTGCAAAAAAAAAAAGGCACAATCAGAAAGGGCCCTTCATGTCATGTAGGGCAGGAGGAGGGCAAGGGGTGAGTGAGGACACACTTGTTAGGAAGATGGATGACTTGAGGAACTAATGTTTAGCTGGATTGTGTTTAAAAAAAAAAAAAAAGCTCAATGAAAGACATGAAGAGATGGGAATACAAGGTGAGAATTCCAGGCCAAGGGAAGTATTTTATGATGCAGTCTCAGGGACAAGAGAGAGCACTGTCTGTGGTAGAAAGTGCAAGAAGTTGAATAGCACTGCTCAGAGCATAGACGGCCAGGTGGCACAGGCCCAGGTGAGGCCCAAGAGGGAGGGATCAGATCTCAGTGGTTTTGGGGCTCAGGTAGGGAGCAGGGTATCATCCTAAGGCAAATGGGGAGCGATTGACGGACTGTAAGAGTAAGATGATGTCATCACATTTATTTTAGGAAGTTACTGCAGCTGCAGAATGGATTGGCGGGGATGAAGGGATGAAATACTGGGTATGAGAGATGAGGTGGTGAGGACTACAGGGCTGGAGACGGGTCTACTTTGACTGATGTCTTCAAGCAGCTTGGAACAGAATTAACCAAACCACTGAAATCCAAGTAGAATGTCATTTTATTCCACATCAGCCATTATTCTTCCCCTTCAGGTCTTTGCTGACAGCTACCGACAGATGTTGGATTGGCATGGGTGTGAGTGCAGAGGCCTGAGAGGATCTGGTTTGAAACCTCGTCCCCAGGAGAAGAGAGTCAGTGGCAAAGAAAAGGGACCAGAGGTGATCAAATAATAGAGACAGTGATTTTTCACTCATGAAGATGCTGTGAAAGACAGGCTTCCCCTAGAATGAGCTGTCAGTAAAAACTGGAATTAGATCAAGGTACTCCCATGAGATACTGTGTTCTAAAATCTTGGGGTGAGGACATTTGTAATTTGCAAAAGTAAACTCAATATCATCATATAACTTATCTTTGGAAAGCAGGTAAACAAAAAAAAGGAACTAAAGTAGACAAAATCGCCCTGGCTGTGGGATGTGCAAATGTTCTGTGTTATGTGCGTGTTGGTCACTGACAGGGTCTGGGGAAAAACTAGAATTTGCCGATGGGGGTGGGGGAGTAGTGGCAGAGATAGTTTTGCTTATCAAAGGGGGGGGGGAGCAGGGATCAAGAA
Organism: Balaenoptera ricei; assembly: GCF_028023285.1. Lineage (NCBI taxonomy): Eukaryota > Metazoa > Chordata > Mammalia > Artiodactyla > Balaenopteridae > Balaenoptera > Balaenoptera ricei. The sequence goes on along the minus strand of NC_082646.1, from coordinate 41,199,028 downwards.
AGTTTGAAAAACAGTGAATGAAAATCATATAAATGCTTTAGTCATAAAAACTGAGAATTTATTTCTATATTCTGCATTTTTTCAAACACAACATAATTATCAAATCTGACATCTATTACTGCAGACTCTGTGGTAGCCAATGGGACCCAGAGACTAAGAAGGGACCACCCTGTCTCCGGGAGTACATGATCTAGTAGAGAAGACAGACAGAGGAATGATTAATACCCTTACATGACAAGTAGCATAATAGAGCATGTATAAAGAACATGAGAAAGAGAGGGATTGATTTCTACTTGTTTAATTGTGTTTAGAGTTGACAACATGAATCGACATTGGGGAACATGTATAATCCTAGATAGTAATATAAATATTAAAAAATCCCATGAAAACCATAATCCTCACAGCCTCCCATGGAGGACATGGCAGAGGTGTACAAGGGCAAGGGTGACCTGCCTGAGGGACAAGTACCACGTGACCAGGGTCATCAACTCCAGATCAAAGGGGACTCCAAGTCTAGTTGTTACTGTGACATCACACTGT